>NW_023994255.1:0-515980 GCF_015586225.1 Lucilia sericata
CATTTCTTGAAATTTTAGTTTTAAATTCAACTTATTTTACCTGTCCATCAAGATACTTTGATATTTAAGCCCCATTTTAACCACCAAGAACGGGGTTGAATTGGCAAAATGTGAAATATTGCTCAAAATCGGGGAGAAAAATCGGTGGAATTATCGTTATCTATAAGCGGATTCAAAACTTCTCTTTCGCTAGAAATCTTTTCAAGAACTAATTTTTTAAGTAATTTTATATATATATATATATATATATATTATATATACTATAATATATATATATATATTATATATATATATAATATATATATATATATGTATATTACACTGTGGACAATAAGCTGAGATTGTTGGCCAAAAGAATATTAGTATGTATACCAATACAGTGTCGCTCATAATTATTCGAAGTTGGGTAAACTATAAAAGAAACCAATATAATAATATATTTTGTGTGCAAAATAAATAAATTATTTGTATATTGTCTAGATAGTCCTTATGTTTGATATCACACGCTTTTAAAAACTTGAAAATTTTGCATTGACTTAAATTAATTCTGCTTTTTAAAAAAAGTCCATGAAAATTGCCTCACAAAAGTATACGAATTTTTCCTGTATTTCATATTTGATCATATTATACGCAACACAAATTTTAGAATCAAATGGTTTTTATGCGTAATATTGTTTTAAAAGGGGTTACTATCCACGGAAAGGATATATTTTTGGCCCATTTGGTCCACAATTTTGGGGAATATTGTACCCTGTTTTTCATGTAATATCATGAAAATAGCGATTTTTGGCCATATTGTAAATTTTTATCCTTTTTTCCAGAGATAAAACAAAATTTTATATTGGGGACTTAAAAGACCCCTTGGGGTTATCTAAAATATATTTTTTGTTACAAGAATCTGTATTTAAACGTTCCAAGATAAATTATTCGGATTCATTTTTCTGTCGCTAATTCATATATTGGAACTTAAGTCCATTTTTATAATACTAGGATCAACTATTTTCCGGGAAAGTTTTCTGGTATATATCTTTTAGATATCAGCTTTATACATTTTAAGTTTTCAATGTGTTGTGGAAGTGTACAACTCCAAAACATGCCTCGAAGAAGCACCATTCAAAATAGTAAAATCATTTATTTTTATATACCAATGGTCTCCATGCTGCATGGCACGATATCATTGTGATCACATCAAAATGTTGATATGTGTTTAAATATTATTACTATGATCAAATTAAAACCAAAATTTAGGACTTACAGTGTTATTGTAACGGGCAACATAAGCGTGAAAGTTACGAGTAGTAAAAACTGGAATCTACTATATAGGATGACGTTTTGTTAAGGCATGTTTTGGGGTTGTATACCGCTATAATATATTGAAAATTTAAAATACATTAGTGCCAATATGTACATGAATATACACTAGACAATTTTGTCGGAAAATATCGTCCCTAGAGGTACGAAAAGGGACTTATGATCCAGATAATTAAATTAGAAACTGAAAAACGTTACCAAAAATACATCTTGGAACTTTTAAGTACATATCCTTATAACAAAAAATATTATTTTTAGATACCCTATGGGTTCTATTAAATTCCAATATTAAATTTTGGTTTTATCTCTGGAAAAAGGGTGAAAACATTACAAATATAGCCAAAAATCGCCATTTTAATGATATTACATGAAAAGAGGGTACAAATCCCCCAAAATTGTGGACCAAATGGGTCAAAAATATATCCATGCGGTTGATAGTAACCCCTTAAAACAATATTAAGCATAAAACCGTGCGATTCTAAAATTTGTGTATCGTATAATATGATCAAATATGAAATACAGGAAAAATTCGCATACTTTTGTGAAGTAGTTTCATGGACTTTTTTAAAAAAAAACACAACTAATTTAAGTAAATGTAAAGTTTTCAAGTTTTAAGGGGCGTGATATCAAAACTAAGGACTATCTAGACAATATAACAAATTAATTTATTTATTTTCCACACAAAATATATTATTAAATTTGGTTTCTTTCCATAGTTTACCTAAATTCGAATACTTATGAGAGACACTGTATATCACAAATCATAGCAAGGGGTAAAAGTGGTAACTTTTTTTCAAGATTGGAGAGTTATACATAATGTAAATATAACAATAGACTTATATATAATATAAACAATTTTATGTGTACATTTCACACTTTTATATTTTAGATAGCCGTGAACGATGGTCTAGTCATGTCGGTCCGCGTGTCTATTGAAAAAACGATAAAGTCCACTTGAAAAGTGGTTGAGGGCTAAAAGTTTCTATAAAAATTGTTTATTGATGTTTTATAGCAACTACAATTTTGTGAGAATCGTAATTGGTAGGATAACCATATAAGTTAACCTACAAAAGATTACTATAATACTATGTATGATTGCACGAACAGTTGAATTACTTAACGGTCCAAACACATACAATACTTTGCCCCTTTTCTACATTAGACAAATATTTATTACGATAAACGTCAAAGTGTTGTCATGATAACAAATTAACATGTCCACACAGCATTTATTACCGTTATAGCGGCGTTATAACAGTGCTATCTGAACAATTGTTTAAACAACGTTGTCTTGATAACAAACGTCATTGTATTGTAAAAAATGTATAGAATTTTGTTTTTGTGCAATTGAAATTGATTTTTAACATACGTTTTAGTGAAATTACTGTTTATTTACAAAATCTACATTTAATTTAATTGTTCTTATAAAATATACAATTTTTTCAGTAAAATTGTCTGTGAGTTGTCGTGATGAAATCAGCGTTTTGTTACCCTCTATGCATTAACATAAACAAAAAACTGACAATTTTTCTGCCGATGTTTTGTCAAGTGCTGTGATAAAAATTTGTGTAATATAGACGTGGGATTACGACGAACTGCGACTGACAGCTATGTTTACTGTATGTATTTAAATGAGAGCGGTCACAATCAATACGTCAAACTTGTTCACCAAGTACAAAAGTTGAAAAATATTCAACTTTGGCGTACGAAAATGAAGAGAAACTGTGAACAAAAACAAAACTGTCAAAATTATTGTTTGTCTTTTTTGTTGTGTTTAATTGTGATTTGTGTGTGTGTGAAAAACACCATTTTTAAACAAGTAAGAGTGTTATATTCGGCCATGCCGAATCTTATATACCCACCATCAAATCATCCTTATAAATAAACGTTGATATTATCGATCTATGTTGAATCATATGTCGATATTATTATGAACATCAGGGAAATATTTGGAAGAGGGAAATTAATAAAGGCTTAAGCATGGACCGTGCTCTTCCGAATTAAAAATATTAATTTTGTTTGATCCAATATTTATAACCATAAACTCATACAAAACTTGTTTATGTGAAATTTCATCGCTGTAGTCGCATTTGAGCGTTACAGCCAGTAACGAGCGTTACAGTCACTATCTGAGGGGGACCTTATATGGAGGGTGGGGTCAGTTATAGATCCCCATAAAATGTGATAAATAGTTTTTGGCTAGTACAAAACTTGTTTACGTAGAATTTCACTGCTGTAATAGCATTTTTGAGTCAGTAATGAGCGTTAAAGTAATTTTCCGAAGGGGACCTTAAAGGGGGGTATGGTCAATTACAGACTGATCCTCATAAAATTTAGTGAGAGATTGTAGCTAATACGAAAATTGTTCATGTCGTACTCAGTACTGGCAGTTTTAAGCTAGTAATGAGCTTTAAAGTCATTTTCTGAAGGGGACCTTACAAGGGGGATAGGGCTAATTAAGGACCGATCCTTATAAAATTTGATAAAGAACTTTTGGCTCACACAAAACTAGTTTGTGCCTTAAAGTCATTTTCTGAAGGAGACCTTATATGGGGGTAGGGTCAATTATGGACCCACCCTCATAAAATTTAAGAAAATGATTTTAGTTCCTATAAAAATTTTTTATGTCGAATTTTATTGCTATATATATGAACATATGTTTCTTCAGGTCAGATATGAGCATTAAAGTCATTTTCTGAAGGGGACCTTGTATTGGGGGTAGAGTCAATTATGAACCGATCCTTATAAAATTTTACGAAGAGATTTAAATTCTTATAAAACATGTTTGTGCCGAATTTCATCGCTATTGATGCTTTTCTTAGCCAGTCATGGGCGATAAAGTCATTTTCTGAAGGGGACTTTATATGGGGGATAGGGTCAATTATGGACCGATCCTTATAAAATTATATGAAGAGATTTATGTTCCCATAAAACATGTTTGTGCCGAATTTCACCGCTATTGATGCTTCTCTTAGCCAGTTATGGGCGATAAAGTCATTTCTGAAGGGGACTTTATATGGGGGGTAGGGTCAATTATGGGCCTATCCTTATAAAATTCCACGGAAAGATTTATGTTCCTATAGAACATGTTTGTGCCGAATTTCACCGCTATTGATGCTTCTCTTAGCCAGTTATGGGCGATAAAGTCATTTTCTGAAGGGGACTTTATATGGGGGGTAGGGTCAATTATGAGCCTATCCTTATAAACTTTTAGAAAGAGATTTAGGTTCCCATGAAACATGTTTGTGCCGAATTTCACCGCTATTGGTTCTTCCCTTAGCAAGTTATGAGCGATAAAGTCAATTATGAGCCTATCCTTATAAACTTTTAGAAAGAGATTTAGGTTCCCATGAAACATGTTTGTGCCGAATTTCACCGCTATTGGTTCTTCCCTTAGCAAGTTATGAGCGATAAAGTCATTTTTGGAGGGGACTTTATGTGGGGGGTAGGGTCAATTATGGACCGATCCTTATAAAATTTAAAAAAAGATTTATAAAATTTTAAAAGGAGATTTAGGTTCCCATAAAACATGTTTGTGCCGAATTTCACCGCTATTGGTTCTTCCCTTAGCAAGTTATGAGCGATAAAGTCATTTTCTGAAGGGGACTTTATATGGGGGGTAGGGTCAATTATAGACCGATCCTTATAAAATTTTACAGAGAGATTTAGGTTCCCATAAAACATGTTTGTGCCAAATTTCACCGCTATTGGTTCTTCCCTTAGCAAGTTATGAGCGATAAAGTCATTTTCTGAAGGGGGCCTTATATGGGGGCTAGGCGAAATTGTGGACCGATATTGCCCATTTTCAATACCAAACAAACTGCATCAACTAGAAGTATCTCTGCAAAATTTCAGCTCGCTAGCTGCTTCCGTTTGGACTCTATCGTGTTTTCAACAGACAGACAGACAGACGGACAGACGGATGGACATGGCTAGATCGTCTTAGAATCTTATAAGGACCCAGAATATATATACTTTTATGGGTCTTAGACGAATATTTCAATGTGTTACAAACGGAATGACAAAAACAATATACCCCCCATCTTTTTTGATGGTGGGTATAATTAAATGTTTTATATTAAATATTTTTTATATTATTTAAACATATTTAATTTTTTTTCCATACTTTATCAACGAAACGATTGGGCTTCACTTTCTTTACACTGAGTAGCTGTCAGTCGCAGTTCGGCGTAAAGTGTTGTACATATGTGTTTGGACCAGTTTCTAATTTTCCGGACTTTTTTTGATTAAAAAAAAATTATTAGTGCGGGGTTTTTACTACTTAGTTAAACTAGGCTTAACTCGCTGTTAGATTTAAGTCGGACTTTAACCAGCAGTTAACTTCGTCTGTACTGCCAACTTTTCAGTCAAAAATATAAACAATGAACAGCTGTTTTTTGAAAATATTACTTTAGCAAAACGAAAAATTTTAGAAAAAAATTAAAATAAACGTTTTAAACAATAATGATATGTAAAATCAAATCAAAAATTTTTATTTACGTAAAAAATTATGTTTTTCTTCTTCCGATTTTATTGGTTTATTGCCTTTATTGATTGTTTTTTCCCATTTATACCCTAATAATTGGCCAATAACACTGATTCCGTTCGCGTACTTTTGAAAACTTGTAACGAGAGAGTAAGAGAGCGATAATAATGACAGTTCGTTGATAGAGAATTTTTTGATTTTACTGAATATTTTTTCCCTAGTAAAAAATATCCAACATATATTCACAACATATGTTTGATATATGAATATGTAAAGAAAACGAAAACTTGGTAAATTTTACATTTTTTGAAAGAAATATATAAATTAATAACACACGAATATTAAAAAATTATTTGTAATTAGATTTATTTTAATTTTGTTTATCATAAATTAGTTTTTAAAAGAGTTTGTTTGTTGTGAAAAATCATAACAAATATTATCAATATAGCGTTTTTAAAACAATTTAGTTTGTCTTTCTCTTAACAATTTATGTAAATTTGTATTTTGCTAATATGTTTGTAACATGAAGTTTTAAAACAATAATATATTTGTAATGATATTACATGTTTTGTTAACTTTAAATATCCATTTATTTATAAGAAAAATCATAGTTTGTTTTTTGGTGTTTTGTTAGCGATTCAGATTTCAGGGCATCATTGTTTATAAACAAAAAATTGCATTTTTTACAAATTTGCCTTCGCGTACTTTTTTGGATATTTTTTGATTGAGTAAATTAAAAATTACTCTCTATTATAAAGTACTAAGTTAATAAGTAACGTAACTGATTACTGCAAAATACAAAATAAAGATACCCGTTAATAAAACAACCTTTTGATAAAACAGCAAACCCTAACGGCTGTTTTTGATTGTTGTGTGCTGAGTTTCTGTAAAGCTGCATGGCCACACGTCAACATTTGATCAAAACTTGTTTATGTATAGATTTTGCGACGGCGACATCATCTTTTTACCGCATAGTGATAAAAAAATGTATGAAAAAATTTTATGCGTTATGTGTCTTTCTGTTACACATACAATTTTTACCATTATTATAAATATAATTTTTGTATATTTCAAGTAAAATTTGGTACTGTGCCTGCAAATAAATTCGAATATGATTTTGTTTTCATCCATATTTCATTTACCTTGCGGCAAAAAATGTGAATGTTGTCTCACCAAAAACTAAATAAAAATGAATTTATGCTTCTTCTGCAATGTATGCTTCTTCAGCTTCAATTTCAGTTGAATATCAAGTGTTTTGATTTTCATCAAACCAGTGCGTGTGAGTTTTTTTTTCACTAACACAATCAAAAGAAATCCTGTGTGTGTAAATTTGTTTGATCATTGCCATCACCCTTAAAAACGTAAACGAATGAAACAAAAACAAATTACTATTATTTTTTTGTGACACAAAGTATACTTTGTGTTTTGTGCTAAGAAAAATATATATATTTTAATACACGTCAGTGTTCTAGGAGTACATCATCTGCACCAATAATAATCCCGGTTCCATTCGCTTCAAGCCTGTCAAAAATATCATATATAATGTGCAATTCGTTCTACTATTCCAAGACTAATAAGGCCACGGAATCCACCGGAAGTCAACCTATATCAATGACAGAAGGGTGGCTTTAACACCTTTTTTCTTTTATGTGGGTCAAGATACGAGCCTCATTTTGACAGTTCACCAGATGCGGAATTTTTGTACATTGCAGGGTCCTGGTATACAACACATCCTTATTGTTAACGGTCTTATAATAACACTTAGATCTTTTCTTCTTTCTAGGACTATGCAAGGATACCTTTGACATATTAATGCTTTAAGTGCAGCATGATTATTAACCAGGGTCCGAAAATAATTGTTATTTTTTTCTTTCGAAAGAAAAGGTTACGCAAAAACTCCCTTTATTTTATTTAGGGACTTTTTAACCATTATTATAAGATTTATATTATTTAGGTCTCCGTAACCAATTAACATGAGAAATATATTTTTTGGTTATGAATAACTGTTATTTAGCAACCAATATTTTTTTGGTTATTAAAATATATAAATATAACGAAATTAAAAGGCAAATTAATTTAAATTATATTTTATTTATGAAATGAATAGACATTTGTTGTTTGAAAACATTTGTTGTTTGAAAACAAGTAAGAGTGCTATATTCGGCTGTGTCGAATCTTATATACCTTTCACCATAGTGTATTTAAAAATTAATTTTCCCGACTATATCATTATTATAGCAATAGCAAAACATAATGAACAACAACGCTAAACGAAATAAACACAAAAAAAAACACAAGGCAGTAAAACCAACAGACATCCAAACATACGAAACGAAATACAGAAAAAACAAAAACAAAATACACAACGCAATGAAACCAACAGACATCCAAACATATATTTCTCTCTGGTATTGGTTACGACGACCAAAATAAAATATATCTTATAATAATGGTTAATTATAACACTTATTTTAAATCCGTTACTATTAATTGTTAAATGAGACCTTTTCGTCATATTTCTTATAACCGTTACGTCCCCGTTATTAACCTAAAGTGTTACCAGAGTCCGGCGAACAACGTGATTCCGTATTATTTCCGTCGCTTTCTAGATTGCTAAGATCACCGCTTGACACTACACTCTAGCAATGAAATAATGAGGATCGGTCCATTATTGACCCTACTGCCATAAAAAGTCCCTTTAGAAAGTGACTTCAACATTCAGGGGATCGCTTTATAATAGACTCTGCCCCCAATGTAAGGTTCCCCTTAAAAACACATGTTCAGCGATGATATCCAAAATCTTTCTGTTAAAATTTTTGAGGGTCGGTCCCTACCTCCATATAATAAAAAAAAAAACATGTGTAGCATCTTTATATATGACATAACATAGGAACTAAAATTTGTTTGTAAAATTTTATGAGGATCGGTATATACATATGTAATTAACCCTACCCCCAATATAAAATCCTTTTCCGAATATTACTTTAAATCTGATAACTTGCTTTCATATTCCACTATAGCAATGAAATTCGACATGAACAACAATTTTATGAAAACCGGTATATATTAGGGGGTAGAGTCAATTATAAACTTTATAATTGACTATACACCTATATTTAGTTCCCTTCAGCATAGTAACAAAATATGACATACAAGTTATGTCGGAACCAATATCTCAGTTATATATAGTCCACTGTCTAAGATTTATCGTTTTCTATATATTGCCATGATAACATTTTTTTTGTAAAAAAACCTTATGATGAAATGACAAAAATTATGCCATCCGATTTTTATATTTCCAACATAAAGTTACATATAGCTTTTTATCGTGCACAAGATCGTCCGATAGCAGTTATATATAATTTAATATATACGGTCATAGTAACATTTTTTGTAAAAAAAATATTATTTCTGTAGTACACACCCTAGAACGATGAAATCTACAAAAAATTATGCCATCCGATTTCTACACAACCAACTTAAAGTTCTATATAGATTTTTATCGTGCACAAGATCGTCCGATAGCAGTTCATATCATTTTCTATATATGGCCATAATAACATTTTTTTAAAGTTTTGTGTTGTAGTACATGTTAGAATTTTCAGTTTATTAAACATTTTACTCATAGACCAACAATGTTACTTCAAGTATATGCAAAATGAAGTGACAAAATTATTGTTATATTTGTTATAAACAAATCAGAGTTGTATGCATTTGGGTTGTAAAGTAAGGTTGCATTTTTTCTTACAATCTCCCCCTCAAACCAAATACATACATTCAAAGAATTTCAAAATTTATGTAAAAAATTACATTTTAAGTTTCAATAAACTACAGCAATATACATGTTTTTGTTTATTTAATATTTTTGTTAATATATCTGCAGCGTTTTCATTTGATGATACATATTTTATATCGATATCCTTATCTTCGAATTTTTGCCTAATGTAGTGATAACGGATGTCGATGTGTTTGCTTATCTGTTGTACTGTGGGATTTTTAACCTTGAATGCTGCACTTTGATATCCACAAAGAATTGGAGTAGGAGATATGACATAATCTTCAAATCCCATTTCACAAAAAAATATTATTTTTTTATGAAATTTTTAGAGGTTGTCGGATTTTTGCTCATATCTCTGGTATTTATAGACAGATTTTGCTGATTTTAAATAGCGATCTTCTCGAAAGCATGTCTAACAGAATTATTGAAGATTCGGATCTCACCGATATCTGGGGTCCTCTAAAAACACACAGACGTCCCCCCCGGGGCATGTTTCCATGATGAAATGTCCATCATGGTGTATTGCAATCCCGGGGTAAAGAGATGCTACCAGTATCTCTAGTCTGCCGGGACTATAAACTGGTGATGTCAAATGTATCCTTGGCTTCGCCTCGGAATGATTTGGCATGGGGTCTAACCAGAGTACCATATAATCTGGCACTACGGGTGGCCGGTTGCCCACAGGACCTAGTCCTGGCCGGTCAATTGGTTGAGGTTCCTTCGGGATTCACGTAGTGGCTGTGGTTGAAACCCAAATCGCGGGGAGAGAATGTTGGTTTAAGGACTGATATATCCTATACCTAATGGGTTGGATAATTCTCTCTTCGAACAGGTCTGTGTACAAAGCAGCATATGCTGGATTCCTAAACCCGATCGGTATTTCTTACCGGTCGTGTAGTGGGACGCCGGTATATGCTGGGGAATTGTCAGGTTAGTATTCAATGGTTGCCTGTCATCCCGTAGAGCGATCTTTATGATCATGGGAATGGAACTGATGCGGAAATTGGTGAAAGATCGGGAAAGTCTCCATATATTGGAGATTAGTACTGATTTAGTATGCCTTTTTACGCTTCGGGGAAGTTCTTCGGTGCTGCTGCCATCTCAACAGGATATATTGATACATGCTACGCGACTAATTTGTCGGGGCAATTATTGGAATTAATTGACTTTGGAAATTCCTATTTCCTTTGTTACATTGATCGGTTCATAAAAGAGGGATCCTGATCCATTTTGTTGGGTACTACCAAATATGTCTCTAGGTGCTGTTGCCAAACCAACTGGGCCATCTCAGTAGTGTGGTTGCGCGGGCTTAAAGAGGTTAAGGAATGCACTGGAATGGGTCATTAGATGATGGGGATTGCATTTTGAATAATGCAATCTTTCATGACATCATAAGGGTGGTCACCTTCCGGCTTACCGAAAGATTGATTTCACCTGATGTTGGGACTAGTCACCCCCTTCTATTGACTTTAGACCAGTGATTGCTTTTTCCTTGTCGGGGTTTGCATTGGGATTGATCCCATGCTGCCTGTCATTCCGCAACGGGGCAAGATATTAGATAGCTCGAGTTCTTTAACAAAGTACTTGTACATGGACCGGCTCAGCCATGTACAAAAATTGCTACCTGAGTTCTTCATTGAAGAATTCAGGGGCGCGGGTAGACCGTCTCTAGCCTACCCAGTGGATGAAAAAGACCACCGTGAAATTAGGCCGTCAAGGCAGGTGTTCACGTTAAACTCTCGACATTCAAACACACAGACGGACATAGCTTAATCAACTCCGCTACCTATAAGGATCCAGAATATATACATATATATATACTTTATGTGGTCGGAAAATTATATTATAGAAATTACAAACGGAATGACAAACTTATATATACCCTTCTCACGAAGGTGAAGGGTATAACAAAACTGTCAAAATTATTGTTTGTCCTTTTTGTTCTGTTTAATTGTGATTTGTGCATGCGAAAAACACCATTTTTAAATTAATTATTTTTTATTTGAATTTTTTATATTATTAAAATATATTTAATTATTTTTTCATACTTTATCGGCGCAACGATTGGGCATCTCGTTTTTACGTTGCGTTGCTGTCAGTCGCAGTTCGTCGCAAAGTATTGTTTAACGTTGTGGATTGAATTCTACATTAAATTTTGATAACAGTCATGTGCAACAAGTCATGCTTTATATTTTTCTATGGCATCATCTGGCTACCGTTTTTCCCCAATTGCCACGTTTTGTTTTTTATTAATGAATTGTATTCCGCCTGCATGGCCTCTTTCGATTTTTCAGAATCTTCCGAGTTTAATGCTTCGTTAACTGAGTTAGGATTTTCAATTATCGAATTTAACACTTCAGGACCACGTAGATCTTACGAGGCCTACCTTTAGCTCCAGTTCTAACGATTTTACACCTTCCTCTTTTTCTTTTATTATCTACAAAAATTGTGGCTTCACTTTCGCTATTGCTGTTTGCACTCACCGGATTATCATCATCAACATCACTTGGCAGAACAATTTCTTCTACATCTTGAACTGCACCATTTACATTTTCAATTTCTGTCTCAGAATCAAAATTATTGTTTACATTTTCTTTAAAGACGTTACAGAATTCTGTAATAACACGAACTTCACCAATCAATTCGCATTGATTGTCTCATCAGATGCTAGAACAATCTCTTGGTTTGATGTTGTAAAGTTTGAAAAGTACTGCTTATTTCTGCATATATGAGATGTTGCGCCGCCGTGTAATACAAAAGCTCTTTCAAACATGACACATTTTCATATAACGAACATGCAAAATCTGTTCTCTCATTATCTCTGCATTGAGATCGAACATGTCCCTTTTAGCCCCGGCGAAAACATTTTATGTTATTAACATTGAAATTAGATTTCTTCTCATGTTGACGTTGGCCACTTTTTATATGACTTGAGCCATGGCATAATAAAGTAAGGTGACTGCAATAAAACAGCTGATTATTTTTTTATTTTTGTGTAGAGTATGCATAATGTCAAAAGTTGTTATTGTTTACATGTTAAGAATGTTATTTGTTTACATTTCTTATGTCATTTTTGACATTAGTCTGATTCCTTTATAAAAACAAAATACAAGTTGTTTTTGTATTGTTGTGGTGATGCAGTCACCTTTCTAAGTGTCCCCTGACTTGAGCTTTGGGTATTATTGTTGTAGCTGTTGTTGAAAAAGTTTTTATTCCTTTTATAATCATTCTTTGTGTTCGCCGCAAATACTGCTTCATTTTGGTTAAGGTTTTTATTATTTTGTCTTAATTCTTCCTCAAATATTTTGGATATTAATTTGTCATACCTGGGTAAATGGTCTCTGCTTTTTATGGCAATTACAAAATTTTCCATTTGGTCAAGCAAAGCACACAAGAGAAATATGAACAACAGATCATCATTTAATACGATTTAAATTTCTTTTAGTTCGTCAATAATAGAACTGAACTCATTTATTTGTGGTGAAAATTTTTGATTGGTGTCAAATCTTAAATCGTTTAAATAAGTTGACTTTTCTTGATGCCGTATCCACGCACTTCTTGCTGTAGTGCAATTTAAAGTAATATTTGCAAGTGCTTTTGAATCATTTATGATCCATTTGGCTGCTTCAGCCTCTTCTTTAGCTTTAGCCGTTAAGCTTTTCTATGCCTAGAACACCGGTTGGCATTCCACAGCCTTGTTTTTTATATTGGATAAAACAATTTAAATCATCAAAACACGCTTCCAAACTTCGTACTTAACCACACAATTTTTTTAATCTGGTTATACGGGACCTTTTTGGAATTTTTCAAATATATTCCAATATATAACGTAGTGGAAGTTAACGTGATTCCAGGTATAACCAAATAAAGTTAAAACCAAAGAATAATAAGAAATTGTGGCTTGTCAGTTGGTACGTAAAGGAGTTGTCATTCGGTACCTAACTCTAAGTATGTATTGGTAGAATTTTTGTATTAGTATTGGAGCTCCAACCACTTTCACCACACTTTACAAACATACATACTTGCATAAAATCGTATATAAAAATTTTAGGAAAAATAAATAACATTTAAATTTCTACATTCGCAGATTTTTTTAATTTATTTTGCCCACATCTAATCAGTAAACATTTAATAAATATATTTTTCGGACTTAAAATCTCTTTTTTTGCAAAAAAAAAAGTTTATTTTAAATAATTTTTTCATTTTCAATACCAAAATATACAACTTTGTTTTGTCAATTTTAATTTCAACACACAAAAATTAATTGTCAAAAAAATTAAAAAAATATGTTTTTAGTTTGTGAAAAATAAAAATATGTATTTCGGATTGTTAAATGCGATAAAATTGTGTAAAAAATTAAATAATAGTTATGTGTTTGTGAAAAAACGTCGTTCAAGTCCTATTATCCCGGTATTTTCGCGAAAAAGTTTTGAAGTATTGTGAGAGAATTGAGTTCTCACAAGTGTGTTGAATTTACACAGAACTCGTCTGTGAAGAGAAGGAAATGTTCTTGTTGTAAAACAATGTCATAGTCCAACTTCTTATTATTCTTTGGTTAAAAGATTGATTTATTAATTCAATAATACAAATTCAGTTTATTAAACATGTTACTCATAGACCAACAATGTTACTTCAAGAATTTACAAAATGAAGCGACAAAATTATTGTTATATTTGACTGTTGTATGCATTTGTGTTGTAAAGTAAGGTTGCATTTTTTCTTAGAGTACATACCCTATCTATAAAAAAATGAATGCCATCCGATTTCTACACAACCAACTTAAGGTTCTATATAGGTTTTTATCGTGCAAAAGATCGTCCGATAGCAGTTATATATCATTTTCTATATATGGCCATAATACAATTTTTTGTAAAAAAAGTTTGTTTTTGTAGTACATGTTGGAATTTTTCAAATATATTCCAATATATAACGTAGTGGAAGTTGACGTGATTCCCGGTATAACCAAATAAGGTTAAACATTGATTTAATAATTCAATAATACAAATTCAGTTTATTAAACATGTTACTCATAGACCAACAATGTTACTTCAAGAATATACAAAATGAAGTGACAAAATTATTGTTATATTTGACTGTTATAAACAAATCAGAGTTGTATGCATTTGGGTTGTAAAGTAAGGTTGCATTTTTTCTTACAATCTCCCCCTCAAATCAAATACATACATTCAAAGAATTTCAAAATTTATGTAAAAAATTACATTTTAAGTTTCGATAAACTACAGCAATATACATGTTTTTGTTTATTTAATATTTTTGTTAATATATGTATCTGCAGAGTTTTCATTTGATGATACATATTTTATATCGATATCCTTATCTTCGAATTTTTGCCTAATGTAGTGCTAACGGATGTCGATGTGTTTGCTTATCTGTTAAACTGTGGGATTTTTAACCATGTATGTATGCTGGACTTTGATTATCACAAAGAATTGGAGTAGGAGATACGACATAATCTTCAAATCCCATTTCACGCAAAAGACATCGATGGAAAATAGTTTCTTTTGTGCCTTGACATAAAGCAATATATTCTGCTTCCATTGGAAAAAGTTATTTCAACTATTGGATTTTTCTTAAGGTATCGAAGAACATTTTGCTGCTACAAAATGTTCGTCGTGTGGATGAGTGTTGAATTGTTATAATTTTGTTACCACGTGCATCAAATCTGGTCTTGTAATTACGGCCAGGTACATCAGGGCTCCAATTAAACTTTGGTAATTTGTTGTATCTAAATTCTCACAATGGTTTTCGCACCACTAGGCCACGGCGTAGCAGCAGGTTTGCAGTTTGACATACCCCACCATTCTAGTAGTTCCTCGGTGTACCGCTTCTGATGAATTGTAATGTCACCTCTTAAACCATCTCGATTGACTTCCATACCCAAGTAAAATGAAATACTGCCTCGATCTACCGCTTTTATGTGTTTGTTTAAAGGCTCAGTTAGTCTGAAAGTTCCGTAGTAACGTACACAGAACCAAAATTTTACCTAAATACTGCAAAATGGGGTGTAAATATGAAGAAATTTTGTTATTATACAGCCAACGAAATTTTAATCCAGATTACAGATTTGTTCGTTAATTTTTTATTTTAGTAAATAGATAATATGATGAAATTTCTTCATATTTACTAATATCGTTTCGTTGTTTGGGGGTGGTAAATATGAAGAAATTTTAGTTAAATTAACTAATATTTTTTATTCATTAGAACTAAGTGAGGTAGTTAATTTGAATATATTTTTTTGAAGAAACTTTTTCAATTTAACTAATCAATTTAGTTCTCATTAATAATATTTTTATTCATAATGAATAATTTTTCTTCATTTTTACTACCACATTTTAGTTAATTTCATTATTTATAAGTTATATAATATTGCCGTTGATAGTAAAAGAAAATGTTTTTGACAAAATAAAACTATAAAAAGCTAAATTATATAAATAAATTAAAAGTTCAAATTTATTATAAGAATTAATATAAATAAGTAAATTAACAATTAAGCAAATATTGTGAAACAGTTTTTAAAGATGTTTTAAGTAATGAGTAAAAAAATACGTTTTTTAAGGTTTTATATCAAATGTGTTGAACATTTTTTTCCTTTATTTATTGCACTTGGGAACATAGGGCTTCTACAAGAAAATTCCAACTTGTTCTATCATTACATAATGTTTTAATTTCTTCAAAAGTTTTATTGATTTGTCCGAGTTCCTTTAGTATTGTTCTGCGCCATGTGATCCTAGGGCGGCCTGGGCGCCTGATCCCCTGGGGGTTCCATTCTAGAGCCACTCGTGTTATGCTATTGGCTGGTTTACGTAGAACATGGTCTATACACTTCCATTTTCGTCTTGCTATTTGCCGTGTAATGGTGTCCTCTTTCGTCAGCATAAGTAAGTCGGTATTTGAGATCCTGTCTGGCCAGAATATTTTACATATTATGCGTAAGCATTTATTTATAAATACTTGCAGTCTCTGTGCTATACTACTTGTCATCTGGGATATTTGTGTTGAGCACCAAGTTTTGTGCCATCCTCTCCTGGGGCTTTATTCCTTTTCAATCTTAAAATGGCGGATTTTATTTCCTCTATGTCCGGAATATCGAACTGTATTTTGTTATTGGATGATTGCGTTACAGGAATTTCCATACCTTCCTCGTCGTCATTGGTCGTAATGTTGCTGACTGTTTCAAAGTGTTGCCTCCATCGCTTAATCTGGTCTTCTGCGTTTGTAAGGAGGTTACCTTCCCTATCCCTCACCACATGGTTGTGGTTCATGTTCTGTTTGCTCAGGCGCCCGATTAGCTGGAGAAGTTCTCGCATGTTGTTTGCCCCTGCTGCAGTTTCGGCTTCACTGGCGATGCTTTGGAAGTATTTCCTTTTGTCCTTCCTAGCTGAGGTTTTAACGGCCTTTGCTATAACCTTATATTGTTCCATAATTGATCGATTATTCATAATGTTTTTCTTCAGGTCATTTCTCTCCTGAATAAGTCTCCAGGTTTCGTTTGATATCCATATTTTCCTTCATTCCTTTTGTTTGCATCCAATTTCCCTCATTGCTATATTATTAAGTTTATTGTATGTTTCGTCCCATGAACTATAAGGTACCGGCTGCAGTACCTTAGGCTAGATTTTGGTCACCCCAGGTATTTTATTTCCCCGGTATCCGACTTATTTTTACAAACAGGTCGAAGGTCCCCAATTCGCCAATGGGAGGGTCCCGATAGAGGATCTAGCAATCCCCCACATAAGACATCAATAATAATTCTTCGTCGAAAGTCTCGTATGATAAATCTTGTACACGTTCTTGTTGACGGTATAAAAAGACGGTTGTAAAAGGTTGACAGTAAAATAAGGTAAAAAAATACCAATACAACGACCATCTGGAAAACAAATAAAATTATATTTTTTTAATTTATATATGGATAAAATATGTGAACTCTTACTTTCACGCACACATTGGCCTCCGGTAGGTTAGTGTTCTAGTCTGTTAGACCGGAGGTGGTGGGTTCGATTCCTACCTATATACTTCATATTTTGGGATAAATGTTTACAACATTGTTCCTTTATGCTATCTGCAAACACGGAGTCAATTTTTAAGGAGAAATTTTCACACACTGTTTTTGGATATAATTGAATTCCTTATCTACCTACAAGAAATAAACAAACATGACATTAAATGTATAAATATGTTGTTCAGTTTTAAAGAATAACTTACTTGTGACCATTTGTTTAATATGTCAGAAGTACATTTCGCATGTGACACAATGTGGGTTCCCTTCCAGATTGCTTGTAGTATGTATGTATGTAGTAATATTCCTAAATAATAAAACAAATATCAGTGCTATATGTATGTATGTATATATATCCTATATATATATATATATATATATATATATATATATATATATATATATATATATATATATATATATATATATATATATATATATATATATATATATATATATATATATATATATATATAAAAACAGACTGTTTGTTTGTTACGCTTTCACGGCAAAACTACTAAATCGATTTACATGAAATTTGGACCGCTAATAGGTCTAACCCCAAAAGGAACAATGGGCTATATAAGATCTTGATCGGATGCCACGCTCCTTTTTACGCCCACTTTTTGTAAAACTATTATTACATCAATTTTGCAATTACTATATGCAAAAACTACTACACCGATTAACCTGAAATTTTGTATACCGATTGGTATAAGCTTTGAAAGAACTATAGGCTATATATAAGCACTTGATCCAATGCCTCGCCCCTTTCTACGCCCACTTTTTATAAAACTATCTTACCCATATCTTATCCTATAATTATATGAAAGAGAAAGTCTGTTTGTTACGCTTTCACGGACAAACTGCTGAACCGCTTTTCATGAAATTTAGAACACTAATAGTTCTATTTTAAAGTCGAAAATCATGATTTGGCTTCACAATTTTTCTTATGCTCACTTTTTCTATATAATTGTTATAGAAAATTTTCATTCGAGACTTAGAGAAAACTACTGAACCGATAGGTCTGATCTCAGGATCAGGATCCTTTTCATACCAACTTTTTGTAAAACACTTATTAAACCAAAATACGTTCAGGCATACAAAAAACTACTGATCCGATTTTCATGAAATCTGTTATTTACATAAAATTTGGCACTTAATGGGTCTAACCTCAGAAGTTAACAAGTTAGAGTGCTATGCCGAATCTTAAATACCCTCCACCAGCAAGCAACTTTTTATTAAAACCCATTTAACTATCTAATTTTTAGATAAATTGACTTCACATAGGAGTACGACCAATTACGGGCCTCTCCAGAAAAATTTCGTAGAGTGATTTATATGTATGTACACAAAACATATTTGTGTCGAATTTTATCAAGATAGCTTTATTTAACAATGAATATGTGAGTTTAAATGATTTTCGGAAGAGAGCCTTATATGGGAGCTATGACCAATAATGAACCGATCCGGGAAAAATTGTTAGAATGACTTATACGTATACAAAACATATTCAAGTTGAATTTTATACCGATAGCTTTATTTATCAATGAAACATATGCGTTTAAATGATTTTCGGAAGTGGACCCTATATGGAAGCTATGACCAATTATGGTCTTATCCGAAAAAAAATTTGTATAGTGATTCATATATAGACGAAACATATTTGTGTCGAATTTTATCAAGATACCTTTATTTGACAATTAAATATGTGCGTTTAAGTGATTTCCAGAAGTGGGCCGTATATGGAAGCTATGACCAATTGTGGACCGACTGAGATCTACGTTGGTTATATGATTTCTATGCATATTATATTTGTATGTACAAAATTTTGTGTTGATACCGATATATTTATTTGTCAATGAAATATGTGTATTTAGGTGATTTTTGGAAGTGGGCCTTACATGGGAGCTAAGACCAATTGTGGACCGACTGATATCTACGTTGGTAGTATGATTTCTATGCATATTATATTTGTATGTACAAAATTTTGTGTTGATACCGATATATTTGAGGGAGTTATTAACGATAAACTTATATCCGGGAATAAAAACCTTTGTATGGGAGCTATGGCAAATATTGGATCAATTGTTATGATTTTGAACATACTTGATCCCTGGCACAAAAAAATAATATGTGACAAAATTTATCTAAACATCTTTGGTAGTTTCTGAGAAAACTACTTAAGAATCTATCACCACAGATGGTGGTGGAGGGTATAAAAAACTCTATATGATATTGATTGGATGATACGCCCATTTTTATGTTCACTTTTTGAATAACAGCTATAACACCAAAATTCTAGGCTAAATATAAAAAAAAAATGAACCGATTTTCAAGAAATTTGGCAAAATACAGTGTTTGAGGAAAAGAATGTTTAATACACCAAATCCGAATAAATACACCCTTACCACTAACTTCGGGCCTGTTGTGATCTTAATGAAGTGCAATGACCTTTTTCCGTCCACTTTTTGTTACATTTATAATGCTAAAGATCATGATATATAATTCTCATAGTATATGAGAATTATTATTTAATTAAATTTTTAATCAAAAATTTATTTTTATATGAAAACTCTAAAATGTTAACTAACTTTACGATTAGGTAAAATTAAAACCTGTATTCAATTGAATTTATTATCTAAAATCGATTTTCATCTTAAGCGTTTTCCACCGGAAAACTGTTTTTATTTCGAAACCTGTAATCTGCTGTATATTCTCAGAAAATAACTATTTTAAAACAGAATCTTTATTAGATCTTAAATGAATGTCTACGATGCCACATTTGTATACAGAATAAAAGCTACTGAAGAAAAACCGCTTCTAAAATAGGGAAAATAATATATTCATATTACATTTTCACAAAAATTCCAATTTTAAATCGGCTGTGGCTTTTATAACACCTAAATCTATCTAGAAAATCATTCATATCTCCCCGAGTTTTATATCAAAAATATAAAATTTAAATTTATTGTTAATCGAGATAACAATAAAAATCTATGATCAGGTAATTACGCCATCAAAAAATTATCTTGATATAAATTCGGTTGCCATTTTTTAAATGCGGCCCAAATCTAAAAAACCATGAAGATATGAATTTGACTACTCATTAGAGTGTCCCGAAAGACAGAACTTTTGCAAATCTTATATAGGTAGACCTCTCAAACGATGCATAGAATGCATTGTTCATATAAAATATGGATAAATTGATCTTTTGATATCTTTTTATACTTTTAGAAAATTATCCACCAAAAATTCTGCACAACTTTTTCTGTATGTAGCGCCGTATTTATTCCAAGCTTTTCAAATCAAATAATGATTTTGAATAACTCCAGCACATATTTTCTATTTACCATTTACAAATTCCGATTTTTTTAATTAGAGGAAGACGTGGATATTTTAATAAGTAAAATTATTACTATTTATTTCTGCTTTGTACATCTAACGATATTTGACCTTTATTTCTTGTCTTGGATGTATTTTTGAGAAACAATGATGAGACAAAAACAGTGGTTTTACTCTTTAATGAACTACTCAAAATTGTTTGTTAAATTAAAAGTTGTCTTGTTTTCTCTGTCAAGATTCAAGGATTCTTCATATTTTCTAGGGCAGAAAAAAACTTAATTTTGTTATTTTTAAAGGAATTTGAAATCTTCTAATGAATTTTTCATAATCGTTTCAGAGTTTCTTCAATAGCCTGTACTTTTTCATATAGAAAGGCGCAATTTACATGAAGACTTTTCAGACGTCTGTTTTTTCCAATTCTCTTTTGAGAATCTTCCAAAAAATCATGAACATTTATACGGTGATTTTTTACGTGCAACTATGCATGTCTTTTTTTGATGTTTAATTGTATAATCCTTTTTAATTACTTATTCGTAATAAAAATAAAATGAAATTTTTAACATAAAAACCATTTAATTTGATTTAAAAAAATTTAATAACACGCTATAGTATTTTTTTAATGCAAATTTTAATGTTTTCATGTAAAAAAAAGACATAATTATTTTTTTACATGAGCATAATATCAACAGTACGAATGAGTTTAAAGAGGAATGTCAAAAACAATCATGAAAATCCCAAATCATGTTTGTTTTCTTACCCCCCATTCTTCTCTACCCCGCTCACCACCAATCATCGACAAACATGAAAACAGACGTCTGGGCAAACATGAAAAAAATCATCATGTAAATTGGGTGAAAGAAAATCCCTTCAAATTTTGCACGGTTAATGGTACGTATTTTTGTAGTTATTAAAATGCCCCGAAGCCTTTTGCTTCTATACTAGGGTTGCCAGATTCCGATTCGCAAAAAGCTGGACATTGGGCTTTAAAAAGCTGGACAAAACGAAAAAAGCTGGACATAAAAAAATACTGAGAAAATGCTAATTTTGGTTTTGTGTAAATAATTTCACAGTGATACACCAAAAAAATGCAGGGGTTCTCATATACCAATTCCGTTTTGTTATAGTCCACAGAGTACGAATATATTTTTAGTTTTCCCCGATCACTTCGTTAACTTAGTTTTTTAGAGCAAAAGATGTGAAAAAGCTCCATTTTTGAAGTTTTAAACTTTAACAAGTAAGAGTGTTATATTCGGCTATGTCGAATCTTATATACCCACCATCAAATCACTGCCATATAAATAAACTTTGATATTTTGAATATTTTATTATTATGTATCGATATTAATGAGAACATCAGGGTAATATTTGAAAGAGGTCCATTAATGGGGCTTTAACTATTGACAGTGCTCTTTCGAATTAAATATGTTAATTTATATAGGGAGTAGGGTTATGTATACACAAATGGACCAATTCTCACAAAAGTCGGTAGGAAGATTTCAGTTCCTTATTTATTTCAAATTTCATAGATCTACTTGTATTTTTAAGCCAGTAATGAGCATTAAAGTCATTTTCTTAAAGGGTTAACATTAATTATGGACCGATCCTCATAAAATATTGGAGAGAGATTTTAGCTTAAAATTAGTTTATGTCGAATTGCATCGAATTTCATTTATGCCAGTAATGAGGGTTTAAGTGATTTTCTGATGGGGACCTTAAATGAAGGGTAGGGTCAATTATGGACCGATCCCCACAAAATTTTGTAGAGAGATGTTAGCTCATACAAAACTATATCGAATTTCATCGCCTTACTCGTTTTTTGAGCGTTAAAGTAATTTTCTCTTAGGAACCTTATATACTTACTTCTGTGAAATTTCATCTCTATATTCGTATTTTTAAGCCAGTAATGAGCGTTAAAGTAATTTTCTGAAGGGGACCTTATATGGGGGGTAGGGTCAATTATGGACCGATCCACATATAGTTTTGTGTAGAGATATTGGCTTGCATGAAACCTATGCGTGTCAAATTTCATCGATATATCCGTATGTTTAAGCCAGTAATCAGAATTATAGTAATTTTCAAAAGGGGACCTTATATGAGGGGGTAGGGCCAATTGTGGTCCTATGTCCGACATAATTCAGAATTTTATTTCGGAGGTCAAAAAACTGACTTATGCGAAATTTTGTGCCATTTGCTTCATAAACAACGAATTTGTGAATGTTTGAAGCTTTTTACACAATATTCCGGGGGGTACATTTGTATGGGGGCTATCAATATCTGATCAATAAAAAATATTTTGGGAAAATTTCATCTCAATATCTCTTTTTTTGTGGACGCTATCGTGCCAACAACAGACAGACGGACGGACATAGCTAGATCGTCTTAGAATCTTACGAGGTCCCAGAATATATATACTTTATGGGGTCTGTGAACAATATTTCGATGTGTTATACACGGAATGACAAAATCAATATACCCCCCATCTTTTTTGTGGTGGGTATAAAATCGTAAGTACGTAAGCTGTACGTAAAGAAATTGACTATCGCTCGCAATAATAGGACTTTTCGCGTACTTTCCTGTAAGAAATACACAGTAACTTTATGATAGAGAGTAATTTTTAATTTACTCTCAATCAAAAAAATATCAAAAAAATACGCGAAATCCAATTTTTTGTTTATAAACAAAGATTGGTAATGCCCTTTCGCTAACAAAACACTAAAAAACAAATAATTGTAACTTTGATTTTTCCTATAAATAAATGGATATTTAAAGTTAACAAAACATGTAGTATCATTAAAAATACATTATTGTTTTAAAACTTCATGATACAAACATATTATTAAAATAAAAATTTACACAAAATCGCTAAGAGAAAGACAAACTAAATTGTTTTAAAAACGCTAGATTTACAATATTTGTTATGATTTTTCATGACAAATAAACTCTTTTAAAAACTAATTTATGATAAATAAAATTAAAATAAATCTAATTACAAATAATTTTTTAATATTCGTGTGTTATTGATTTATATATTTCTTTCAAAAAATTTAAAATTTACCAAATTTTTGATTTCTTTGGTTTGTTTACATATTCATAAATCAAACATATGTTGTGAATATAAGTTGGATATTTTTTACTAGGGAAAAAATATCCAGTAAAATCAAAAAATTCTTTATCAACGAATTGTAATTTTTACCGCTCTCTTACACTCTCGTTGCAAGTTTTCGAAAGTATGCGAACGGAATCCAATAACAATTGTTGCAAATTGTTACAAATTATCGAGTCCGCGAACAGACCTAATATTTATTACGACATCAGCTGTTCAAGTGTTGAGACATGATGATAGAAGAGGGAAATCATAAATTAGTTGTATAACAAATGTACAATCAGTGTTGGCTAACATGATTTGACAAAGATAACATAAAAATTATTGCAGTGTACTAAAAATATTTTATTTAGCTGGACAAATTAAATTTTAGCTTGAAACTGGACAAGCATCAAAAAAGCTGGACAATCCAGCCAAGTCCAGCCAGGCTGGCAACCCTACTCTATACACAAGGGCACTACAATTCAAAGTACAGTGTGACCGAATTTAAACTGAACAGTTCTTTAAATCTACTGCACATGGGAAAAATAAAACAACTAATTTGAAAGTGTCCTTAGTTCCCTACCAGTGATTGAGAATGCTGATTTCAGTATAATTTCTCAAAAAAAGTTTCCTAAATGTTTCAACAAATTAGTCAAAATTTCCTAATTAAAGGTCATTTTCAATTTGTAAACCTTTAAGGGACATTTTGGTCCAGAAACTGACTTTAAGTATTAAACAAAATGTAGAAAAATATAATAACTATTTTATCGTTATAAGCTAAATTTTGACATCTATTACATTACAAATTTATACAACTATACGTTATTTATTTATTTCAGTTATACAATTATGTGTTTATTTATTTATAATTTTATTAATACATTTATTAATGTGAAAGTTATTTATGTTATTCACCTTGTTTATGTCCCATATTTATATTAAATTTTAAGTTTATTTTTTATTTATATTATTTTATATATCTATTTATTTATATCTTAGGACATTTATTTATTTCGTAAAAACGGCAAAAACGATGCTAAATAAATTAATGAAATTTGGCTAAAAGATTCACTATTGTCCTAGGCAGTTTGGTATTGTAAATGAGCAAAATCGGTTCACCTTTCCGATGTTATGACTCAAAATTTAAAAAAACTCCGAAAAAATTAAGTTTTTTTATCACATTCTAATACAGTTTTCACAAAAATTATGCGATATAATTTCATAAAAATTAGCACACATTTATTTCTATGTGAAAGCTTGATTCTTGTTAAAAATGGGCGGAATCGGTCCACAATTTCATATATCTCCCATACAAATGTACATATTCCCCGAAAATGCATTTATTGTTAATTACTTCTGGTATAATGAAAATATCTGTACAAACTTTAAAAAGTAAAAGTTTTATGTCAATTGAATTCATATAGAGTAAAATTTTTCTTAATCGGTCCATAATTTGCCGTAGCTCCCATACAAGGTCCCCTCCCGAAAATCACGAAAGCGCACATTACTAATTACCAAATAATAATATCCTTTCAAAATTGTGCACAAGTATTGCCTTTATATACAGAAATGATACTGTAAATTATTTCACGATCGATCAAAATTTGGTCATAGCTCCCATACAAGGTTCCTTCCCGAAAATCACTTAAACGCACATAACTCATTACCAAATAATGATATCCATACAAATTTTGGCACAAATATTGCCTTTATTTACAGAAATTATACTGTAAAGGGTTTTCACGATCGGTCCATATTCATAGCTCCCATACATGGTCCGCTCACGAAAATCACTTAAACGTACATAACTCATTACCAAATAATTGTATTCATACAAATTTTGGCACAAATATTTTATATATAGATATGATACTGTAAAATGTTTTCACTATCGGTTCAATATAAAAACAAATATAAGCTCTATTATTCAAATTGATAATTTACTTTAGAAATGAGAGATTTAGTAAATTTTTGATTTTACGAAAAAAATTCTATTTCTGTCAGTTTTTATCTGATTTAAACGTTTCATATTATTTTATTCATAGAAAATAAATAAAAATAAAATAAAAAAATAATTAAAAAAAAGTGTGGGTCAAAAATGATTTTTAATTTAAAAAAAATGAAAAAAATATATAAAAATTTGTATTCAGATCTAAATATTTTACACATTTCCGTAAAAAATATAAAAGTGTGTATACTTTTTAAAAAGGGAAACTGTTTTCAAAACCGTTGAAAAATATTAAATCGGTTAAGAAAATTTTGAGATATAAGTTTTTTGGTCTGTCTAGTCAACAAAAAGCGTTTTTTTCCAATATCTTCGATTTTTAGGGTATATTGAAGTTTCTAAAAATGGTAAAATGATCTACTCATCTAGGTCTATAAAAAGCATTATATCGCGTAACGAGTGTTTTTTAGTGTCACACAGTGTAATTAATCACGAACGTAATTGAAACGTTTACCTGCCTTTCGATTCTCCGACACTACCATCAACGTCGGATCTGATGAAACTGGTTGAAGAGGCACAAAGAAAAAATAAGAAAATTGTAATAAGTTGTGATGCCAACTCGCACCATGTAGCTTGGGGTAGTACAAACACCAATCGCAGGGGACAAGCCCTCATGGATTTCCTTAATACTAAAGACTTGATAACATTGAACTTAGGTAATAAAGCTACCTTCGTCAATAGAATCAGAGAAGAAGTATTAGATATAACTATATGTTCAGAAGAGCTTATAAACGAAATTCAGGATTGGAGAGTTTCGGACGAGCACTCCTTTTCTGATCATCGGCACATAAGATTCAAAATACTAAGGCCAGCACCAAAGCCGATAAAGTTTCGGAATAAGTCTAAAACTAATTGGACAATGTTCGGTTTATTACTAAAGAACAGTTTATGTCAGGACACTTTTCAATGTCGAAATAAAGAAGACATAGACGTCAAAGTAGAAATGCTCAAAATTCAAAATACTAAGGCCAGCACCAAAGCCGATAAAGTTTCGGAATAAGTCTAAAACTAATTGGACAATGTTCGGTTCATTACTAAAGAACAGTTTATGTCAGGACACTTTTCAATGTCGAAATAAAGAAGACATAGACGCCAAAGTAGAAATGCTCACAAGTGCATTGGTTGAATCGTTCGAGGACAGCTGCCCTCTGCGAGAGCGAAGATTTGTCCAGGAAAAACACTGTGCAACCGGGGAGATCCGGAACCTTGGTAAGACTCTTCGCAAACTATTTAAACGGGCACGGCGTAAAAAGACAGCAGTATACTGGGATGGGTATCGTAGTAAACTTGGTGAATATAAGAAAATTTTTCGTAAAGGCAAACGAGCCTCCTGGAAACTTTTCTGTGAACAGATAGACAGCATAGATGACGTATCGAAGATAAAAAAATCCTATCCAAAACTCATGTCCAACCGGAATCTATGATCGATGACACGGGCAGGAGGCTTGAGGATATGGAGGAGACAATGAAACTCCTAATGGACTCTCATTTCCACCCGGTATATCGAATAACATAGATGAACCGATATTGGAGGAAGGGGAGGGTAACACCCAAATAGTGATTACATCTGACATGGTTAAAGGGTCAATCAAGAGCTTTGCTCCCTATAAAGCTGCAGGGCCGGATGGCATTTTCCCGGCACTTTTGCAGATGGAGGCGGGACTGGTTTCCGTACATCTGTCACAGATATTCACTGCATGCTTAAAATTGGCATATACCCCAGTTAAATGGCAAGATGCAATGGTAATATTTATACCCAAACCTGGGAAACCTAGCTATGAGACACCTAAGTCCTATAGACCGATAAGTCTTACGTCCTTCCTACTTAAAACCTTGAAACGGATAGTCGATAGCATGGTTAAAAGCAGTATACCATACAAAGACCTTAAATATAAGCAGCATGCTTATGTAAAGGGACGATCGGTGGAAACCGCTTTAGACGAAGTCGTCCACTACATAGGTGAATCTTTCGATAGCAAACTGTATACACTGGCGGTATGCATTGACATCGAAGGCGCTTTCAATAACGTGCACACTGATACCCTTATCCAATCCCTGGACCAGTTTTATGTTGACCGGGTGCTCCGTAATTGGATCAACTACATGCTAAGGAACAGATGGATAAGCTGCGAGATGTACGATATAACTATCAGGAAAAAGGTATTTCGCGGTATACCACAGGGTGGCATTCTGTCACCTTTACTCTGGGTTACCACGATTAATAGCCTCCTAAGGACCCCAACCGAGAAAGGACTTAGACCTGTCTGCTATGCAGGCGATGTCGTAATACTTTTAAAGGGAAAGGATCCAAATTACTTGTGTAGAAGAGCTGAAGAGGCTCTGAATACGGCCTTGAGCTGGGCTCAACCGAGAGGCCTCAATCTTAACCCGGCGAAGACGGAAATCTGTCTTTTCACAAGAAAGACAAAAGTTTCTACATATACTGAACCTTGCTTCCTGGGCAAGAAGATACCGGTGACAGACGAAGTTAAGTACTTAGGTGTAATACTTGATCGGGAATTAAAATGGAGACACCACATATAGGATAGGATCAACAAGGCACATCGGTGCTGGGCGATATGTAGGAGAACCATAGGCATGAAATGGGGTCTTAGTCCTACTATGACAAATTGGCTTTATAAAAGTGTAATTAGACCAATTCTAGCTTATGCTTCAATAATCTGGTGGACTGCTTTGGACAAAAAGTGTAACATCAAACTACTACAGGGAGTTCAGCGTACATGGTGCTTGGTTATAAGTGGTGCCATGTGTACTACTTCAACAAAGGCTCTGGAAACGTTGCTAGATATTCCACCCATTGAAACATATATAAGATATGAGGCGGCGCTTACAGCCGAACGGCTCTTTACTTTAGGCGAACTGGCCAAAAACGGTTATAGGACACGTCCTGGACACATTGGAAGGTTATACACATTCATACCAGACACAGAATATGTCGGAAACTTTGAAACGCAAATCCCAGATAGAATGTGTTGGTCAAGCGGAACATTAGAGCAAATACCAGTAGGAATCCGTTGGTACACGGATGGCTCTAAATAAGGGACAAAGTGGGTTCTATATTGAAGACCCAGAAACAGAAATATACCACCGTTTACCTAATCATAACACAAGCTTCCAGGCAGAAGTACGAGCAATAACGGAATGTGTAAATTGGATTAGAATAAATATGGCGCCCACAGGGCTTAATATATTTACCGACAGCCAGAAGGCAATTTGGGCGATATCAGGTGATAGAATTTAATCTAAGACCGTATTGGATTGTAAGAAAGCTTTAACTGAATACTCTCCCAGAGGTAAGGTTTACATCATATGGGTACCAGACCACTCGGGAGTAGTCGGCAACGAAAGGGCGAATGTAATAGCTTTAAAGGGAAGGGAGCTCGATGTAGTTAACCTGACAAACGCAAAACCATTTGACGCAACAAAAGCTGAATTAAAAATATGGATGAGAGAATCCCATAAGGCCTTTTGGAATAATGAAACGGTGGGTAGAACCACAAAGATTCTATGGGGTGACCCTGATGAGAGCAAGACGAGAAATCTCCTCAAAATGAGCAAGTCTGAGGTTAGTATGATGGAACGTATTCTGAGTGGACACACAGGATTACGTGCACATCTATACAAAATTGGACGTGCGGATTCAGACGAATGTAGAGCATGTGGAGAGGATAGTGAAACTTTGGAACACTTTCTTTGCCATTGTCAGACATTCGTCAAAGTTAGATCCAAGTATCTTGGAAGTGATGTTATTCCGGAAAGAACACTCTTAACCAACACCGATTGGAAGATTCTTAGGAATTACGTCCAGGAAACTGAGTATCTGAACATGGAAAAATAATACATTCAGTGAACAATTTTTTTTTTTCATGAATTGGAGCGCACAACAGGCCCGATAGTGGCCTAGGTGTAATTCCTTCGGATTTGATGTAGCATACATCCTCCTATCAAATAACCTAATTGAAACGTGGTAGGTCCTGTAAGACACTCATGAGACATTCATGAATGCACATTGATAACATTCTTCAAATGTTATAGTGCAATATCAGTTTTTAAGTAACCGCTATATTCTTAAACGGAAATCCCTGTGATAAAATTTGTGATATGAGTGTTTGATTTGTGATGTTTTGTTCTTACGTGTTTAGGATAAGATATACTTGAGTGCAATAAAGATGTAGAATCTGTGTTGTATTTGATAACTTGTCCACTTTATTAATAGGAAATCTGAAATGGAAACAGAAAATATCACAAAGTAAATATTCATATTATTGATTAAACACAATAAGTACTTCCCGTAAAATAGCTGCGTTTACTCGGTAAAGAGATATTACACGATCTCTGAATCTTTTATCCTTAAAAGAATTTCAGGGAGAAATGCCAGATGTGGATGTTAAGTATCTTCTCCGGAAAGGGAAAATTATAGAGGTGTAACCCGTGTTAATAGTTAAGTTAGATGTCAATTTTTCTTTTTGCCCCAACAGCCAAATATTTTTGTAGGTGTTCGATTTACTTTAAGCACAAATCTGTGTACTGCTGGTGAAAATCCAGTAACACGAACTTTTATTTGTTATACCCTACACCACTTTAGTGGGGAGGGTATATTGGGTTTGTGCTGATGTTTGTAACGCACAATAATATTGGCCCTATACCCACCTTAAAGTATACCAATCGGCTTAGAATCATTTTCTGAGTCGATTTATCTATGTCCGTCCGTCTGTCCGTCCATGTAAACCTTGTAATCAAACTACAGGTCGCAATTTTGAAGATAATTCAATGAAATTTGATACATGACCTTCTATTGCCATAGGGACGAAGCCTATTGAAAATGGTTAAGATCGGTCCATTATTTCACCTAGCCCCCATACAACTGAATCACCGAGTAGGGCTTGTAAACATTTTAATCAATCTACAGGTCGCAATTTTTAAGATAATTCAATGAAATTTGGCACACGATCTTCTATTGTATCGGAGACGATGCCTCTCCTAGCACCCATACAACTGAACCCGCCGAATAAGGCTTTTAAGTTCATAATTATGTTTAATATACTGGTATCTCGACAAAAAGCTGCAAAACAAAGTTCTATACTAGCCTTAATGATTCTCATGAATTTTATAATTATAGGGTCTCATTTGACCATAGCCCCTATACAAAGCCCCCTTCAAAATTTTACTTAAATATCCACAATTTTATTCAACAAAAAATGGCTTAAGTACATCTGAGACAAGGTACAATTCAACTTAAATGCTTTATTATGAAAACTAAATCACATTTTAATTTTGTAACTTGCTTGTTTTTTTTTTTTTGGGTTTCCTCTACGATTTTTTCCTTAGAAAAGCGAAAAAATTCGGCAGAGTTAAAATCTGTAGATGGTAGGAAGTATTTCATAACCGGATCAACCACAATCAAAATTCCTAGGGAAAAGTAGAGTTTGCGAGGTTTCCTGAAAGAAAACAGACACTCAAAAAAAGTTGTTTATAATTTCTAATAAGCATATATTTACGAATTTATTGCCTGGCTAACATTGTCCCAGGGTCGTGAGAGTCCCCACGTTGGGCTTCTCAGCTCATAATAACCCGCACACCGTTCCCTCTGACTGGCGCCAGCGAAACCGGAGTTTTGTTGCGGGTGATCCGAATCCAAAGTAGAACTGCTGGCACTGTGTTTTGTTTATGTTTTGTCTGTTGTTTGTTGTCACCTTCGTGAGAAGGGTATACATATATAAGTTTGTCATTCCGTTTATAATTTCCAAAATATAATTTTCCGACCCTATTAGTATATATTCTGCATCCTTATAGATAGCGGAGTCGATTAAGCCATGTCCGTCTGTCTCTCTGTCTGTTGAAATCAGTTTTCGGGATCCAAATTTTCAACAATCCTATCAGACACGAGAAGTTTCCTATTTAAAATCAGCAAAATACGTCCTAAACAACGGAGATATAAGCAAAAATCCGAGACAACCTTTGAAAAATTCATAAAAAATTAATAAAATTGATATTTTTTAAATACACTATGGTGAAGGGTATATAAGATTCGGCACAGCCGAATATAGCACTCTTACTTGTTATTAACACGGAACAAGTAAGAAATTATAGTCGGCGAGGCCGACCATATAATACCCTACACCTGTTACAAAATTAAAATGTGATTTAGTTTTCATAATAAAGCATTTAAGTTGAATTGTACCTTGTCTCAGATGTACTTAAGCCATTTATTGTTGAATAAAATTTTGGATATTTAAGTCAAATTTTGAACGGGGCTTTGTATAGGGGCTATGGTCAAATGAGACCCTATAATTATAAAATTCATGAGAATCATAAAGGCTAATATAGAACTTGGTTTTGCAGCTTTTTGTCGAGATACGAGTATATTAAACATAATTATGAACTTAAGAGCCTTATTCGGCAGGTTCAGTTGTATGGGGGCTAGGTGAAATATTGGACCCATGTTAACTATTTTCGATAGGCTTCGTCTCCGGTTACATAGAAGATCATGTGCCAAATTTCATTGAATTATCTCCAAAATTGCTACCTGTAGTTTGATTACAAGGTTTACAAGCCCTATTCGGGGGTTCAGTTGTATGGAGCTAGGTGAAATAATGGACCGATGTAAACCATTTTCAATAGACTTCGTCTCCGATAATATAGAAGATCGTGTGCCAAATTTCAAACTTCAAAAATTGCGACCTGTAGTTTGATTACAAGGTTTACAAGCCCTACTCGGAGGTTCAGTTGTATGGGGGCTAGGTGAAATAATGGACCGATCTTAACCATTTTTTCTGTGTGGTTACTAATTTAATATTTTTGTGGTGGCAATTACAAAAGAACAATTAATAATGAAACGTAAATGTATTATATACATTTTTGTGATAAAACGTCGTCTTGATTTAATTTTTTTTATCTTTTGACTCAGCTGGCTATTATAAGGAGGATTGTTGGATTAATTGACACCTTCCAAAACCACACAGACCACTTAAAGTGGCCTACAATTTATTGAATTTGGCAAGGAGCATAGTGAAACATAATAAATAATCCGTGTTTTTAAACAAACTCCGTAAATAAGACGTGAAGACATAGTTGCCAGATGATTTGGGCGCCAAAACGTCAAATTTCGAGAAGAAAATCGTCAAGATCGTCAATTAATTTTTCCAAATCGTCGTTAAATCGTCAAAACTATTTTCCATACATAATATAAATATTTGATGGTATTTCTACCTCTATTTTTATTATTTTTTTAACTGTCGAGACATTTTTATCAATTTTGATAGTTTTAGTTTTATTATCTGTTTAATTTGGCAAATATATTTCGAAAGAACAGATATTGCATTTTTGTAAACTATTTGATATGAATATGTATGGGATGTTTTTAGTATTCCATATTTTTGGTCGGTTTTTTTTAAACATTTTTTTTAATATATGGGCAATTTCGTGTCAAGTGACCCAACTCAAAAAATCGATTTGGATGAAATTTTCACCACGGTTAGTACTATTGGATAGTAGGCCAAATACATGTTTTCAGTTCTATCGGTCCGGAACTACCGTAGTTAGAGGGGATCAAAGTTGGACATTTTGGTCATACAGAATCCTTTTTAAATAAGTGTAACTTTTCACCTATTGTTCCTAGCAAAAATTGTCCAAAGGAGTTTAGATAGCTTTTTCTTCTTCAACGAAATTATAATTCCATTTACTCAATAAAAGCTAATTCCTCTAGCCTCCTTCCACAACCTATTTTCATAGTTCCACAATACACTGCATGAGTAGTACCATAAGTGTTGGTCATAAAAGTATAATTGGTTTCGCTTTTACGACAAATATTAGGCCAATATACCTATACTTTTGTTGTAAGTCATTATAATTCTTAATTTTATTAACATATTTATAGAATATTCTGAATATGCTTCGATTTGCTTTTAAATATTAGATAAAATAATGATAAAAATTATGAAAATTTGTGCTAACATCCTGTTTTAAAAATCGTCAAATTTAGAGTTAAAATCGTCAAATCGTCAATGGGTAATTTTTGACACTGAAAATCGTCAAAATAACGATAAATCGTCAAATCTGGCAACAGTGCGTGAAGAAAGATCAGGAGTAGATTTTTTGTAAAAGGAAAATTTTAACGTTTAATATCTAGTCTTGATACAGATTAGATCTGGGAAAAATACAAATGGATAACAACATCCCAAAATATAGATTAAGTTAACATTAAGTTTAGTCGTGTTTCAGTGAACCAAGATTATAAGTGTCGCGTTGAATGTACTAGTTGATGTGTACATATGTGCTGTCTATTTATGTGTGTATACACTTATTCCTCGATCGTCGTGAATTAAACGAGAATTGTGAATCTAGAGCCCAAGTAACGCGGTAGTTATTTAGAATGTATGGTGACAGGTATTATACGACCTCAGAGAGCTCTTTTAGGTATGAGTAAAATTATAGAAACCGTCGAAACCAAAATTAGAGGAAGGAAAATTAACTTGTGCGCTAGATAGAGAGATTTTTTTTTTGAATTGAATCTACGATGATAGAAGTTAATATAAGTGTTATATGCGGGGGAAAAATATATCATAAGTATCCATATTTGTTTCATTAATAATTGTAATTTACCTTAATATAAGTTAAGAAACGTTAAATTGTATTTTAATAAACGATATGATTGTTGTTCTTGAAATATAATATGTTCTATACTGGTTATATAGCTAGGTGCGGATAATGATAGATTGGTAAGTGAAGGAAGTCAAGTGGATTTTGGGTCGTACGCCTCAATTAGATGCAGCTACGACAAGGTTGGGAGGGCAGAATAGACGAACAGCTGTCTCAGAATATCTTCATGTGGTTGTTTTGGTTTGTTAGTATCAGTGTTTGTCTATTTGTAGTTTTCTCTTTTTGTTTAGTGTTCGTTTCTGTGTCTGGTGAGTAGGGTTGAAACCGCCTGAGGTCTACAAATGCCAAACTAGTAGGAAACCTCTCCAGAAACACGTTATGTAAGTAATTTCCTTATTGACCGATCCTCAATAAATTTGGAAGACAGATTTTAACTCGTATAAAACATTTGTGTGTCAAATTTCATCGCTTTTCCCAGTAGTGAGCTTTAAAGCCATTTTCTGAAAGGAGCTTATATTATATGCAGATTCTCATAAAAGTCAATAGAGAGGTTCTGGCTCGTAAGAAACGATCTTAAGTCGAATTTCATCTCTATATTCGTACTTTTAAGACAGTAATGAGCGTTAAATTAATTATCTATAGGTGATCTTATGGGAGGTAAGGTCAATTATGGACCGATCCACATAAAATTTGTTTAAGAGATTTTGGTTGGAACTTACTTGGGTCGAATTCCATCACTTTACTCTACTGCGGGGTAGAGTAAATTATGGGCCCTCCACTCGTATTTTTAAGCCAGAAATGAACGTTAAAGTCATTTTTTGAAGGGAACCTTATATGGGGTGTATGGTCAGTTATAGACCAATTCTCATAAAATTTGGTAGGGAGGTTTACATATATGAAACGTATTTGTGTCGAATTTCATCGCTATTGTAGTACTTTTAAAACAGATATGCCCGTTAAAGCTCTTTTTCGGGTGTCCAAAAATGTGAACCGAAATTGCCCATTTTCAATACCAAACAAACTTTACCTATAGAAAATATTTGTGTGAAAATTTTGAATCCTCTAGCTGATTTCGTCTCTATAGTGCTTTCAACAGACAGATAGTCGGACGGACAGACATGGGTAGATCATCTTAGAATTTAATAAGGACCCAGAATATATATACTTTTGTGGGTCTATGACCACAAAAGTATGTTACAAACGGAATGACAAAATCAATATACCCCCATCTTTTTTGATGGTGAGTATAATAATAATTTAATTGGAATGATTCTTGTCTTCAAAGTTATACAGGGTAAAGCTCTTCGGCCTGTAATTGAAAATTTGAAACTTGAATATTGCTAACTTCCATTCTATTTGAGCTATTATTATTATAACTATAATTATTATTATCGTTAATATATTATTATTATTATTATTATTATTATTATTATTATTATTATTATTATTATTATTATTATTATTATTATTATTATTATTATTATTATTATTATTATTATTATTATTATTATTATTATTATTATTATTATTATTATTATTATTATTATTATTATTATTACTATTATAATAAATTATAATAAATTATTATCGTTATTAGGAATGAATCTATTATTGTTCTGCAAAAATTGATTTGAATTAGGATTATAAGATTGTGAATATGAATGAGATATAGTAAATTTTCCATTACGATTATAATTGTAATTAAATTTTTTGTTATTTCTGAATTGTTTACATTTTGAAAATTAGATTTTTTTTGTATAAAAATACTCAGTTTCTGTTAGTATTTTGTTAGCATATAGTAATGAATGGAGATTTCTGGAATTCAATACAAATTTTGGTTCATTAGGCAATTTCGATATAAAAATTTTCAGTACCATATTCTCATTATTCCTACAACTATACCATTGCTCGTTTTCTCTATCTATTCTTGTATTCAAATTTAATTTTGTCAATAATTTTAACATGAAGGTATTCGTAAAAATCACTGACATCCATCAGTGGTGATAGAGGGTATATATAAGTTTGTCATTCCGTTTGTAACACCGAGAAATATTCATCTGAGACCCAACAAAGTATATATATTTTTGGTCCTTATGAAGTTCTGAGTCGATTTAGATATGTACGAAGCAACGGAATTTATGAAATGAAATTCACCCAAAATATTCATTGGTATCCTAAGCAGTTTGGTATTGAAAATCAGGAAGATCGGTAAAATAGGTTCAGAGTTATGAGTAAAAATTTGAGACAACCTCAAAAAAAATTGTGCTTTTTCACATATTTATTTGTATTTTTTACAAAAACTACTGCAGATAAATTGATGAATTTTGTCAGAGATATAACTCTTGGTACCAGGATCAACATTGTTAAAAATCGGAAAAATCGGTTCACAATTTAATATACCTCCCATACAAATGTACATATTCCGCGAAATTACTTTATTGTTAATAACTTCCGAAATAATGCCGATATTTTTGCGAAATTTTACAAATTTAAATTCTATGCCAATAGAATTCATATAAAGAAATAATTTTCTGAATCGGTCCATAATTGGTCATAGCTCCCACAAAAGGTTCCCTTCCGAAAAACACTTAAGCGCATAGTACTAATTACCAAATAATGATATCCATAAACAAGTAAGAAATCATAGTCGGGCGTGGCCGACCATATGATACCCTACACCAACTGCGAATATTGTGATTCATTTCAATAATGAAGCATTGAATCTTATATAGGTTCCAAATAATGTATGTTCATGTACGGTTGTATGTTGACTAGGAGAAATAAAAGACCGATTTATATGACCCATTTTAACAAATTATATTCAAAATTGCGATCTGTTACGTGCACACAAGGTACACGGTTAAAAGGTCCAAATCGGAAGGTCCGGATGTATGGGGGCTAGGGCAGAAATTGACCCGATCCTTATAACATTTATTATTGGGAATTATGTTTATATAAAACTTATTTGTGCTAAATTTCCAGTCATTTTCAGAAGGGGACTTTGTATAGATGAGGTCCGATCATTACGAAAATCGACAGTGTTATTTATAATTATATCAAACTTAATTTTACTGATTTTTGGAAAGATTGTGAATAGTCCGGTTGTATAGGGGCTAGGGCAAAAATTTGTCCGATCCTTATACAATTTAATGTCGGGATTTATGTTTATATAAAACTTATTTGTTTCAAATTTCATCGTTTTACTAGAATTTATAAGTGAATTTTGGTAATTCAACTAATTTTCTGAAGGGGACTTTGTATGGGGGTTAAGGTCAAATGAATCCCGCTCATGACGAAAATTTCCATTGTTATTTATAATTATATCAAACTTAATTGTGCCAATTTTTGGAAAAATAGTGGTATATTTGATAAAGTTATGAGCTAAAAGGACCAAATCGGAAGGTCCCGTTATATGGGGCTAGGGCAAAACTGGGGCCGATCCTCATAAAATTTATTGTCAGAATTTATGTTTATATAAAACTTATTTGTGCAAAATTTCATCGTGATACTAATGTTTATAAGTGAATTGTGGACATTCAAGTCATTTTCTGAAAGGGGCTAGGGTCAAATAATGCCCGATCTTTACGAAAATCTCTAGAATTATTAAGACATATACAAAACTAAATTTTGCCAATTTGTGAAGAGATAGTAGATCATTTAACATGATTATGAGGTCAAAAGCCCAATTCGGGGGGTCCGGTTGTATGGGGGCTAGGTGAAATAATAGACCGATTTCAACCATTTTCAATAGCTCGTCCTTGGTCCAAAAGAAGGGTACGTTCCAAATTTCATCAAATTATCTCAAAAATTGCGACCTGTAGAGTGCGCACAAGGTTTACATGGACACACAGACAGACGGACGGACAGAGCTTAATCGACTCAGGAAGTGATTCCGAGCCGATTGGTATACTTTAAGGTGGGTGTAGGATCAATATTTTTGGGCGTTACAAACATCAGCACAAACGCATAATACCCTCCCTACTATAGTGGTGTAGGGTATAAAAATTTGGCACAAATATTTATTGTTGAATTTTGTCATACATATAGTTTGGGAATCCACTGTTTTGAAAATCGAAATCAGTCCACAATTTCTTGTACCACCCATAGGGATTAAAAAATTTATTATTTTTTGCAAAAAATTAAATAAAAATTGTCCAAAACGAACAGGATTCTAACTTAAAATCTCCCAGTTGCTAGTTATACGCCATTCCCACTACACTATTAACTAGCTTCGTAATTGTTTGCAACTAATGTTCACATAGAAATTCTCTTTCCTTTTTGTGTAAAAAATTGTTAACCCAAGATCAAATAAAATGTGCACAAGTGTCGAAATTCGGTTCAGCAATAAAAATTTAATTTTGTATTTTTTTTATAGGATTAACAACGTTGAAAATCTATTGTACATCCCGTACAAAATTATATAAGTTTTATAACTATAACTATTGCCATACATTTTTCTCACACATAGAAATTATTTTAAATACAGAACATAGGTTAACACAGTGTTCGAAAATAAACATTAATGTGCGGTATTTTTGTGTCGATCGCATCGATGTAGAAAAGATTATAATAAGGATATAAAATAATATGAGAGGAATGTGATTATTATTATTACAAAGTCACTGGTGTCAAAAACTATTTTTAAAAAATGTACATGCCATTGAATCATGAGCGAAGTTTTTATTAGGACCATAAAAATTTATTGCAGTTATTTTCAACGGGAAAACAGGTAGGTAAAATATATGTTAATACGTCCGAAATTTTGGACAATGTCTTTAATGTTAGCAAAAAACAAATAGTACTTAATTGTCATCCCATCGAATAAGAAATAAAATGCCGCGACCAAAAAATATTTTTTTGCATAATTTGTTTGAAACAAATAGTGCTGGTGAAATAGTATGTAATAATGGTAGTTGTGATAACAAATTCTGCGTGAACATTCATCAAATCTAGAAAGACATTTGAAACTAGTGCATCCCGATTTGTATTCAGATTATGTGAAAGAAGTGTGATCCCAGCTAAAAAAGATTATGTATGGATGAATATGAAGCATGTATTTTCATATATGAAAATTCATATCTGAAAATTGGCGGAATTGGGCATAATCTCCATATATTTTCATATATTTCCATATGTGTTCATATATTTCCATACTTATTCATATATGGAGAATTTTTTCTTATATGATTCCATATATGTGTCCATATATGACATGATCATATATCGCCATTTTTCGGATATGTATGATCCATATACATATAATCATATATGACCGTTTTTAGCTGGGACAACAAAAATAAACCATTAAATTTAAAAACAGAAATTGTTGTGAATGATTTGAATCGAGCAAATGTTGAGTTAGCTATTGTCGAACTGTTTACAAATATGGACGCCCACTGCATATGGTAGTGGATCGAGCTTTTAAAATATTGGTACAACCTGTTTTGGACGCTTTGAACATAACCCTCAATGAGCATAATGTTGGTGAAAGGATAATAGCTTTCTCACAAAAGCTAAAAACTGAAATTATGCAGGATTTAAAAGGAAAATTGTTATCAATAAAAATCGATGCAGCAACCAGGCAGGATTTAAGTGTTCTTGGTATTAATGTGCAATACATTAATAATAAAGCCATTCAAATAAAAACCTTGGCTGTGAAAGAACTGAAGGCAAGTCACACTAGTGAATATTTAAAATGTGTGATACTCGATGTCCTAAAGGAGTATGACATTTATATAAATCAGATTTTAACAATAACCGATAATGGGGCGAATATGATTAAAACAGTGAAAGATTTAAATGCAGAACTACAATATTCCCAGGAGGAAGATGAGTTTGATCAAGTTAATGAAGAACACTGTGATTAAGATACAATGGTATTAATTCAAACACAGTTTTCATCCTTTAATATAACTTGTATTCTCTGCGGAGCACATACACTCCTACTTTGTGTGCAAGATGTGTTAAATACACCTGAGATTAAAACAAAACTGAAAACCTGCAGATCTGTAATAAAAAGATTGAGAAGCCCAACGTATCCCAATATTTTAAAAAATATGAACAGCAAAAAACTGCATAACATTTTGTATGATTAAAAGGCTGTTGGAAATAAAAGATGTTATAGATTCACTAAGCACTAAAAATTTATAATGCTACAATTAAATTACAAATTGTGCAGTTATGTTTCAGCGAATTATATATTATTATAATCCGGAATTACTTATAAATTCTATAAATAAGAGAAAAAGTAAACTGTTTGACATCGACCTATTTAATGTAGCTATATATTTGGATCCCCGAATTAAAATTTGCTTGGATTCAGAGCACAAAGAAAATGCAAAGAAATATATAACCAGTTTATATAAAAGAATAAATTCACTTACCTTTAAGTAATTAAAAATAATTATTATCTATGGATAAATGCATAATCAAACTTAATTAATTTGGTGAAAATATATTAATTACTGTTTACTTTTTCTATATTTTTATACCCACCATCAAAAAAGATGGGGGGTATATTGTTTTTGTCATTCCGTTTGTAACACATTGAAATATTCGTCTAAGACCCATAAAAGTATATATATTCTGGGTCCTTATAAGATTCTAAGACGATCTAGCCATGTCCGTCCGTCTGTCCGTCTGTCTGTCTGTCTGTCTGTCTGTCTGTCTGTCTGTCTGTTGAAAACACGATAGAGTCCAAATGGAAGCAGCTAGCGAGCTGAAATTTTGCAGAGATACTTCTAGTTGATGCAGTTTGTTTGGTATTGAAAATGGGCAATATCGGTCCACAATTTCGCCTAGCCCCCATATAAGGCCCCCTTCAGAAAATTACTTTATCGCTCATAACTTGCTAAGGGAAGAACCAATAGCGGTGAAATTCGGCACAAACATGTTTTATGGGAACCTAAATCTCCTTTTAAAATTTTATAAGGATAGGCTCATAATTGATCCTACCCCCCCATATAAAGTCCCCTTCAGAAAATGACTTTATCGCCCATAACTGGCTAAGAGAAGCATCAATAGCGGTGAAATTCGGCACAAACATGTTTTATGGGAACATAAATCTTTTTTTAAATTTTATAAGGATCGGTCCATAATTGACCCTACCCCCCACATAAAGTCCCCTCCAAAAATGACTTTATCGCTCATAACTTGCTAAGGGAAGAACCAATAGCGGTGAAATTCGGCACAAACATGTTTCATGGGAACCTAAATCTCTTTCTAAAAGTTTATAAGGATAGGCTCATAATTGACCCTACCCCCCATATAAAGTCCCCTTCAGAAAATGACTTTATCGCCCATAACTGGCTAAGAGAAGCATCAATAGCGGTGAAATTCGGCACAAACATGTTCTATAGGAACATAAATCTTTCCGTGGAATTTTATAAGGATAGGCCCATAATTGACCCTACCCCCCATATAAAATCCCCTTCAGAAATGACTTTATCGCCCATAACTGGCTAAGATAAGCATCAATAGCGGTGAAATTCGGCACAAACATGTTCTATGGGAACATAAATCTCGTTGTAAAATTTTATAAGGATAGACCCATAATTGACCCTACCCCTCATATAAAGTCCCCTTCAGAAAATGACTTTATCGCCCATAACTGGCTAAGAGAAGCATCAATAGCGGTGAAATTCGGCACAAACATGTTTTATGGGAACATAAATCTCTTCATATAATTTTATAAGGATCGGTCCATAATTGACCCTATCCCCCATATAAAGTCCCCTTCAGAAAATGACTTTATCGCCCATGACTGGCTAAGAAAAGCATCAATAGCGATGAAATTCGGCACAAACATGTTTTATAAGAATTTAAATCTCTTCGTAAAATTTTATAAGGATCGGTTCATAATTGACTCTACCCCCAATACAAGGTCCCCTTCAGAAAATGACTTTAATGCTCATATCTGACCTGAAGAAACATATGTTCATATATATAGCAATAAAATTCGACATAAAAAATTTTTATAGGAACTAAAATCATTTTCTTAAATTTTATGAGGGTGGGTCCATAATTGACCCTACCCCCATATAAGGTCTCCTTCAGAAAATGACTTTAAGGCACAAACTAGTTTTGTGTGAGCCAAAAGTTCTTTATCAAATTTTATAAGGATCGGTCCTTAATTAGCCCTATCCCCCTTGTAAGGTCCCCTTCAGAAAATGACTTTAAAGCTCATTACTAGCTTAAAACTGCGAGTACTGAGTACGACATGAACAATTTTCGTATTAGCTACAATCTCTCACTAAATTTTATGAGGATCAGTCTGTAATTGACCATACCCCCCTTTAAGGTCCCCTTCGGAAAATTACTTTAACGCTCATTACTGACTCAAAAATGCTATTACAGCAGTGAAATTCTACGTAAACAAGTTTTGTACTAGCCAAAAACTATTTATCACATTTTATGGGGATCTATAACTGACCCCACCCTCCATATAAGGTCCCCCTCAGATAGTGACTGTAACGCTCGTTACTGGCTGTAACGCTCAAATGCGACTACAGCGATGAAATTTCACATAAACAAGTTTTGTATGAGTTTATGGTTATAAATATTGGATCAAACAAAATTAATATTTTTAATTCGGAAGAGCACGGTCCATGCTTAAGCCTTTATTAATTTCCCTCTTCCAAATATTTCCCTGATGTTCATAATAATATCGACATATGATTCAACATAGATCGATAATATCAACGTTTATTTATAAGGATGATTTGATGGTGGGTATATAAGATTCGGCATGGCCGAATATAACACTCTTACTTGTTTTTTATAGAAATTACGTCTGAAGTCGTTAACCAGTGTGTGATACATGAAGAATCGCCATCAACAAGTACCAAAGCGAAATCTTTGACAGAGTTTTTAAAAAAACTGGATCGAGATACCTCTGAGACCAACTTGCCTTTGTTAACGGAATTAGAAGTCAGTTTTATGGCGTATGAACGAGAACAAAAGTTACCCTGAATGGCAATATTCTGGATTATTTGTGTACTAAAAAAAGTCCATTAACAACTTTAGCCGAAATAATATTGGGAGTTCCATCTACGCAAGTTAGTGTAGAACGACTTTTTTCGGCTTTAAAATTCATATTATCAGATCAGCGTAATCGATTGACATCATTTAATGTAGAAAACATTTTGATAGTAAAAGTTAATAGTGTATTTAATTATGAAAAGTAAATTAATTTACCGTCATACATAGTTTATAATATTTTGATAATGTGAAATGAATTTATGTATATTGTATCTTAATAAAGTATTTTAATAATTTTAAATAAAAAATTTTATTATTGTTATTTTAAAACTATTGTAGAAAGAAATATCCTATACAGTATAAGGTTACATTACAGGCAAAAAACTATAATTCAAAATTGCAAACAAACCGTTAATTTTGAAAGTGGTATAAGTCCTATTTCTAAAAAATTGTCGAGGATGGGATCGTTTTATATACAAAATAATAGTTTTAAAATTCGCTAAAATTTAGAAACTTCTGTACAATATGATATTCCTATACAATAAATTAGTATATTTACATACAAACATACATGTTTGGTAATTAACTATTAAATAAGATAATATTAAAATGAGTTTATTTTGTATAAAAATAATAAATTAGAAAATAAAATCGTAAAATATTTGCTTTTGAAGGTAGTATAAGGCCATTCAACTAAGAAAATTACGTGTATTTTCGCAATATGCATATTAAATTTTCGTTCATATTTTACATAAATATGTAAAGTACCTTTATCAGTGCCATAAGGTACTCTGAAGCTTCTATAACTAAATATTGCACAATTTCCAAGAAAATCCAAAAATGCGCGAAATAGTCATTTAACATTTACACATATTTTTCTCGGAAGATAAAAATATTTTCATCATTATTTCCATTCAAGTTGAACATTATCCTACCTGTATTCTTTATGGATTAGTTTTCTTAAAAAATTCAAAAAACAGGTAGAAGGTTAAATAAAATTTTCCAATTGAAAATTTACAATGTTTAAGTTATTTCAAGAAGTAATAAAAATATTAATTATTTCCAAGAATTTATTATTTTTATAAAAGAACACGTGTTACATTTTTTGAATGTAATATGTAAATTACTGTTCTGATTCAAATATTGAATAAAAAGTTAATATACAACTTTTTTAATAAAATAAAATATAAAAAATAAATATATGGATAAATATTAATCAACACATATAAAGGAACATATACGTATGTGGTGGTGGCAGTTCTGCAACAACAACATTTTACATGTATTTTGTTTTTGCATTTGGTTTACGTAGATGTCAAAAATCATAAGTACGGCGAATTCATTTGATGAAAATTTTTGTAAAATGTTTATATTTTATTAAAAAATAAAGATAAAGATATTAAAATTTGTGAGGAAAATATATTCTGAATTGAATAATGTTTGTTTCGAACGAAAAATTCTATTCCGGCAGATTAATTTGCAAAATTTAAGTGAGTGCCTGAAGTTAAGTAAAACTTAGTTTTTTGTGAAAAACAAACATAAAAAAGTACATATTCATGAAAATGTTATATTACGAATGAATGAATATTTGTTGCGAATGGATGATTCTACTCCGGTGGAGTAATTTTCAATATTTGGCCATAATGTAGCAGCCGCCGGACGGGTAAATACCTCATATGGGTTTTGTTATATAAAGCGTTAGGGAACAGACTTTTTTTTAGTTAATCTCTTTATCTACAAAGTGTGTATATAAAACAATATTGTTTAATTTGTTAACATTTAATAGATTTCAAAATTAAGCCATAACGTAGAAGTCAGCTGCCGCCAGCCGGGTAAATACTTCATATGCGTTTCTTAATATTAAGTGTTCCGGATGAGATTTTTTTAGTTATCTACACAATTTTAATTTAAAATATAAAACAATGTTGTCTAATATGTTAACATTTAATAGAAAAAAATATTTTTCTTAAATAACATATTTGTATACATACCAATTATGCCATTATTTAAATAAAATGATATTTGTTTACGAGAGCTTGGTATTTTCAGATTTTTTACATAAATAATTGAAAATATTAACGAAGTTTTTCTCCGTTTAACGGACATTTTTAAATATAAAAATGTAAACAATAACAAACTTTGACAGCTACGTAAACCAGGCGAATTAAGAAAAAAATTATCAGCTGATTGAATAACACCACCTTATCACCACATACACTAAAAGAAACGAAGGCTATGTGATCATTAAAGTTACCGTACGAATAAAGCTACGTTCACACCTGAAAAATATTTGGTCCAAATATTTGTAATAAAATATTTTTGAAGTTGCGTCAAACAAACGCAATATTTATTTCTTGTTCACATGTCAAATAATTCACATCATTTTGGCAAAATAATTATTTGATCTTGCAAACCAATTGTAAGATCAAACAGCGTCAAATAACAGCTGTTCTTTGTTTATTTTCTGAAAAGGAGTGTTAGCACCTCATACAAAAATGTCAATAGTCGCTAAAATGACTGTCTTTCTTTTATTTTGTATAAAATAGATATCTGAGACAAAGCAGTTGTGACATTTAATAGAAACAAGCAATTGCGTAAATTAAAGATAATTATTATTTTTGTTGTTTATTTTGTTATTAATTGGTTCACAACAACCTACAATATATAGGGTAATTTCAAACATTTTCGAACAAAAAAGTAGGATTTTGAATTTTTTTCAACAAGTATTAAATTTGACGTATCTTTTCTTAATTATTTGTCCGATAATAATCGTTTAGTCCCCAATTAAAGCCAATGTCTTGTACTTCGACAATATTTTATTTAAAATATTACATTTTTAACGTGAGGATGATGACATCAAACAACGTCTTTAGTCAAGGATATCTCAAAAAAGGTACCTTCCATTTTCTTTATTCCTTCATATAAGATTACTTATAGTGTACTCAACAATATATAAAAAATTTGGAATGGGACAGTGAGGGGATCTGAAGTAAACCAACTTTTAGTAAAATAATCCACATCATTCCCATACAAATTTCAAAATTTATAGTTTTATTTGTAGATGAACACAAAAATGAATTAAAAATTTTTAAACAGAAATTAAATTGTTCATAAACAAAACATTACAATTTTTGAAATTTGTATGGAAATGATATGGATTATTTTACTAAAAGTTGATTTACTTCAGATCCCCTCATCGTCCAATTCTGAATTATTATACCCTCCACCACCATCAGTGGTGATAGTGTGTAACATCAAGAAATATTCATCTGAGACCCAACAAAGTATATATATTCTTGGACCTTATGAAATTCTGAGTTGATCTATAAAATATTCTCACGTTAACACGAAGCAACAAAAACTAACGAAATTTACCCAAAATATTTACTATTGGTATTGAAAATGAGCAAAATCGGTTCACATCGGAAAAAGTTATGAATCAAAATTTAAAACAACTCTGAAAAAATAAGCTTTTTTTACACATTCTGATGTAAATTTCACGAAAACTATACAATATAATTGCATGAAAATCATCTTACATTCGTTTCTACACGAGAGCTTGACTACTGCTGAAAATTGGCGGAATCGGTCCACAATTTCATATACCTCCCATACAAAAGTACATATTCCCGGAAAATTAGTTTATTGTTAATAACTTCCGTCAGAATGTTGATAGCTTCCCAAAATTTTACAAGTAAAATCTTATGTGAATAGAATTCATTCAGAGAAAAAATTTCAGGATCGGTCCACAGTTGGTCTTAGCTCCCATACAAGGTCCCCTACCGAGAATCACTTAAACGCACATGACTCATTACTAAATTAAGATATCCATATAAAATTTTGTACAAGTATTGCTCTTATATACAGAAATATTACTATGATTTTTTTTTTGCGATCGGTCCATAATTAGTCATAGCTCCCATGCAAGGTCACCTCCCGAAAATCACTTAAGCGCACATAACACATTACTAAATTAAGATATCCTTATAAAATTTGGCACAAGTATTGCTCATATATACAGAAATATTACTGAAAAATTTGTTTCCGATAGGTCCTTAATTGGTCATAGCTCCCATACAAAGTTCCCTCCCGAAAATAATTTAAACGCTCATTACTAAATTAAGATATTCATATAAAATTTGGTACAAGTATTGCTCTTATATACAGAAATATTACTGTAAATTTTTTTTGCGATCGGTCCATAATTGGTCATAGCTCCCATACAAGGTCTCCTCCCGAAAATCATTTAAATGCTCATTACTAAATCAAGATATTCATATAAAATTTGGTACAAGTATTGCTCTTATATACCGAAATGTTACTTATTTCTAAATTCCTAAATCAATATAAAATTTGGTACAAGTATCGCTCTTATATACAGAAATGTTACTGTGAAATTTTTTTCCGATCGGTCTATAATTGGTCATATCTCCCACACTAGTTCCTGCCCCGAAAATCACTTTAACCGTATTAACCAGTTGCATTAGTGTGGGAGACTTTTGATTTTTGTGTATGAGGGAAAAAGAAATATCAATCATCTCTTTCTCACACACAAAATCAAAAGTTTCCCAAAAAAAGTTTCCCTGTGTGAACCGACACTTATCAAATTGTGAATTTCATTAATATTTGTGAATTTCCTTAAATCTTTTATTTGCATGCATACATGCAAATTAATAAATATCGCTAAAGCATATCTTAGGGCGCTTTAAAAATATAAAAGAAAAAGTCTTTTGTAATGTTCAATAAATCTTGCAATTGTAACAGATTTAAGCTGTCTAACTCTTGGTGTTTTTCTATTTAAGACATGAGAAAACTTAATTCTACAAATATTTGATCAATTAAAACAGTATTAATATAAAAGTAGCTGGTGGAGGGTATTTAAGATTCGGCTCAGCCGAATTTAGCACTCTAACTTGTTCTTAAATATTTTTAGGTACACTATAAGCAGTGTTGCCAACTTAGCACTTTTAGTGCTAGATTTAGCACTTTTTAAACTCATTTAGCACCCAAAAATGTAATCTAGCACCTAGCACCTTTTTTAGCATTTTTCAAATGTTTTTTGGCACTTTTTTAGCACATTTTAGGATTTTTGTACATATTCTTGTTCTTTTAATTGTTCTTCTGTAAAAATATAGTTAAAAATTAATTATTAATTAATTGCAGTGTTTACTTTTACTAATATATTAGTCAGCATTTGCCGCAAAATACACATTTTTATCACTAGTCATACTAAAAATATTTAAACTTTTTCAGATTTAAAAAACATTGCTACTAAATATTGCCGTTCTGTTTTTATGTTTAACTAGAAAAATTGCGACGTTACACTGCAATCTCTAGCATCACGAATGAACAGTATTAATCTCTTGTTTTTGTACAAGAAAAAAATATATTTTTGTGCTATAGCAGCGCACACTCACATCAGTTAAACTAATATGGCTAGTATTGATGATATTTTTATTTGCGCTGAGTTTTTCCTAGCAGCAATTAAATTTTGTTTTGCAACTGCTAGCTGCAAATTTATTTATTGTTTTTTTTTTATATTTTATTTTATGAATAAACAGTTATACCAGTGTTACCACAATCTCTAATTAAGGATAATTATTTTTCGCAACATAAAAAATAGTTTGTAAAATATAGATAGTGGCACCTCCCATATGAATTAAATACAGAAATCGTTTTTCTCGGAAACTATTAGAGTCAGAATCTTCTAATTTTGACGAAAAACTTTAACTTCATTATGAACATTGGGAAAAAATGAGCAGACTTTTATTAGGGGGTTTGGAACCTCCATATGAATTAAATAAATATGTATATGTTATTGAAAATGTGGCTACCCCATAAAACACAACTCAAATTAAAAGCGTTCTTTAGATGTTTTTATTATTTTGTTCTAATGAATAAAAATTTTTGAGCAATGTAGTTGTAAGATAATATGCTTATACTTATAACAATTTTATAACCAAATGATAGTTTTAAATATTTTTTGTTGTAGAAATTAATAAATTTATAATCACCTTGTATAAAACAGGGTAAACACACATAATTAAAATATTTTTCGTTGAATTCTAATGAGCTTACTTTACAAATTATTCAAATCACACTGTTAAAATGTGGAAGATTATTATATAATTTTTTTTTTTTTTTGAAGAAATGTAGTTAATATTATTGTGTAATACATTAAGAAAAAAAACAAACAAATATCAAGGTAGTATTTTCTGTATTATATCATACAGAAACTATGAGAATATTTAAACTATATTTTAATAATTAATATGTCAATCAGTACAGGATATTATATGTCGAATATCATCGATATATGGATGATAATAAATATACATATTAATATCGACATACATACATTGTACATACATACATACATACATACATACATACATACATACATACATATGTTTATTTACAAATTGCAGCATCAATATTGCCAAAAAATAATAAATAAAACTATAACTGGCTAAAATAAAGTTACATTGCTGCTAGGACAGGGGTCGGCAAACTACGGCTCGCGAGCCAAAGGCGGCTCTTTGGATGTGGAGCTGTGGCTCTTTAGTTTCATAAACACTTTCTTATTTATAAAAAACCATTTATATATTTTAAAAAATTTCGGAATTGATTAACGAGCAGTGTTTGTTAAAATTAACAAAACAATTCGCAAACGTTTATACAATATACACAACTTTTCATCTTTGTTTAATCGTTCTGTACGTAAGCAAAATAAAGCAAATTCTTTTTGGGCGAGAAAGAACGAAAACAAAACAATTAGTTTTCAGTAATTTCCTTGCTTTTATTTACCCTTGTGCCATTTGGAATTGGTACTGGATCTCTAGAAATGCAGTTGATCAATTTAAAAAGTAAAGCTTTGGTTGTGGAAAATTGTCAAAGTTTAAAAGCCAGTTGATAGAGTTAGGTAAAAAGCCAACTAACAATTGAAAGTTTAGAGTCGTTTGTGAAACTTTAAACAACAAGTTGTGATCCAAAGTTTTTAAAGCCATATAAACCTCTCTCTCCCACTGAATTCCATGTATAAGGTAGTATTGTAAGAAAATGTTTAATTCTTTAAATGTTTAATTGAAAAGTTCACTATAAACGAAAGGGGCATCATGAGCGCTCCTACGAAGATAAGATGTAAATCATGATCATACATTCCGAAATTTTCATGTTTTTCGAATTAAAAGATATTTTTTGGAAATTGAAAGTATCGTAATTAATTAATTAATAATGTGGAGAGTTTGGATACAGTTAAATACTAAAAACTTGAAAACCTCAATATTTAAATATTGCATGTTTTAGAAACGTTTTACAGTGATCTATAAAAGATTTATATATTTTCGACATAACATGTTTGGCTATAAGTAAGGGACCAGAAAGCGTATTATGGACCCATCCTTACAGAATTTGGTACAGATATTTTTGTTTCTATAAATTTGTTTATGACGAATTTCACAACTATGCTGGTATTATTAAGCCTGTTATGAGCGTTAAAGTCATTTTCTGAAGAAGAATTTGCGGGTATGCGGGTATGGTCAACAATGAACTGATCATTAAAAAATTTTGGAGAGAGATTTTTCTTCCTATAATACTTGTTAGAGTCATTTTCCGAAGTAGACCTCATAAAAGGGGATTGGTCAATTATGTTCGGATCGTCTTAAAATTTGGTCGAGAAATTTTGTTCTTATAAAACTTGTTTGTGTCAAATTTCGTCGCTTACTGCTATTATTAGGACACTTAAGAGCGATAGGGTAATTTTCTAGTGGTGATCTTATATGGTGGAAGGATCAATTATGAGTCGATAGTCACCAAATTTGGTAAAGAGATTTTTGTTCTTGTTTGTGTTGAATTTAGTCATAATACAGCTATTATTAAGACAGTTATGAGCGTTAAAATCAAATTTGGAAGATAGATATTGGTTCTTATAAAAGTTGTTTATTTTGAATTTCGTTGAAATATTGCTACTGTTAAGTCAATTATGATCGTTAGTCATTTTCTGAAAAGGACCTTATATTGGGGTTGGTAAAATATGGTTCGATGTCCGCAATACATCACAATATAATTTTTGTATGCATAAAAAAAACTTTATCTTGATTGCCGCCAAATTAATATATTACTTTATGCTGTATTATCTGCGTCATCAATTTTCGTTATTTTTACATTTCCTGATATGCTTCGAAAAGCCTTTTAAATTATAGCACTGTCGCCCTACTCTAATAAACTTCTATATTTTTATAAAACGAGTCTTTAAAAAATGCATTCGAATGACACATAAAAATTCAAAAAGTATTTGTAGTCAAAAATCTATAAGAAAGATTCCTTGCATAATGTCCTGTAGATAATTAAATCAAAAATTATGTTTTTGAAGTGAATTCAAAAAGTATTTCGTCATATGAAATCCAAAAAGCCCTAAGTTACATTGAACAAATTTTTTAGGAGAAGCAAAAAACCGTTTTTGTTTTGCTTACGGAGATATGAAACATACGCCCTTGAGAATTTGTATTTTTCTTAAACCCAAAAGAGCGTAAGTTACATTAAAAATAGTAAGTTTTAACATTTTCAACTAAATTCAAATCTGGTTTTGTTGGTCAAATAGGCCGAAAAAATCATAAAGCTTCTTTGTTTTTATAAAGATTTTCGGAAATTGGAATTTTTCTTTGAAAAAATTCTAAAACTGTTAAAATAATCTCTATATTACAAGGATTCGCTAAAAGTGCCATTTTTGTTTAAATTAACTTTTAACATTTCACAGTTTCGAAGTTAAAAATTTAAAAGAATTTTAAAATTTTCATGAATTTTAAGGTAATTTTAGAACATAACCTTTTAAAATTTCTTTGATAGGGACGCTGATTTTAATTGTGGGAGTGTAAAATTTAGCAGGAACATATATTTTGATACGGTGCGTTATAATCAATCAAAAAGTCGATTTTGATTTTTTTGTAACTTTGGATTTCATATGACGATTTGTAAAGTTTTAATAAACAAAAATTTTGTGGCTCTTTTAAAACACATGTTTTGTAAACTGTAAATTTTGGCTCTTCCAACTCAAAAGTTTGCCGACCCCTGTGCTAGGAAAAGCTAAACGCAAACAATTATTTTTGTTATTTCATCAATACTCGCCATATTAGTTTAACAAATTTGAGTGTGCGCTGCTAAAGCACAAAAATATATTTGTGTTGGCCTGCAATTATGTCTGCCTGCTACTAGAAATTGCAAACACGAGTTGCAATTTTTATATTAATACGAATATATATGACTGCAATTTTTAGTAGCAAAGTGATACAAAAATGATAAACTTTCATATTTATTTTATAGTCATATACAAGAGAGGTGGTGCTAGTGCTGCATATTTAAACGCTGATTAATTGTGTACCACCAAAAATTTATGTTTACTGGTTATCTGTAGAAATATCGGTTCGTATTTGATGAGCTTAAGTTACATTTTAAAAGGGCCACTTCCTATGGAAAATGGCACAAAGCTAAACTAAAACCTTATACATTTTTTGAATTGTAATATTCTTTACAAAGGATTTCATTTCACTTTTAATTAAAAATATCTTTATAATTGTAAACTAAATTTCAAAAATATTCACAACCAAAAATTTTTGCGTTACGCATCAACAAACTCGTTTAATGGAACGTTTCTGGAACTAGTTCTTTAATCAATGATTTAAGTTCGAGTTTGCTATCCTCAGATATAGTTCTAGAGAAGTTTTAGAGAACATATACACCTTCTTTAGAACTAGATCTTTTTCCAGCGATTTATTATTCAAATTGTTGAGATTGAGATCAATTTTTGGAAACCGTCAATTATAATTAAATTTTCTTACAATGATTTCGAGATATTTTTCTACTGGTTTGAAGTAGTTGTTTTTAAAATCTGGACTAGTATCCCAATGTAAATATTTGTAACAATGGAAATATTGAAAGAAATTATTTCATCAGAACTTTTTAATCATAATATTTTTCGACAGAACTATTTCGAGAATTAATGGCGATATTATTAGTTGCAATGTCGCAGTTAAAGAATCTGGTTGTTTACTTCCGATCTAAAAAATTCAAAAAAATGTATTGAATAAGCATTTCTAATTCTGTATTAAAATCATCCCATAATAAGTGGATTTGGTACGTTTGCGTATTAATGTAAAAACATTATTTATGCAGTTAAAAAATACCAAAAAATAAAGCTATTTTAGAAAAATTCTAGGGGAACTATATTAAAAATCCTCTTTTTGGGATAAAGTAAGAATCGAAAAAATCTAAAACTAGTTATTATAAACATTTTGTTCTGTATTAAAATCATCCTATAATAAGTGGAGTTGGTCCATTTGCGTACTAAGCTAAAAATATTATTTATGTAGTTTATTTTAAAAATTTAAATTTAAAAATTTTACAATAAGAAACCTAATTTTTGTTAGCACTTTTTCTATCATTTTTTTTATTTTTAGCACTTTCTAGCATTTTTTTCAAAACAATCTAGCACTTTTTCGCAATTAGGTTTTGGCAACACTGACTATAAGCAATCTTACGTAAAGATTTAAATAAAATGGAAGGTAACTTTTTGAGATATCCTCGACTGAAGGACGTTTTTCGATATCATTATCCTTATGTTAAAATTATAATATTTTAAATAAAATATTGGTGAACTACAAGACATGGCTTTAATTGGAGACTAAAACGAAAATATACGATGTAAAATTTAATGCTTGTTGAAAAAAATCCTAAAAAAATATGAACTTTAAACCTCGATAAAATCTGAACCGTAACGAATTTAGAAATTTTGGAGAATCTCGAATTCCGTATTTACATTAAAAATGTATGTACCGAATTTCATCGAAATCAGAGAGGGTAAGGTACAAAACCTGTTCGAAAATTTTTGAAATGGCCCTCTAGTTTATAGTGTAGTCTATAGTCTATTCTATAGTCTAGTCTATAGTCTAGTCTATAGTCTAGTCTATAGCCTAGTCTATAGTCTAGTCTATAGTCTAGTCTATAGTCTAGTCTATAGTCTAGTCTATAGTCTAGTCTATAGTCTAGTCTATAGTCTAGTCTAGTCTAGTCTATAGTCTAGACTAGACTAGTCTATAGTCTTGTCTATAGTCTTGTCTATACTCTAGTTTATAGTCTAGTCTATAGTCTAGTCAATAGTCTAGTCTATAGTATAGTCATGTATTGCACTACATATATATGTACATATATATTTATTTGCAAATTAAAAATTTTTCAAAATCATTTGTATTTTCTCAATTTCATTTGAAAGTTTCCCAAATTCAATTGGAATTTTCTCAATTTCAATTGAACTTTTCTAAATATTAAATGGAAATTCGCATTATAATTTGGAATATTCTCAATTTGAAATTGAAAATCTTAATTTCAATTGGAATTTTCTCAATATAAAATTGAAATTCTTAATTTATTTGGAATTTTCTCAACATCAATTTGAAATTCTCAATTTCATATAGATTTTTCCAAATTTTAAATAAAAATTATCAATTTTATTCGGAGTTTTCTCAATTTCGAATTGAAAATCGTAATTTCAGTTGAAATTTTCTCAATATCCAATTGAAAATCATAATTTCAATTAGAATTTTCTCAATATTAAATGGAAATTCTCAACTTCATGTGGAATTTTTCCAAATTCAGTTAAAAATAGTGTAGTCTAGACTATAATCTAGTCTATATTCTAGTCTATAGTGTAGTCTATAGTCCAGTAATCAATTGAGAAATTAATTAATTAATTTATTACTCAATTTATTTAAACAATTATTTATTATAATAATGGATATAAAAATATATTAATAATAAACAGTTTTCTATAATTTTAATTTTATAGATAATTTAATGAAAATAATATAATTTGGTTATTTCCCGTCTTATAGCGATTTTTTTAAATCGCTATAAACCGTTCCAAACAACAAAGGTTTTTCTCTACATTGCCTATACTAAATAGCTACAATATGACAGTGCAAGTCCACCATCTGTCTCTTTTCCACTTGCACAAGGTATTGAAATGTAATTTGTATTTTTTTGTGATAAAATTTTTTGAAAAATAATATTAAATGAAATTTTAGAATAAATTGATGTTATTATTCAATGATATATCTTTTTAGTAAATATAAACACATATATTTTTGGCTTTTGGTTTGGTTGCGCAATAACTGTTCTTATTATGTTCCTTTTTGCCTGCAAACAAAATTTTGTTTTTTCACTGTTTTATCCGACAATTGTTTTAAGAAATTATTTGTTGTAATGTGAACATCGGGCAAACAAATGTTCACTATTTGTACTAAATTGTGTTTGGCATTGTTTGTTCAAACAAAACGTCAAAACAGAAATACTAATTTTAAGCACATTATGAAATAAATACGTATTTAATTTTTTGTTTTTAGGCAGAAATTTCTATGAAATTTTAAAAAACTATTGTAATTTCAATTAAATAGTTTTTTAACGTTAAACAAAAATGTTTCGTGTTTGGTGTTCAAATTGTGTTCACATTGGGAAAATATTTGTAGGTTGACAAATAAAAATGTTTCACGAAAAACAGCTGATATTTTGTTTGCTCTTCAAAAATATATTGTGTTCACATTACAGCCAACAAATATTTGATAAAAAACGTCAAATATTTGATAGGTGTGAACGTAGCTTAAGAGTGTTATATTCGGCTGTGCCGAATCTTTTATATCCACTATCAAATGTTTCGTGTTTGGTGTTCAAATTGTGTTCACATTGGGAAAATATTTGTAGGTTGACAAATAAAAATGTTTCACGAAAAACAGCTGATATTTTGTTTGCTCTTCAAAAATATATTGTGTTCACATTACAGCCAACAAATATTTGATAAAAAACGTCAAATATTTGATAGGTGTGAACGTAGCTTAAGAGTGTTATATTCGGCTGTGCCGAATCTTTTATATCCACTATCAAATCAAGTGTCTTAAAGTTCAAGTGAATTTCGGAAAGTGGACCTATACTATATAAATCGATACTTTTTCTGTCACAATTTAATCATTTATTGGATTTATTCTAAACTGTTTTATCATATATAAATCGTAATATAGTCAGCGTGATGGTAATACTTGTTTTATCATATTTTTTATGATTTGATTTCCTCTAAATTGACTTATGGTATGGACCGATCCCAAAAAAAATTTGACAATTAGAATTATGTTCCTATAAAACTTGTTTATGTCATTGCTTTACTATCATTTTGAAGCAAGTTATGAGCGTTAGGGTCTTTTGTATGGTGGCTACGCGAAAACATGGACCGATATGGCCCACTTTCTATACCAAACAAACTGCTTGAATAAAAATTATTTGTGCAAAATTTTAGCTCCTTAATTTTGAAAATGTTATCGGTAAAAATGCATTTAATGAATTGTTTATTTTTGAATTATTATTACTCGTTTCACCTTTTTCTAATGCGGCAGTTGAAAGGCCTTTTATTTCAAAGGTTATAATTAAAAATAAAATTCGAAATCGTATTTAAGCTGAATTTTTATGTTCAATAATACAAATTCGAAAAGAATTGAAATTCGAAATGCATGCAGTTAAGTGACCTTAATCATAAACAGATTTCAATTGTATACAAGTTTTATAGATCAAATTTTGTATGGAAATTTGTATTAAAAAACATTTACAAAATAAAATGTTTTTTATGAATATATAACTAATTATATTGCAAATAAAATAAGATCATTTGAAAAATATTAAATTGAAGATAACGATGATGATATAGTACCAGAAATATTGGAGTCATGCACTACATAATCAGCATTTTAATAAAAACTAGAAAAAACAATCATTTATATTGTTGTGTTATATTTAAAAAATTTTAGCACTTTTTTTCTTCTGTAGAACATTTTAGCACATAGTTTTTTAAGTTTTAGCATATTTTAAAATTAATTTTCTGGCAACACTGTTTAGAACATATACCGACGTATAGTGAGGCAGATAAAAAAATCACCACTACACACACACTATTGGCATTTTTTTAATGAAATTGCACTGAACAAAATATTTGGTTATTTTTAATTTTGAAGATTAAATTGCATTAGTGTAAAATGCGAATATTTATAAACAAAATGTAATCAATGTACATAAGAATGATAATTTCTTCACATAGAAACAACATTTCAAATTAAAATGTACAAAAATGTCTGAAACAAGATGAACTTATTTTCTTTCATTATTATGCATTCTAGAAAATTATTTAGGGTGTACGTTGTTTTTGTAAATATGCTCTTGTTTTTGCAAGTTGTTTTTGTTTTTTCAAGTTGTGTTTGCAATAGCCTACTTTGTTGAATGCTGTCAAGCTACTAAATAAAATATTTGTATTTTTGATGCTCTTGTTTAGAAGTTCGTCTGCGATCGTGTTGTGTACATGTAATTTGTCGAAAATCTTCGTTGTCAGAACAATCAGTGTTGCCATATATTTTTTGAAGAAAACTTTTTATTTTTATGAAAAAAACTTTTTTTGTACTAAAATTACAAAATACCCAAGAAAATTTAGTGAAAAAATGAGCAAATTGAGGAATTTTAAATAGCTTAATGATAATTGGTACAGAACTTTTCCTTAACATCAGTAGCAAGGAATTACTGGATATTGTGGTCTTAGACACCATAAATTTACACTTGAAATGTCATGATGAATCTATGTATATTTTGTGTGCTACAAAAGGAAACCTCTGAACTTTTGTAACTACCCGTCATTGGGAACTCGAAACACGAAGATTTTGTCTTACCCAGACCCAGATGATATCTTCAAACACTCACCGATTAATCCATTTATCTTCATGCGCGAATTTGGCCTAGTATGGTGAACCAATGAGCTGCACAAAATCTCTACAATATGGTCGAAGTGCATTGTGTCCTTAATGTCTATTCTAAGGGATTAAGGTCATCAACACCGGTTAATTTTTTTCAGTTTTTAGGAATATCTCGAATATTAATGGTATAAAATATTATTTTGTTAATGGTAAACATTGTTTTTTTATTTTAAACTTATTTATTGATTAAATAAAATAAAAACTGAAAAACTGTATAAATTTTAAAAAAACTTTTTTTATTGGAATAAAACTTGAAAACTTTTTTGAATCTCAAAAAACTTGCAAAAGAAGGGAAAACTTGACATATGGTAACACTGAGAACAATACTAGCGCCGACGTCTGCTTTAGAAAGACGTTACAAAAACTTTTTTTTTTTTGGAAATCATATTTTAGATTAAGATTGTTGTTGTTTAAAGATCATGTCGAGACAAGACACGAGTAAAATTATCAAAGTTTTTTTTTTGTTTATGTTTAGTTTTATTTTGCAAATCAAAGTTAGAATATAATATTTAATTGTGTTGTAATTAGGGATGCCAAACGGGACTGGCTTTTACAAATCCCGGGATTCGGGATTTTGAAAATTGGATTTTTCGGGATCCCGGGATTTTTCGGTATTTCGGGATTTTACGGGATTTCGGGATTACATGAATTTAATTATTTTATATATGAAAATCTTTAAATCATCATATTTGTAAAGAAAATTGTTTAATTTTGTGGAAATTTAACAGACAGAAGATATATTTAAATTAAAACAATCCAATTAATTCCAATTTTTAAATAAAAACTTTCAGAATTGAATAATTTCTGAAACTTTTTAAATACATACTTACTTCCTAAATAAAAATAAATATCAAGTTCCGAAATTAGACATAAGCACTTTTTAAAACCTCATACTGTTCCATGTTCAAGTTCCGAAATTAGACATAAGCACTTTTTAAAACCTCATACTGTTCCATGTGAACTAATAATTATAACAGATACCAATTCAATTATTCGAACATCAATTTAGAACCTATTCTTTGAAAAATATTTGGAATTTTACTCAAAATACATATTAGTTTTGGAACATATTATTATATTCGTAGTATTAATTTAAAATTTTAGGTGCATTCAGAACAAGGTAATTTACCTTTACCGGTATCATTCAGATTTGTAGAAAGTTAGAAATGTAAAATCCTCTAGTATTGAAAAATAAAGTTTGTATTCGACTGTGCCGAAATTAAATACCCACCATCAAAATATTGTAATGTATTGATATTAATATCAGCATCAATGTGATTTTCAGAGGAGGTCCAATTAGGTTTTTTTGTGTCAATTTTGTTCCAGATTTGCAGCCCAAATAGAATGAGTCTTCTAACTCGTGTTTTCAGCTTACAGACACAGAATGTGTATACTTTTTGGGTCGGTCTACGACCAACATTGCAATGTGCTAACAAGTAAAAAGTTATAGTTGGGCGAAGCCTACCATACCCTACACCAGTTATAAAAATAAAATGTGATTTATTGTTCATAATAAAGCATCTAAGTTGAATTGTACCTTGCCTCAGATATAATTTAGCTATTTTTTGTTGAATAAAATTGTGTACATTTAAGTCATATTTCGAAGGGGGCTTTGCATAGGGGCTAGGGTCAAATGAGGCCGCATCATCAAAAAATACATCAGGGTCATGAAGGCTAGTATAGAACTTGGTTTTGCAGCTTTTTGTCGAGTTACGAGTATATTGAACATAATTATGAACTTAAAAACCCTATTTGGGGGGTTCAGTTGTATGGGGGCTAGGTCAAATATTGGACCGATGTTATCCATTTTCAATAGGATCCGTCTCTAGTACAATAGAAGATCATGCAAAATTTCATTGAATTATCTTCAAAATTGCTGTAGTTTGATTACAAGGTTTACACGGACGGACGGACAGACGGACGGACATAGCTAAATCGACTCAGAAAATGATTCTGAGCCGATTGGTATACTTTAAGGTATAGGACCAATATTATTGTGTGTAACAAACATCAGCACAAACCCAATATACCCTCCCCACTAAAGTGGTGTAAGGTATAAAAACGAAGTGAATAAATAAAATTATATGTGCTATGTGTATGGACTCATACCACTTTAAAAAATAAAAGGTTCAAATATGTATAAAATTAGCTCTGCGGAATTTTGTTTTGCATGAGTCAAAAATAAAATAAGATCGTAATTTTCAAATTAATGAAAATTATGGCTCAAAAAAAGAAAATAAAAACAGTTTTTTGAAACAAATCCTAATCCCGAAAAAATCCCGGGATTTATTTTCCAAATCCCGGGATTCGGGATTTGCCAATCCCGAAAAATCCCGGGATTTTCGGGATCGGGATTTCGGGATTGGCATCCCTAGTTGTAATGGACAAATAAATATTTCTGCAGATTCAAATGACTCATCACAAAAGGAACACCTTATTAAACATACAATCTTTATGTGGCTTCCGAAGAAAATTATAGATGTAAATAATTTAAAAAAATTACGATTATGTATGTATATTTGTATATAATCACTCTTCACTTTAAGTACATTACGATTATAATTACTTTTATTTTTTAACAGACGGACGTATTTTGTTAAGAGTGATCTGTTAAAAAATAAAAGTAATTATAATTGTACTTAAAATGTACTTAAAGTACATCAGAATCAAGGATATTTTCTATTCTTTATTTCCTACATTACTTGTTTCCACCTCGGCAGAAATTAGTTACTGATAAAGCCGGAGCCCAAACCAGAAAAAAGTTTACCGTAACAGATTCCCTTAATTCGTTTGCCATAGTTGCAGAAACCAAAGAGAAGTTGAATATGAAATTAAAACTCCTTAAACTTCAACATAGTATAATCAAATCAATGTTGCTTAAAACTTAAAAATTATTTCTCAATTTTAAATGTTATTTTTAAAATTAATTATCTATACTCCTAAAATAAAAATAAAATAATATTACATTTTTTGTAATAGCATTACATACGTATATATATTTTTAAATAAAATAAAAAATTAATTTTTTACAAATATTTTTTTTATTTAGGGTGGAAAAAAACAAGTTTGATAAAAAAAATTGTCAAAACCACAAAAAAATGGTAGTCTTAACAAAAATAATTATAATTTTTTTTCTAATTACTTAACAAATTTTATAATCAAACCAACAAATTATTTAATCGAAAAATAAGTAAAAAACTTAACAAAACTCTTATTGGTTTGATAAACAAGTTTGTTGGGTAGTAAAAACTTTACTGAGTAATATTTTAGTCGATTTGATTATTTTTTTTTTTATCGACTGTAAAAAACCAAAACAAGACAAAAAATTACAAATGTAGTAGTCAATGAGACAAAAATCTTTATAGGCTAGAAATTGAATAATTTTGGATTCAGATCTGTGAATTTTGTAGTCAAATAGAATTACATTTTTCATAGCGATCTATGTAGTACTAAGTGATTTTTTTACCTTCTGTGGATGTGATGTTTAATGACTTCCAAAGAAGCGAAAATAATTATATTTTTTCAATGATTAAAATATATTTTTTTGTACTTCGATTATATTAGTTAAAAAAAATTATTTTCGGGCTTGTGTATTAAATGTGTCTATTTCCCTATATTATTTAAGTCGAATTAATTGTATTCTATAATGCTACAATTTTACTTCCAAATAATTTCCAAAAAAGAATATAAATATTACTTCTGGAGAATAACTTCAGAAGTAGTGAATTTGGAATCAAATAAAAAGGACATCCCTCCTATGACAAGCCTGTGTTAAAATCATCACTTCTGCAGGTCTTTTTCAGTACTTCCATAGAGTAAAATCTACTAGGGTGGCCCCCCATCGAAAATTAAAATTTTATCATTCTTAGATGCCATTTCTCAAAGTTTTTGTCGTGACGTCAATATTTGGTGATCAGGATCAATGGATAAGAAGGTCCTTTTTAGGAGTTTTTAAGATTTTTATCATATTTCTGGTTTATTTGCCATGCAAATTTAGTATCATATAAAAGGTCTTGGGAAGACGATTTCAATGACATAATAAAATTTTGTATACAAATCCAAAATTATTACAAATGTTGTAATTTTTCGGAAACTTGTTAAGTTTTTTAAATTTCTACATAGAATTATTTAATGTAATTAATTGAAATTATTACATTATAAATTATGAAAATTATTACATTACATATAAAACCCGGGATTTTTCAAAATTAATCCCGGGATTAGTTACTAAAATTTTTTATACCCTCCACCACCATCAGTGGTGATAGAGGGTATATATAACTTTGTCATTCCGTGTATAACTGTCTGCCTGTCTGTGTAAAACACGCTCACTTTAAAACGAAGCAATAGAAATTCACGAAATTTATCCAAAACATTCTTTATTATACGGTACAGTTTGGTATTGAAAATCAGTAAAATCGGTTTACGATGTAAAAAGTTATGAGTTAAAATTTCAGACTACCTCGAAAAAAATAAAGTTTTTTTCCAATTCTTAAGTAGTTTTCTCAGAAACTAGCAAAGATATTTCTATGAATTTTGTCGCACATTATTTTTTTTATGGCAGGGATCAAGTATGTTCAAACTCATAACAATTGATCCAATATTTTCCATAGCCCCCATACCAAGGTGTATATTCCCGGAAATTAGTTTATCGTTAATAACTCCCTCAAAAATATCGGTGTCAACACACAATTTTGTACATACAAACATAATATGAATAGAAATCATACTACCAACGTAGATCTGTTAAACGCACATATTTCATTGATAAATAAAGCTTTTGTGATAAAATTCGAGACGAATATGTTTTGTGTACATACAAATCAAACTACCAAATTTCTTTTCGGATCGGTCCATTATTAGTCATAGCTCCCATATAAGGTCCACTTCCGAAAATCACTTAAATGCACATATTTGATTGTCAATTGTGATATTGTCTAGAGAGTCCTAAGGTATAATATCACACTCTTTAAAATTTGGAAAAATTACATTTACCTCAATTGATTTAACTTTTTTTAAAAAAAAGTCCATAAAATTGCCTCACAAAAGTATTCCAATTTTTCCTGTATTTCATATATGACCATATTATACGAAACACAAAAATTATAATCGAGTGGTTTTTTGCTTAAAATTGTGTTAAGGGGTTACTATCGACCGAAATTATATACTTTTGGCCCATTTGTTCCACAATTTTGGAGCATTTGTACCATATTTTCATGTAATATCATTAAAATGGCGATTTTTTACCATATTTGCAATTTTTTCCTTTTTTTCAGAAATAAACCCAAACTTTAACATTGGGATTTAATAGTCCCCTTGAGGTATCTAAAAATAATAATTTTTGTTGTAAGGATCTGTACTTAAATGTTCCAAGATGTATTTTTGGTATTCGTCTTCTGTTTCTAATTGAATTGTATTGATCTTAAGTCCCTTTTCGTACCACTAGGGTCGATATTTTCCGACAAAGTTGGCTAGTATACATTCATGTTCATATTAGCACTAATATATTTTAAATTTTCAATACATTATATCGGTATACAATTCCAAAACACGTCTTTACAAAACGTCATCCTATACAGTAGATTTCAATTTTTTTACTATTCGTAACTTTCACGCCTATGTTGTCCATTACAATAACACTGTAAGTCCAAAATTTTGGGTTTATTTTGATCATGGTATTCAATATTTAAACAGATATCGATATTATTGAGTTAGACCATAATGATATAGAGGCATGCAGCCTTGAGGTCATTGGTATATAAAAATAATGATACTACCATATTGAATGGTGTTTCTTCGAGGCATATTTTGGAGTTGTACACTTCCACAATACATTGAAAACTTAAAATATATAAATGCTGATATCTAAAAGAATATATACAAGAATACTTTCCCCGAAAAATGTTGACCCTAGTATTATGAAAATGGACTTAAGTTCCAATATATTGAATTTTTATATACTCCAAGGGGTCTATTAAATCCCAATGTCAAATTTAGGTTTTATCTCTGGAAAAAAAGAGAAAATACTATAAATATTGCCAAAAATCGCCATTTTAATGATATTACATAAAAAGAGGGTACGAATCCCCAAAAATTGTGGACCAAGTGAGCCAAAAAATATAGCATTTCGGTTGATAGTAACCCCTTAAAACAATTTAAAGCGTAAAAACCATTCGATTCTAAAATTTGTGTTTCGTATAATATGCTCAAATATGAAATAAAGGAAAAATTCGTATACTTTTGTGAGGCAATTTTACGGACTTTTTTAAAAAAAGCTAATTTAATTTAAGTAAATGTAAATTTTTCAAGTTTTAAAAAGCGTGATATCAAACCTAAGGACACACTAAATATATTATTAATTTTGGTTTCTTTTCATAGTTTACCTAAATTCGAATACTTATGGGTGACACTGTATATAAATCGTTATACGAAATTTTACTTCTGAAAATCACTTAATTACAAAACTATATATATATATATATATATATATATATATATATATATATATATATATATATATATATAATATTTGTGCCACATTTTCTATCAATAGCTTTATTTTGTAATGAGTAATGTGCGTTAAGAGATTTTCGTAAAAGGACCTTGTATGTGAGCTATGACCAATTATGTATATAAAGACAAAATTTCAAAATTCTGTATCTATCATTTAAGTGATTTTCTGGAGGGGACCTAGTATGAGAGCTATGACGAAATATGGACCGATCGTAAAACAATTTTATAGTTTAATTTATGTATATAAGACCAATATTTTTGCTAAATGTATGGATATCAATTTTTGGTAATGAGTTATGTGCGTTTAAGTGATTTTCGGGAGGAAACCTTGTAGGGGAGCTATGACCAAGGATGGACCGATCGTGAAAAAATTTTGAAATAACGTTTATGTGTACAAAAATAGTATTAATGCCAAATATTTTATGGGTAATGAGTTATGTGCCTTTAAGTGCTTTTCTGAAAGGAACCTTGTATGGGAGCTATGATAAATTATTGACCGATAGGAAAACAATTTCACAGTAATATTTCTGTGCACATAAGAATTACTTGTACCAAATTTTATATGGATATCTTAATTTAGTAATGAGTTATGCGCGTTTAAGTGATTTTCGGGAGGGGACCTTATATGGGATCTATGACCAATTATGGACCGACCCAAAAAAAACTTTCATAGTAATATTTCTATATATAAGAGCAATACTTGTACCAAATTATATATGGAAGTTATTAACAAAAAAACCATTTTCCGGGAATATGTACTTTTGTATGGGAGGTATATGAAATTGTGGACCGATTCTGGCAATTTTTAGCAGGGATCAAGCTCTTGTGTCGAAACGAATGTGTGGTAATTTTCATGGAATTATCTTGCATAGTTTTCGAGAAAATTACATCATAATGTGTAAAAAATGTTTATTTTTTTCGAGCTTGTTTTAAATTTTGATTCATAACTTTTCCCGATGTGAACCTCATTTCAATACCAAACAACTTAGGAAAATGAGGAACATTTTGGATGAATTTGACTAAATTCTATTGCTTCGTTTTATCGTGAGCGTGTTTTACACAGACAGACGGACATAGCTAAATCGACTCAGAATTGGATAAGGACCCAGAATATATATACTTTGTTGGGACTCAGATGAATATTTCTTGGTGTGACACACGGAATGACAAAGTTATATATATCCTCTATCACCACTGATGGTGGTGGAGGGTATACAAATTGTGTAATATTCAATTTCTGCGGCTTTTCATACAAATTATCATATTTTTTTGTAATTAATTCTCTTAAATGGAAAGTATTTTGTTGTCTGCGTAGTATTTTGCAAGAAAATAATAAACCATTCCTCGATCGAAATTCATCATACCTTTTCAAATCGATTGATTTCAAATCGTTCGAATTCCATCACATACCGAAATATTTATTTTATTTCGGCACAGATTCGTTCTAGTAACCGAATTTGTTTCCAATCGAATTTAGTCGGTTCTAACAACTACTACATAATTCTATTGAAGTAACTGAAAAATTCGATTGGAATTTCCGAATACATGAAACTCAGAATTATTTGAAAAAATAATTTAAATAATTGAAACTATTAGTATTTACAACTGAAATTTTAATTATTATGCATTTATTTGTGGATTTTATTTATAAACAATAAAATTTTATAGAATATGTAAAAATGCTTTTAGATACAAAATTTTTAAATACTATTCGCATCTCACTTAGGGGAAAATTATGTACATGATTGAGCTTTGGTTGGAGCGACTTTCCTTTGAGTTTTTTGTGAAACATTCTACGTTAAACGGTTTGCATTTCTTGTAGATTTGGATTTGCAAACGCAATGAAATTTCTTAAAAGCAACTACAAAATTATATTGAATATTACCTTTTTCTAATTACATTTGAATGCAAAATTTAATTCGGTTGTATTTACCGAATTAATAAAAAGAATTGTATGAAAGATTTAATTGGTTAATATAACTAATTTGGAAATTGTTAAAACCATAATTTGATTACATCAATTTTAGTTAACTTTACTAAATATTTATAATGGAAACCGATTTTCTATCGATCTTTTTTCTGTGTGTAAAATTTATTTTTTAAATGATATCTAGAAGGTTTTGTATTTCAAGCTTTCTACAAATCTGAGTGATAACAATATATTAAGAATCTAGTTCTTTTAGTTTTCCAGATAAACGAATATTTGTATTTAATTCATATGGGAGGTTCCGCTCCCCCATTTGTAGTCCGCCAATTTATTACAAAAAATGTTTACAATTTATTACAAAAAATGTTTAAAGTTCATCGTGCAAAATTTGAAGATTCTAACTCCCATAGTTTTCAAGATAAACGAATTTTTTTTTAAATTAGTTTTTATTTTATTCATATTTGAGGTGCCACGCCCCCTCTTGCTGGCGGACAACACTTTTTGTCTTAAATAATCATATTGGCAATAAAGTGGCTCCGACAAAATTTGAGCAATCTAACTGTTATATTTTCTCAGATATACTGATTTAATATTTTCTTAATATGGAAGGTGCCATGCCCATTATAGCCCATTTTGTCCAAGAATATTCTTATGGATGTCAAAGTTGTTCGTAAAAAATTTTAGAACTCTAGCTGTTGCAGTTTCTGAGATATGTATGCGACTTTTAATACTTATTTTGTATGTGGGCGTGGCTCCTCGTCCAATTGAAATATTGAAATAAAAAGTATCGGTCCAGCCGTTTAGCTGTCTATAAAGTCTAAACAAACGAACATACAAACACACATTAATTTTTATATATATAGATAACACTTCATGGTTTATAACACTTTATGGTTTCATTCTAGTATAAATCAATTTTTTTAGTTTAACTAAAATATTAACAAAATTATTACAAAACATGTACTTGTTTCTTACGCTTGCATTGTTAATAACGGTTTGTATGTTGTTGTTTATATTATTTTGCAATGTTTTAGTTGCGTACATAAGTGTCTATAAATTCAAATAAAATTCCATCTAGATTGAATTTTGAAAAACGGAAAAAAAACCGTCTCGGTAAATTTTATTGATGATTATTATATAATTTCAACAAATTATATTAAATTCATCTGTGTTAAAATGTAAAAATTCGAAAATATTCTGAAAAACTAGAAAATTTCGATTACTTTTGCTGTTACACAAAAATTGATATGTCATTGAAAGCGTCTCTCAAGGACCTTTCTTATGATACCAAAATATCTTTTCTTTAGAAGAAATATGAAATAATCATAAAAAACCTCAACCTTTTTATCCTTTGATCCAACTCACCAAATATTGACTCCAGGACAAACATTTTGAGAAACGGTATCTTAGAATCAATTAAACTTTAATTTTAGTTGGGAACATTGACCCATTATTTTATCTCCATATAAACGAGGCCTCCCTAATGTATATACATATTTTTACCTTTACCTTATTAAGATTGTTATATACTTATATAATATAATCCAAACAAACAAGTAAAATTGTGTGTCAAAATTTTATGTAGAAGAGAACGGATGGGATCGTTTAAACGCAATATCATCACACATTGAGAGAAAATACGGATGGAAAATTTGACAGTCGTATGGCTCTCTTCATTTTTTAAAATGATTCAAAAAACAAGCAAGTCATTCTCTCTTACAAAATTCTCTTCTACACAAAATTTTGACAGATCATATTACTTGTGTGTTCGCGTGAAGGGGACTTTAACTTGACTAATGTTGGCAACACTCATACTTAACGTTAAATTTGGCAACAGTGCTGCTTATTACAGAAATCGTCACTGGTAATAACAATGAAATAACGGTTATTTTTGTTGGTAACTCCTAACAGCAGTGTATATGTATGTACTACGCATGCCCAAAACGAGTGTCACATGTTCTCACAAATTTCCATACAAAAGGGGGTAACTTTTATTAGCAAATAGAGCATAATATAATCACACATTTATACACATATGTATAACACTGGTAATTGCCAAGAGATTTAGAGAGCATTTTAACATACAGAAAAGGAAAGAAAAAAAAAACGAATTACACAGTTGTAATACTACTTGTTGTTGTTGTGGTGTTTGTATTATTATTAACAAAAAATATACAAATAAAGAAATAAAATATTTATAATATTTGATTTAGTTATAAAAATCTCTATTTAATAAAAATATTTACTAAAATAGGAAAAATCACAATAGAAACGGAATTGGCAGGAAGAAAGTTTAGTTGAAATGCTTTTTTTACATCTACAATAAAACGTAACAAATGTTAAAGGCCTTCAACGTTAGTAAAAAGTAAAAATAAAAAAAAAAAAAAAAAAATGAAACGAAGGACGTCAGTTGTACAGCTGAAAACGTAAGTGTGTGTGTGTGTGTGTGTTTACATAAAGTCGATTTTTTTGACAAAACTTGAGTATGTATGTGTAAAGAAAAAGTTTAATAAACGTTCTTTGAAAATAATTTAACAACACCAAAAATAAAAAAATAAAATAATATAATAATAATAAATTTAACTATAACAAATTGTTAAAAATCGACAAAATATTGCTAGTATTCAGTATCAATCAACAAAAACCTTTACAATTCATAAACAACACAGAAAGTTGCTACAAACAAAACAAAAATATAAAAAATAAAAAATTTCTTACAAATTAAATAAAAAAATCAAAGTTATTACAGTTATTAGTTATTACAAATGTTTTTGGAAATATAAGAAAAAACAGAAAACATAAACTTCAAGTTTTTAACAGATTTTCAGACACAAATTTTGCATTGCAATGTAACCGATTAAATATTAAAAAAACTCCATAATGGTTTTAACAATACGTCTGTATAATTATTTTACAAACCGACAGAGTTAGAAAGTGGCGTGTCCATTAGGGTGGTCCCAAATAAAATATTCCTAAGATTTTTAAGATTTTGTAGCGCTTAATTTTTATTTTTCTCGCACGATACCGTTATTGTTAGTCCATAATTACTCAATCTTTTTCAATTTTAGGCTTCCATAATGTTTACATAAAATAATTTAAGGAAACCAATTGGAATTCAGATAGCCTTTTTATTATTGAAATTCAATCGTAGTTTCATTCTGTTTATTAGCAGAATATCTTGTTAAGAAATATTCTTCTATAAAAAAAATAAAACTGACAGCAAAACCCAAAAGAGATAATAATAATGGTAAATATTTTGATAAAATATATGTATTTCATATCATAAAGAATTAATCGCTGTATACCATTGGAAAGCAAATGACTTATTTTCATCTCCATATTATATACGACTTCAACTAGATTGGGAAAGAAATACAAATGAGATAAAATTTCGTAAAACATAAGTAAATCTTACAAAATTGAAGAAAAATAAATTTTTTCTTAACCTACCTCAAAATTTCAGAGACAGCATTGATAAAGAATTTCATGAATGTGGAAAAAACTGTAAAATTGGTCTTTCAACCAAACCAAACTTTCATTTTACATATATATTTCTTAAAAAGAAAAAACGGGGCCACCCTAGTATCCATAGATTTATGTGTGACTTATAAAAGTTTGGAAGTTTATAAAATTTTGTCATTCCGTAAGTAACATATTGATAGTAGTTGAAATTTTTGCTCCATTTATGTTTGCTTAGAGCTTATAAAAAGAGCCATAAAAATATGCGTGTGTGTTGAATAGTTTTAAAAGGTGGGGGTATATTAAATTCGTCATATCGTTTATAACATATCACAAGTGTGATAAAACTTTAAAAGATTACTTACTTATAATTGTAATTGAAGTTTTGTCAATTACAGCTACAATTGTTTGTAATACAATAATACGATACTAATACAATACCATTTGACATGAAAAAGTTTTATGATCAGATCGGTCCCTAATTGACCCTACGCCCTATATATCGTCCACTTCAGAATATTACTTTAACGCTCATCACTGGCTTTAAAATAAGCCAGTTTTATACGAATTAAAATTCATCTACCAAATTTAATAAGAATCGGTCCATAATTGGACCTACCCCCAATAAAAGCCACTTCAGAAAATGACTTAAACGCTTATTACTTTCTTAAAAATACGAGTATAGCGATAATATTAGACATAAAGAAGTTCTGTACACACCAAACTCTATGTACAAAAACTATGACAATCGGTCCATAATTGACCATAAAAAATTCCTTTGAGAAATAACTTTAACGCTTTCAACACAAATATGTTTAATAATACGAACCGAAATAACATTCTGTTTTGTATTATTTTATAAAAAAAAAACATAATTTTTATAAAAAGAAAAATAAATTAAATATTTATATTTGGCGAATAGCAAGCACTTAATTTTGACTAGTTGGAATACCTGGAACCCTGTACCAGCGATGTTACGTTAACATATATTTTAAATATTCTGGAAAAAGTACATACTGTTTCGAAACATAAAAGGAAATAAATTTAACAGAAACAAGTAAGAAAATATAGTCGGTCATGCCCGATCATATGATACCCTGCACCAATATATTTAAAAGGTTTTATACGATTTTATTGTTTATCATGATGTCCGATTTTACCTCAATTCCTATATATATATATATATATATATATATATATATATATATATATATATATATATATATATATATATATATATATATATATATAAATGAAAGGGCTTTATAGACTGCTAAACGGCTGGACCGATTTTCCTGAAATTTTCACAGTTTCTTCCTGTATGTCTGGAAGGAACTATAGGCGACTTTTTATGTTGAAGTTTCATGTGGGCGACGTGCCACGCCCATATTAAGAAAATATTAAATTAGTATATCTGAGATAATAGCAGCATTTTTTAAACAATTGGATTTATTAAATCCAAAATTTAGTTCTCCCTCTGTACGCCAGGTGGATAAAGCAAAAGGTTTTAATCGAGGCTAAACAAATTTCAAATCACAATGTCAGCAGCGGCCGACAGATGGAGTTATTTCAAAATTTAATATTAAATTTGTAAATTTTTCATAAAATTTGTAACAATTTGTTGCAAAAATTGGTATTTGCACTGAAATATCATGTTTGAAATATTTAAGTTACATGAATTTTGTTTATTTTCCTATTTTTATACATTTTAAAAAATATTTGCCATCTATTGGTGAATAGCAAAATAAAACAAATTAAATCATTTTTAAATTATTTTGGTTTTATTCTATGAATACAAAGCATTGCCATATTGAAATTAGCTAAATCCAACTATTTTTTTGGATTTAATAAATCCAATTTGGATTTACTTCTTTTAGCTGCAGAACCGCCATTGTTGCACTAAAATTAATTTTTCTTTGACCTTCTATTAGCATATACAGTGTATTTTCAGATTATGATGACCAAAACTAAATTTCAGCCTCCAAAGATAGTTTTTTTCTTGAAATAAAATAAATCCAAAATAAATCCAGTGATTAAAAAAAGCCCCTAATATAATAGTTAGAGTCTTCAAATTTTGTCGGAGCAACTTTAGTACCAATATAATTATTTAAGACAAAAAGTGGGCGGATTAGCATTGGGGGGCGTGGCACCTCCCATATAAATTAAATACAAAAATTCGTTTATCTTGGAAACTATTATAGTTAGAATATTAGAAATTTGCACGAGTAACTTTAACATCCATGTAAGCATTTTGGGAAATAAATTGGCGGACTACCCATGAGGGGAGCAGCACCTCCCATATTAATAAAATACAAAAATTGGTTTATCTGGGAAACTAATAGAACTAAATTCTTCAAATTTTGCACTAAGAACTTAAATATTCATCTGAACATTTTGGAGAAAAAAGAGCGGACTTTCGTCATGGGGGGCTTGGAGCCCCCATATAAATTAAATAGGAAAATTATTATATCTGAGAAACTATTAGAGCTAGAATCTTCAAATTTTAATTGAAGAACTTTGATATTCATGTGAACATTCAGAGAATAACGGGCGGACTTTCAATGGGGGGTTTGGCACCTCACATATGAATTAAATACAAAATTTCGCTTATCTGGGAAACTAATAGAACAAGATTCTTCAAATATTGCAAGAAGAACTTTATTATACATATGGCGGGTTTGGCACCTCACATATGAATTAAATACAAAATTTCGCTTATCTGGGAAACTAATAGAACAAGATTCTTCAAATATTGCAAGAAGAACTTTATTATACATATGAACATTTTGGAAAAAAAGGGCGGACTTTCATCTGGGGGCTGTGAGTTCCCATATGAATTAAATAGAAAAATTCGTATATCTGAGAAACTATTAGAGCTAGAATCTTCAAATTCTACATGAAGATCTTTGACATTAATGTGAACATTTAGAGAATAACGGGCGGACTTTCAATGGGATCTTGGCACCCCCTATATGAATTAAATACAAAATTTCGTATATCTGGGAAAATATTACATTTTTTTTAATTTGTCGTCGATTACATTAAAATCTTAATTAACGTTCGGAAAAAATGCATCTCTGGAAAACATTACAGTTAGAATCTTCAAAATTGTTAAGAAGATTTTCTATTTATTTTGCTTTTAGGGAGCGTTAAAGTAATTTTTTGATGGGAACCTTATATTGGGGGGTAGGGTCAACTATGGGTCGAACTATAATTTAATAACATTTAATTGAGTTAAATGTTATTAATAAATCTTTTAGTTAAAAACATACACATATATAACTACATTGTTAGACGCAGGCACAAACTATATGCTCTATTGGCAAATTTTAGAGTAAAAAAGTAAATATTTATAGTTAGGCAAAACTCCGGCAAGAAACACTTTTGACAACTGGAAAATTTTAAAATTTTTATTTTAAAATTATGCGTAATAAACAAATAACAGAAATGACAATTGTATTGCATTTAAAAAAAAACGAAAAACTTAGGCACCCTCGATTTATGTGGTTCTTCTGTTAGACATATGTACATATTAAACAATTTGTGTTTTATATAACGCCTTTAAAAATAGTGTCCAAATCTTGACTGACGTGAAAAAATATTATATATCTTGAATTTTGAAAAAAAAAAGTAAAAAAAAATCTTTCATTGAATTGGCAGACAATTCAACAGACTAAAATATAACAACAGCCTTGAAATAAATAATTACAGGGACAAACAAAATTTGTAAATAGTTCAGACCCAGAGACCAAAGTAAAGGATGTAAGGATTACGCTGAATCCACATATGGACTCAAAATTTTAACAGAAGCGGATTCAACATTTTCAATAATTTAGAAAAATCCCATAAAAAATTATGTATTATAATTTTGAACCTTAATTTACATGTTTTCGATTTAAGCATATTTTCTTCTGTCCTTACAAACTTCGTAAACTGAGGGTTACTGATATTTGGCGTTTTACAACATTTATTTGAACACATCAGTCTTGGGAGTAACAGTTACACAAAGTAATTTATTAAGCGGCATGGCCACACATCAAATTGACTTTCTAAAAGTAATTTTTTTTACACGAATTTGTAAAAGGGTGTTAGTAAAAAAACTCGCTAAACTATTTTTGCCGACTTCGTATCCGAATTCTGCCAGAATTCGTTACGAAAATCGTATGAAAGGTTGCTTAGAATTCGGAACTCTTTGTCTGAGGAAATTCGGAAAAATGTGCAGAGATGTCGATCAGAATTCGGTACGAAATCTGATGGAAATTACCAGGGAAATTCTGAAGGAATTTTCGACAAATTTGATTGAAGTCGAATACCATGTCTGACAATTTTTCGATAGTTCGTACAAAAGTTTAATCAGATATAAGAAAATCTAAAATTAAACCATACTTATTACATATTATATACGAAAATAGTGTTCATCATATGTAAAATAATAAAATTAAACCATATAAAATTGTATACTTTTTTGCTAATTTCTGTGTATACAAAGTTTAAAGAAATTGAAACAATAATAATCACATATGTACATGTTGTTTACTTGATTTCCAAAGACTAACCGAGAAAATAAAAGAAAATAAAAATTAAATTCCCTTTAAAAGTACAGTTTACGAATTTCAAAATATAAAAAGGTTTGTGAATGTTTTTTTCCAAAAAAAATTTCCTTTAATGTGCAGATTTGGCGCAAAGTTTTCGTACAAAAGGACTGAAAATGGGCGTGAAATGAACAAGTACAAAATATCAGAAAATGTGCAGACTATTCTGTTAAATATCTAAAGGAAATTTATATGATTCGGTTAATTTTCTGATGAAGTTACAAAAACAATTCTCTTCAGATATTGTGCAGATTTATCGGATATAAATCGTACCCTATTTTATATTTTACTTCAGAAAATGTGCAGACTGTTCTCCTTTATGTCTAAAAAAAATATAAGAATAAAAAACAAATGTGCAGAGTAGTCTCATAATTGTCGTAACATTGAAATTCCCTTTCGAAAATGTTCAGACGAGTCTGATGTTAATTGTTTAATAATTCAGAAAATGTCCAAAAAAGTTTGCCGATTATTCTGCAAAATGTCTAATGGAAATTATAAAATCGTTAAAAATTCTGATAAAGTATAAGAATTATTTCAGAAAATTTCGGAGATCAAACATGTCTGAAAAAAATGTTTACTGGGTATATGTTGTGTGAGATTTTTTACTAATACTAATAAAACAGGTTTTCTTATTTATCTTAGCTAATATTGGTGACACAAGAAAAATTTTAAATGCACCTGTATCTATTCTTAAAATAAGCAGATGGGTGTCTGGTACTCTTTTGAAATTCGTAATTTTAAGGGGTGAAAATGTATAACAAAGGTGATTTTGGTAACTTTTTTGGCCCTTTATAACTTTTTAACTAATAAGCAAAATAACATTTTTGTAAATATTTTGCATTGGAGATGCGGAGACACCTGATGCGTAAAAAACTGTATTTTTGGTACTTTTTTAGCGCATTAAGAAAACTTTTTCATTTATTGAAGTATTCCTATTAAATAACGGACTAACTCTGTAATATTTGTTGAAACAAAATTTTTGCTATTTCACTGGGAAAAAAAGTACCAAAAAGGAGAAAAACGGGAAATTTTATTTTTTTTAAACTCATTGAACCAATTTTTATAAAATTTGAAAAAGTAGTTATTTTACTCACACAAAATAATCTATTGGTATACTATTTTGGAATTCGAGTACTATTTACAAATTCGTGTAAATTGTTTGGTACCTTTGAAAGCACAGTTTTATCTGTGATATATAGATTTAAATACGGAACATTTTGTAAAAAGGATATTTCGAAGCGAAAAGGGAAAAATTTTACTATTTTTATTAGTTTCCACTAAGGTAGAATTCATTCCACTTTTGGTACTTTTTCTTTCTTCCAATGATATTCTTTGCAAGTTCTTTAATATGAATTCAAAACACATGATTATTAAACATACACGGTCCTCATTGAATAAGATTCTTTAAGAGAGAACTTTTTAGTACTTATTATCTCATAAATGGTACTTTTTTATACCCTCCACCACCATCAGTGGTGATAGAGGGTATATATAACTTTGTCAAAACATTCTTAATTATCCGGTACAATATGGTATTGAAAATCAGTAAAATCAGTTTACGACGTAAAAAAAATTTTTTTTCCAATTCTTAAGTAGTTTTCTCAGAAACTAGCAAAGATATTTCGATGAATTTTTTTGGGGCATAGATAAAGTATGTTCAAACTCATTACAATTGATCCAATATTTCTCATAGCCCCCATACAAAGGTGTATATTCCCGGATATTAGTTTATCGTTAATAACTCCCTCAAAAATATCGGTATCAACACAAAATTTTGTACATACAAACATAACATGAATAGAAATCATACTACCAGCGTAGATCCATGTCGGTCCACAACTGGTCATAGCTCCCATATAAGGTCCACTTCCAAAAATTTCCTAAACGCACATATTTCATTGATAAATAAAGCTTTTGTGATAAAATTCGAGATGAATATGTTTTGTGTACATACAAATCAAACTAACAAATTTCTTTTCGGATCGGTCCATTATTAGTCATAGCTCCCATATAAGGTCCACTTCCGAAAATCACTTAAATGCACATATTTGATTGTCAAATAAAGGTATCTTGATAAAATTCGACACAAATATGTTTCGTCTATATATGAATCACTCTACGAAATTTTTTTCGGATTTGACCATAATTGTCATAGCTCCCATATAAGGTCCACTTCCGAAAATCACTTAAACGCATACGTTTCATTGATAAATGAAGCTATAACATTGATAAATAAAACTTGAATATGTTTTGTGTACATATAAATCATTCTACCAATTTTTACCCTGATCGGTCTATTATTGGTATTAGCTGCCATATAAGGCCATCTTCCGAAAATCATTTAAACTCACATATTTCATTTTCAAATAAAGCTATCTTGATAAAATTCGACACAAATATGTTTTGTGTACATACATATGAATCACTCTACGAAATTTTTCTGGAGAGGCCCGTAATTGATCATAGCTCCTATATAAAGTCCACTTCCGAAAATCACTTAAACGCACATATTTTATTAATTAATAAATCTATTGGACTAATATTCGACTTGATTTTTTTTTTTTTTTTTGCATATAAATCATTATACGAAATTTTTTCTTGATCGGTCCATAATTGGTCACAACTCCCATATAAAGGTGAAAGTACGCGGCAGTGCGTTATAGGCTTCTGTCAAAAAAAGTTGAAATAGTGTATTTTCATTTAACAAGTTACACACTGTAGTTTGTAACGCATCTGCCGCGAAAAGTTCTTCAACTTTTGACGCGTCGGCAGCTGATCAGGGTTGTATTTTGTTTTGTTTAGAATAAAAATAAACTAAAATGAAATAAATTTCACCAACAATGAAAGAAAAATATTAAAAAATAAACAAAATCTTTAAATTTTGATTTTTAAAACAGTAATAGTCTTAAAAAACATGAAAAGAAAGATCAAAATGACGCGTGGTGTGTAACTTGCAGCTTGTAAAGCGCGAAAAGTATGAAAAGCGTTGCCGCTCAACGCGTGTTGTGTACTTCCACCTTAAGGATCATTTCTGAAAACTACTTAAACGCACATTGACAATCAAAGTCATCGGGATAAAATTCGAAATAAATGTGTATACGGAATTTTACTTCTGAAAATCACTTAATACAAGTTATCTAAAAATTAGATAGTTACTCTAACTTGTTAATTTTCTAAAATATTCAACCTAGGAACAATAATTTTAACATACATGGTCTTGACTGAATAATATTTTGTAAGTGGGAACTCTTTGGTACTTTTCCATTCTTTAAATGGTACTTTTTGGATTCTCTTTAATGGTTAACCGGAACACATGACACACGGTCCTTATTGAAAGGGAATTTATTGAGAGAGATTTTTGTACTTCTGTTTTTCCAAATGTACTTTTTGATATTTTTACGATATTGTACATAGAAATATAAAATTTAAAACATAGGGACCTTAGTAAACGAAAATCGAAAGGGACTTTTGGTACTTTTTCATTCATTCAAATTATATTTTTTGAATTGTATAACTTAATATTGAACGATATTGTACATAGAAATATAAAATTTAAAACATAGGGACCTTAGTAAACGAAAATCGAAAGGGACTTTTGGTACTTTTTCATTCATTCAAATTATATTTTTTGAATTGTATAACTTAATATTGAACAAAGAAACATTTTTGATTAAATGAGAATTTATAAGAGGTATTTTATAGTAGTTTTTTTCAATAGTACTTTCGAAATTTTGAATAATGTGGAAGCTAAACGAATGAAAATAAAAATACAAGCTTCTTACTGAATGCGAATTTAGTCACGTTATATCGAACGTAAAAAACTGAAACATTAAAAATTTTTTATTAATTTTAATTTTCTATAAAAGTAAACAAAATTTTGTATGTATTTAATTTTGGTTAGGGTAACGAAGCACCCAGGGTATACTAGTAAAGTATATAAATGTACATTGTTTAACAATTTGTTGACCAAAAAAGCAATTTTTTAAAAGAGGAGTTATGTGAGAGCAGGGGTAAATATAAACATCAAACTTATTTATACAGAATTTCATAATCATTTTCTGAAGGGGACTAGGGTCAAATTTCGAAAATCGGCAGTATCATTTAGATTTATATGAAATTAAGTTTTGCCGATTAATGTAGACTAGAGCAGTAATATTCTACTACTTTTGATTACTCAATACTTTTCGTTTGGGTACTCAATACTACTCGATACTTTTAATTGTTTTATTTTAAATTAAAAACGAGGAATTTTTCCTTTTTTTTTAAGTAAAGTTAGACCAGACATCACACCTCTTTTGAGACATTTTATTTTTTTAGATTGCGTCAATAAATATTTGTAACTTTTTAACTATTAATTCAGTTTTTAAATTATTTTTACATTGATTTGATATTGCTAAGAGTTGCATTTCTAATAATGATATGATCTGTATTAGTTGTAGAGCTGTATTTTCTCACATCATAGCCGTTAAATTTAAATAAGTTAAATCCATATAGAAGTCTGAAAGTATTGAGTAACTATTTTTAGTATTGAGTACCCAAAAAATAGGACAAATACTCGATACCCACTACTCAATACTTTAACAGCACTAATGTAGACATACTAGAATATTTAACATAATTATGAGCTAGCCGAAATAATTAGTCGATTTTAACCGTTTTCACCAGGCTTCGTCCTTAACCAAATTTCATCAAATTATCTTGAAAATTTCGACCTTTAGCGTGCGTACAAGGTTTACATGGACACACAGACGGACATAGCTATGTTCGAAAGTGATTCTGAGTCGATTGGCATACTTTTAGGTGGATGTAGTACAAATATTTTTGGGTGTTACAAAAATCAGCACAAACGCATAATACCCTCCCTAATAAAATAGTGTAGGATATAAAAACATACTGTTTAATGTTTGGCAAAGGCGCTTTACAAGGGCAAAGGCCGTTCTTATCCAAAAACATAAATTGAAGATATCACAAAAATGTTATTGAACAATGTTATTTTGGTTTCAAGAAACAATTTTCAAAAAGTAAGTAACTTGTTAAATTATTTTTTTACAGTCATAAAATAGGGTAGAGATATTTTAGCTCAAAATTAGTTTGTCGAATTGCATTGCGGTATTCGTATTTTTCGCGTTGTAGTCATTTTCTGAGGGGGAATTTATATTTAATTGATACATTCTTAATAAATAGACATGAATGAAATTTGCAATTTCTGTTTTTTATGTCCAAATTCTGAAATGAGAAGTTAACTTTTCTTTTATTTTAAGCACAGATAAATGAAAATATTTGTATATTTTATTTTAGCACATTTTTGTAAAGTGAATGATGAAAAACAAAAAATGCCAAATACTCAAAGTTATCAAGTGATCTCATCACACTCATTAATATTTACAATACATGCAGTGTTGCCAGAAAATGAATTTCAAAATATGCTAAAACTTGAAAAACTAAGTGCTAAAATGTTCTACGGAAGAAAAAAAAGTGCTAAAATTTTTTAATCTAACAAAACAATATAAATGTTTGTTTTTTATAGTTTTTATTAAAATACTGATGATGTAGTGCATGACTCCAATATTTCTGGTACTATATCTTCATCGTAATCCTCATTTTGATATTTTTCAAATTATCGTATTTTATTTGTAATATAATTTTTTATATATTCATAAACAACATTTTATTTTGTAAAAGATTTTTAATAAGGCCTTAAGTGTAACAACATGCATTTTCGAATTTCAATTCTTTTCGAATTTGTATTGTTGAACATAAAATTTCAGCTTAAATACGGTTTCGAATTTTATTTTAATTATAGCCTTTGAGTAATGACAATACAAAAATAGAAAATTCATTAAATTAATTTTAACCGATAAAATTTTCAAAATTATATACTTGAATTTAAAAAGCCATTGTATCAGATTTTTGTCATAATGTTGTTTTGTAATATCCAACCACTGATTTTCAATAATATTTTTATCAGTTAAACTATACTTAATTTTTTATAAAAAACATAGACATATTTTTTTTAAATTTTTTTTATCAAGCAAATTATGTTAAAAAGCATTTAGCATAATTTTTAAAAACTTCAATGCATTTTCACGATGCAAAATGCTAAATCTAGCACTGAAAGTGCTAAAATGGCAACACTGAATACATGTGTTAGTTGTTTGAAACTCAACAAGCGGAAAAAAATACTGACAGCATTAATCAAAGTAGGTTGCCATCGCTTTGTTTCAGAAATTGCAAACATAATTTGTAAAATCAAAAACAAAAATTTCAAAACCGTTCGTGTTTTATCAACATGAAAACTCATGTACATTTTAAATGAAAAATATTCTTTGCTTTTAATTTTCGAATGCTGGAGTGCAAAATAAAACTATGCTCATTCATTTGAGTAAAGTTTACAAAAATATTTCTGTATTCTTTTCTCAATTTTGTGTATGAAAAAACAAAATTTTGTAGAGAGATGTTAGCTCATACAAAACTAGTTTATGTCAATTTTCATAGATCTACTAGGATTTTTAAGCCAGTACTGAGGTTTAAAGTCATTTTCTGAAGGAGCCTTATATGGGGGTAGCGTCAATTATAGATCGATCCTCGTAAAATTTTGTAGAACGATCTTGGTTCCTACAAGTCATGTTTATATCGAATTTCATCGCTTTACTCGTTTTTTAGCCCAGTAATGAGCGTTAAAGTAATTTTCTGATGGGGACCTTATATGGGGGTAGGGTCAATTAAGGCCCACTCCACATAAAATTTGGTTAAGAGATTTTGGATCGCAATGAACTTTATTGAGTCGATATTCATTATTATAATCGTACTTTTAAGCCAGTAATGAGCGTTAAAGTAATTTTATGGAGGGGACCTTATATATGGGGTAGGGTCAATTATGGACCGATCCACATAAAATTTGATGGAAAGGTTTTGGCTCTTAAGATACTTACTTTTGTCAAGCTATACTAGTATTTTTAAGCCACTAATGAGCGTTAAAGTCATTTTCTGAAGGGGACCTTATATAGGGGGTAGGGTTAATTATGGACCGATCCACATACAATTTTATAGAGAGGTTTTGGCTGGTAAGGCACTTACTAATGTCAAATTTCATCGCTATACTTGTATTTTAAGCGAGTAATGAGCGTTAAAGTCATTTTCTGAAGGGACCTTATATGGGGGGTAGGATCAATTATGGACCGATCCACACAAAATTTGGTGGAGAAATATTGGCGTGCTTGAAACTTATGTGTGTCAAATTTCATCGCTATATTCGTATTTTTAAGTCACTAATCAGCATTAAAGTCATTTTCTAAAGGGGAGCTTATACTTATGTGTGTCAAATTTCATCGCTATATTCGTATTTTTAAGTCACTAATCAGTAGGTCCAATTATGGTCCTATGTCCGCCATAATTCAGAATTTTAATTCGGAAGTCAAAAAACTTACTTATGCGAAATTTTGTGGCATTTGCTTAAAAACAGCGAATTTCTGAATGTTAGAAGCTTTTTACACAATATTCCTGGGGGTACATTTGTATACCAAATATGTCTGATCAATAAAGAATATTTTGGGAAAATTTCATCTAACTATCTCTTTTGTTGTGGACGCTATCGTGCCAACAACAGACAGACGGACGGAGCTAGATCGTTTTAGAATCTTACGAGGTCTCAAAATATATATACTGTGAGCAATATGTGTTCCACACGGAATGACAAAATCAATATACCCCATCTTTTTTGTTGGAGGGTATAAAAATGAATTAAATACATATATACATACATGCATACATACATACATACATACATACATACATCCATACATCCATACATCCATACATACATACATACATACATACATACATACATACATACATACATACATACATACATACATACATACATACATACATACATACATACATATACATACATACATACATACATACATACATACATACATACATACATACATACATACATACATACATACATACATACATACATACATACATACATACATACATACATACATACATACATACATACATACATACATACATACATACATACATACATACATACATACATACATACATACATACATACATACATACATACATACATACATACATACATACATACATACATACATACATACATACATACATACATACATACATACATACATACATACATACATACATACATACATACATACATACATACATACATACATACATACATACATACATACATACATACATACATACATACATCATACATACATACATACATACATACATACATACATACATACATACATACATACATACATACATACATACATACATACATACATACATACAGACATACATACATACATACATACATACATACATACATACATACATACATACATACATACATACATACATACATACATACTACATACATACATACATACATACATACATACATACATACATACATACATACATACATACATACATACATACATACATACATACATACATACATACATACATACATACATACATACATACATACATACATACATACATACATACATACATACATACATACATACATACATACATACATACATACATACATACATACATACATACATACATACATACATACATACATACATACATACATACATACATACATACATACATACATACATACATACATACATACATACATAAATCTCTAAATCTCAGTTTAAATTAAAATTTTCTGAATTCAAAATTAAATGTTCTCATTTTTTATTTAAAATGTATAATTGGTTATTACTCAATTACACATTTCAAATAATTGTAATTGGCAATTACCCCCAAGCCTGATAGAAATCTAGTTTTAAAAAGACATCTTTTTGTCGCATATTTAACAATCTGTCATGGCAACAGTTTATTACAAATATATTATATGCTATTGTTTTGCGAACAAAGTCCGGTTTGTCACAAGATTTTCTTGACATGGGCATATAAAGAAATGATGTACATATGTATATTTTGTTATAATATTTTATAGAATAGAATAAAAAATATTTATTAACACTAAATGTAACAACTGTAACAAAGTGATAGAGAAAGATCAAGAGATGTTATGGCATACATAGATTAACACTAAACAATAAATTTAACAAAAATAATTTAAAATAATAAAAATCAAAAAATAAATATATTAACACCAATACCAATAAAAACAACATGCTAATGAATATAAATACAGCATATTTGAAATATGACGGTAAGTGCAAAAATGCTTTATAATTTTCTGTTAAATTAATTGTTTATATCTAAATTTTTAATTTAAAGTCTGTAATTGAATATTTTCTATAAAGAAATATTAGACTCTTTGGCTGTCTTCCAAAACGTACAAAGTTTAATTAAACACAATTTCATTGCGGTATTTAAATCTTGTACACATGTAAAGTTTCAAAACATTGCAACGATGCTTTGTTTATTTTCACGTTTTAAAATATTGAAGATGTAAAGTATTGTTTTTGGTAAGTCAGCTATTTGTGTAGTTTTAGCAAATAATTTCAACAATTTTGAAATTGATGCGCTGATTGACATTTTGCTACGTTTCTAATACTTGTCGATGACGTTTTGAAACAGTATACATTGTCTATGTTTTGTACTGCGGCGTTTTGAAACACTATACCTTGTACATAAAGCAACTGACGTTTTGGAAGTCAGCCTTTATAAACATTTTTATAAACTATTTGAGAATTGACAAAACTGAAATGAATTTAAAGAAGCGTAAAATAAAGAATTTGAATCGATCTAAAGCAGAGGAGTTCAATATTGAGATTTCATAGCACGCGTGAAAGGGTAAGAAAATTCTGTTGACGCTACGTTAGCGCAAATATACTGCAGGTTTATTTCTTCTTTTTCTTTAAATGAGAATTTGATGTTGATTTGCACTCAATTTGAAAAACAAAATCAAATCAGTTGCTGATCAGCTCTTGTTAAAGCAAGGTCTGTGCGCAACTTTTTAAAAAAACACACAGAAATACAACAACAAAATTTTGAAAAAGCCGAATTAATGTAGGAGAATGATATCTGACAGTTAGCATATACACTGTAGTTTGTAGTAATTTTATTTTGAGTTGAATTCTGTTCTCTGCTGCTTTACTAACACAAGTAAAACTATTTTAGACTAGTATGTGTTTGAGCTCCACTGATCTAAAGCAACGATGGCCAAACATGCCCCTGCGGGCATTGTATTATTCTCACTTATACACATGCAATACGAATATTCTCAGCAACAAAACAAACTATACACAAAACAAAAACAATTTAATTTAGTTGCTCTCTTTATGAAATGATACACAGAGAATATTTTCAAAAGCCGTTACAAATATATGTTTGTATAAATACTTTTGACAGATAGATTTATTAGGTAAATAATTATTTACAATTATATTTGTATTTTCATTTATTCAAGCAATTAATCGTCAAAATTTTATCGATTAACTGATCAACGGTTAATCATTTGAACACTTATAGACGGGCATACATATGTACATAAATACATCAACACATGCATTAATACATTCTTACATCAATAAATGCATCAATATATCGTTTCTTCAATACATACATACATCGATGTATACATTCCCTCTGTTGTTCATTTATAATACAAATAATATGAATAACACAAATAAGTACAAACATATAATTTTTTTCAGTGCAAAGCACACATAAGTGTAAGAGCGAAAAATACAAGAAATGAGAAATTGTTGTACTCTCATCTTCACAACAAGGCATGCTTGGAAAACTGAAATTTAGAAATAATATTAACCTAAAACAAAACTAATATTTTTTTGGGCTTATTTGCACATATTTATTTTAAATATTGAAATAAAAATATGAGCTTTTTAACTAAGTTTTAATAAAATATTTACCTATTAAGGGAAAAAAATTAACATAATTGCACATATATTTTGGTAAATTATCGTAATTTGCTACTTAAGTCGTAAGAAAAAACATTTAAAAAAGTTTATAATTCTAAAAACTACTTAATATGTAGTGTAGATACTAAAAAAGTACAACAATAATTAGAATTATCTATCGTTAATTTTCATTGCAAAAGCAAGAAACGAGCCACAACACAACCTCCTTCAATGACTGCTCATATGAGACTGAATTGTGTTTTCTATGCGTGTGAGTAGTATGTGTATATTTAGTAACGGCCAAAATACACAGTGTGTAGGAGTCGCCGATCGTGGATCTAAAGCAATGGTGCCCAAAATCACTATTCCCTATCACGCGAGATAGGGCAAGAATATTCTGCTGACGTTGCGTTGACTCACCTACACTATAAGCTTACTTGTGTATTTTCTTATTTGAGCATGTGCTAGTTGATTATCTCTCAACTTGCAAAACAAAATCAACTCAGTTGCTGATCAGCATTTGTCGAAGTAAGATCTGTACGCAACTTTTTTAAAATCCACACAGAAATACAACAACAAAATTTTGAGAAAGCCGAATTTATGTAGGTGAATGAGAGAGCACAGCTGATAGTTTTTTATATATGAACTTTAATGTACGCTGTCTGTCAAAATCCATAATATCAATTTGAAATTTAGAATATACTTTTTAGTATGCAGTCATTTTATTAGTACAGTTTTATTTTGGGTTACATTTTGTTCTCTGCTGCTTTACCAATACAAATGAATGTGTAACAGTGTGTGTATGGGCAACACTGATCTAAAGCCTACATCGGCAGAGAGAAAAAATAAGTTCTTTATAGTTAGTTAGTAGTTTTTTACATAAAGAAATAAACACAGATGGCGACATGGCTCTCTTAAAAAAATACTTTTAAGGTCAGTGACGTCATCAGTGCCTAGAACTGATTGTATGATATGAAAATTGTATGTGATTTATAATAGAAAAGTAAATAATTAGGTTTAAAACTTATTTTTGTCTAATAAAATTAAATGTATTTTACGTTTTATGTTATTAGGAATTTTTAACTTATTTAAATATTTAACTTATTTAAATATAATAGGGACTAATCTGTTTATTACAGAAATCATTTGCTTCATACTAACCCATTTCGAATTGTAAATTGTTTTCAAAGTCATCGGTTTTGAAATGCTCTATACAGATTTTAGACATTTTAACGTTAATTTGTTTATTGCGACAACAAAAACTTATCCATTGCTTTAATAAGCTAGAATCTGAAGGAAAGTTTTAAAATCTTATTGCACACTATTTTGATTTTTTATTATTATTATTATTGCAATTTTTGACTACACACCACATTTTAATTTACTTATTTTATTTTTCACTATTTGCTTTCAAATTTCATGTGAAAAGTAAGTATTTTACATTTAAAACATAGCAAAACAAGCACTGTTGACGTCACGAAAAAAGAGTACATTAAAATAACGGAATTGTCGGTGTCGCAATCTTGTTTATTTCATTCATGAGTTTTTTATACATGTGTAGGCATAATGCGTGTGAAATTAAGAGTGCAAGAAGCTCTTAACAAAGCTCTTTGCCGATCAGGGATCTAAAGCCAGTGTTGCCAACATTGGTCAAGCAAAACGCGCGCAAAAAAATTAAAAAGGGGTAAAAAGCGTAATTTTCTAACTGAAAATGGGTAAAAAAGCACTAACGTTTTTTAGTCAAATATTGTTTATTTTAATAAAAATTGCACATTATTTCGCTCATTTCCTACAAGACTCCAAAATTCGTTTTTTAGAACATTGACTACAAAACAAAACATGCGTCATACTAAAGTCTTTCATCTGTGTGAGTTAGATTTTTAGTAACGTAAGAACTAAAACTAATGTTTGACGAATATTAGATAAATAAGATGAGAAATTTTCAAATTCCTTGATTTGTTTAAAAGTTATTTTAAAAATAGTAAAATGTCATTAAACATTCAAACTGACAGGCACACTACCAACTGGCGAAGCGATGTAACCACACCCAAATTGTAAACTTGTGTGAAATATATTTTTTTTGCAAAATCTATATATATTATTTTTAAGTTTATATATCGATACCCATAAAATTTTGTACATAGATTTTGTTTTGTTGGTCAGTTATATCGTCATAAAATTCGGAATAAAGAATTATAATAAAAATCTTTTATTGCGAGTACAACGATGAAGTAATCATGGAGGCTTTATATATTAGGGATAGGTTCAATTGTGTAAAAAAATTTTATAAAACTTATTTTTTGTCAATTTTCATCGCTGTACTCATATTTTTAAGGGGACCTTAATAGGGGGTAGGGAAGGTTACCGAAAAATCCGAATTAAATTCGGTAGGAGATTACGTTTGTATAAAGTTGTTTATTTCGAATTTCTCCGCTATACTCGTATTTTTAAGTCAGTAAAGAGCGTTAAAAATCAATTTTTGAAGGTGACAATATGTGGGGGTAGGGTCAATTATGGACCGATTGCCGTAAAATTTGCTAGAGAGATTTTGGCTTATATAAAACATATTTATGTCGAATATTTTTAAGTCGGTAATGAGTATTAATGTCATTTGGTAGAGAAATTTTGATGCATATAAAAGTTACTTATGTTGAATTTCAACGCTGCACTCATAGGGAGACCTTATTTGGGTAGAGACATTTTTGCCTTATATAAAACTTATTTATGCCGAATTTCATCGCTATACTCGTATTTTTAAGTCAGTAATGACCGTTTAAATAATTTTCTGAAGGAGACCTTATATGGGGGTAGGCTCAATTATAGACCTATTTCTATAAAATTTAGTAGAGATTTTGGCTTATATAAAACTTACTTATGTTGAATTTCATCGCTATACTCGTATGGGGGGTAGGGTCAATTTTGGACCGATTCCCATAAAATTTGGTACAGAGATTTTGACGCATATAAACTTATTTTATCGCTATACTCGTAGGTTTAAAACAGTTGTGACTGTTAAAGCTGTTTTTCGGGGGGTCACTTGTATGGGGGATATGCGAAATTGCGGACCCATATTGCCCATTTGCCATACCAAACAAACCTTACCTATAAGAAATATTTGTGGAAAAATTTAACTCGCTTGCTCTTTCCGATCTAACCCTATCGTGCTTTCAACAGACAGACGGACGGACAGATGAACAGACGGATGGACATGGTTAGATCGGCTTAGAATTTAATAAGGACCCAAAATATATATACTTTTGTGGGTCTACGACCAATATTTCGATGTGTTACAAACGGAGTGACAAAATCAATATACCCCACTCATCTTTTTTGATGGTGGGTATAAAAAGCACTAAATGCACTGTCATAAAATTGGAAAGCACCACTGTAGTGCCTTTTTGAAAAAAGGCACCATGAGCAAAATTTTCCGCGTTTGGCAAGGCAGGCCTGCTATGGTCAGTTTTTGCAAGAGCGAAAAATAAGAAAAGAGAATGATTTGTACTCTCATATTGAATTCAACACAGGCATGGAAAATGTTAATTTTGAAATGGTGGGGTTTTAAATAAAAATATTAGTTTTTTTAGATTATAATTTGTAAATGTCATTAGACTTCTTGCTTGTATCTATTTAAGAAAGCATTTTAGATTAAAATTAGTTTATTTGGAAAATGTACTTATTTAATTTTAAATTTTAAAACATGCTAGAGAAACAAACAACGAAAATGTTTAATTTAGAATGGGAAAATGATTTTTTGTTTGCCGAAAATATTTGGCAAACCTGAATGTTTGATTTGTAATCGGATGTCATGACCAAACAAATACAATTTCCCTTTTTATAGAATATTTTTTTATAGAATATTTTAAAAAAATTTTCTTTTTTTATACAGTATAGTTTCTTATGAATAGTCAAATATACGTTGTTTTTGTTTTACTTAATTAATTTTTTCATAAATAAGATTTATTTGTTTTAATTGGTTTGTTTTTATAATAATTTTGATAAATTTTTTAAGTAAAATTTTCCAATAAAATATGAATACAAATCAAACACTGTTTTTTAGATTCGGGTAAAATTTTGAAAAAAAAAGTATTTTCAAACACATAAAAATGCTTCTGATAACCCATTCGGGCATATTTGCAAAAAAAAAATAAATTTTGAAATATTAAAAACAGCTAGAGTTTAAAAAAATCATCATTACATTTATTTTGCAAAAGTTCATAATTCTAAAAACATACATAGTTGTCCATCCCAGCATTAGCAGATTTTCATGTTCAAAAGAATGAAACAAGCGACAACACAACCACCTTCAATGAACGCTCAAACGAGACGGAATGTGTTTTAAATATATGTGAGTATATTACTGTAAATTTAGTAACGATAGTAAATTTAGCACGCGTGCATAGAAAATGCTTTGCTCTGCTTTACTGAGACAACAAAGATAAACGATTCGAGTACTTCCCTATTTCCATTTTCCTAATTCCTACATCGGCAGAGAGAAGAAATAAGTTCTTTATAGTTAGTTAGTAGTTTTTTATACATGTGTAGGCATATATGCGTGTGAAATTAAGAGTGCAAGAAAGCTCTTAACAAAGCTCTTTGCCGATCAGGGTCCTAATTCATTCCGATTTTCCACAATAGTTATCAATATGTCTCTCAATCACTTCATTCGTCTGGCCGACACACAGTGCGCAATCTAGCGCGAAATTCGTCGAAAAAAATTGTGATTTCAAAATAAAATTTGTGCTGTTATTATACATACCATGTTCCCACTGTGCTTAAGGGTAAAAATCTTTTTTTTTACTAAAAAATTAACATCGCTGTAGGCAGTCAAACAAGAGCAATTTTTAAATAATTTTTTTTGCAAATTTCATATAAATGCTTTGATAGTTTGAAGTGATTTTTTAAAGATCGTGGGCCTCCGGTAGGTTAATGTTCTAGTCTGGTAGACCGGAGGTGGTGGGTTCGATTCCAACCTGAGGCACTGGCTAAGGAGTGCACAATAGGCCCGATAGAGGTCTAGGTGTATTTCTTCGGATTTGATGTATGTATAAATGTACATGCTCCTTTCAAACTAATTAAAGATCGTGAGAAGTTAAATTACAAAATTATTTCACATTTATTAACTACAAGGAATGTTTATATATGTAATTGTATAAATATGTAACATTTTATGGTATCGTTCGACAAAAAATTAAGATCGGAAAGTGTTGGTATATTGAAGTTATTTTTGAAGAAACTTTGAATTTTATTAAAGTTTTTAAATACTACTTCCCAATTACTTCTGTACATATTTATATACGTTTGAAAGGTAGCTCTTTGGCTTAAAATAGTAAAAAATTGGCTGCCACTTTTTGCCCCTTCTTTTTGTTATCGGCCAAAATTTTAGTATTTGGTCGCGAATTCTTCAGTTTGACCAAGCACTCATGTCTAAAAAACTAATTTAATACCGTTATTAATATGTAATTGCTAAATTGGATTATGTATGAACACCCCATCAAAAACACGGTAATGGGTTGTACTTCCATAACGACTTACTTTTCAATGACTACTACTTATCGTCTGCATTACTTGAAGTACTCTAGTAATGATTTTCATATAATCTGATATAGAAGTACTTTATTTACGGCTTTGTCATTTTGTTTGCACATTTTATTTAATTGCGTGTTAAGGATTGTGTTTTACAAAAAACAAAATTAAATTTGAATGTGAAAACCATTATTTGACGCGGAATAAAATAGCTAAGCTGTGGTGCAGTGAGTAGAAAAGTTGACTAACAAACCGAAGTCCCTGGTTCGTGTTCTAGATCTTTTTAATATTAAAAAATAAATTAACTTACTAAACAACTTCTTTGTAAGAGAAATTGCAAGTACTCCTTTAACTCCTTATTTGTAATCGAGCGTGGAAGTACTGGCCTCCAATGACATCATCAGCGTGTTAAAATAAAGACTTACGGCTGTATTTATAAAAACTTATTTTAGGTTTATTAAACAATTTTAGGCAAAATTCAGGAAAATCGTATTTATAAACGTGAAATAGCTTAAAACACCTTCAATAAACCATTGACAATTAGAAGAATTTTATTGTAGGCTCGACCCTTCTTTAAGCCAACAATAAGTTGATTTTTAACAATTTTTTTCTCAGATAAAGATTTTTCCGGTAATTTTAGGTTGATTGCGAAAACTAATTATGGTTTCTTTTAAAATAAAATCTAAAAATTCTAATTTTAAAGTTTACAAATTTGTAAATAAAATCCCAGAAAATTTGTAAACGATTATATTTTGAGGAAGAAACTCAAATCTAGGCATTATTGGATTAATGCATGAATATTTGACAATATTCTAATTGTCCAGCACTATTTTTAGGCAATTTGGAAATGCCCGTCTGTCAACCAAATGATGGACAAAATCATTTGATTTGGCTTTTTCAAAGTTAGTTGGTTAAATATAATGCCATAAAGTAATTAACCATGTAAATTATATTAATTAGTGTTATACTAATGCAAAATATATTCGCCGGCATTAAAATTAGTCAAATATCAAAGAAATTTATCAATATTTGCAAAAATTTATCAAAAATTACAAGGAAAATAAGTAAAAATAAGAAAATGTGTCATAGTGATGTATATTTTTAACTCATTACATTTCTATGTAAGTTTTTCTGGGACATAGTGATAATAACAACAAATTAAAGCAAAATGTCCAAAAATTTCTTGATGATCTTTGCTAGAATTTCAAGTGTGAATAGGCCGCGGCAAAAAATCGAAGCTAATTATGAAATTAGGAACTTTTGGTGATTTATTTAAAAAATACCGATTGTAAGTGTTATAATTTCCCAGATATATGAATTTGAGTATTGACTTCATTTGGGTGATGCCCACAACTGGTAGTCCACCGAATTTTTTAACGAATAGTACCAAAAGTACCGTTTCTCGTGTTAAGTTTAAACTTTAGCTGTTATAGTGTCTATGATATACGATTTTTAGTATTAAATGCATATGGGAAGTGCCAGTCCCACTATTGGCGGTTCGCCAATAAAATAATACTTAATAACTCTAATTGTTATAGTTTCCCAGATTTAATTGTTTTTTTTTTTTTTTCATTTCTGACATACCATAACTACTAAAAGTTGATAAGGACGCCAAAAATTACTTGTGCAAAATTTGAGAACTCTAGAAGTTATAGTTTTATATAGTTTCACTGTTGCTAGTCCGCGATAACCACGTAAATTCACACATTTCATTACTAAATGAAGATATCAGTATAAAATTCATTATGAATGTGTTTAAAGTACATATAAAAGGGCCTGCGAAATTTTTTCCGGATCGGTCCATAATTGGCCACAGCTCCCATATAAGGTCCACTTCCGAAAACCACTTAGAAGCACATAACTAATTAAGAAATAAAGATATTGGAATAATATTCGACATATATATGTTTTGTGTATACATGTAAGACTCTACCAAGTGATTTTCGAATCGGTCATTAATTGGTCATAGCTACCATATAATGGCGTTCATTGAACGAGGTTGTGTTGTAGCATGTCTGCTAAAGCAGGGATGGACATAATGTTTTTAACATGATCTACATTTTTAGAATTATAATTTTTTTCTAAATAAACTTATTTCCAATGATTTTTAATTCTCTTTAGCTATTTTTAATACTTGATTACTTATTTTTTTTGCAAATATGACCTAATGGAATATTAGATGCATTTTTATTTTTTACACATCTATTATTGTAATCAAAATTTTACCCGAATCTAAAAAATAACTTAACGAATCATTTAAACAGATGACAAATGAGTATTAACTTACATTCTCCATAATAACTTACAAATATCTCAGAAAGTTTTTTTAAATAGGTATATTTCCAAAAAGAAACAAATATGTATATATCTACATATTTCTTAAATTAATTAAGAAGTCTCAACGAAATTTACAAATTATAACCATTACTTTTAATTAAAATACCACCACTACTTTTTCGTTCTACAAAAGGTACTTTTTGAATTTTCTATAATATTGAACCTAGAAACATGAAATTTAGCATGTAGGGCCTTGATTAGGTAAGAACCTATAAAAGAAGACTTTTTGGTACTTTTTCTTTCTACAAAAGGTACTTTTTGAATTTTCTATAATATTGAACCTAGAAACATGAAATTAGGTATGTAGAACCCGGATTAGGCCAGAACACATAAAAGGGGACTTTTGGTACTTTTTAGTTTTATAAAAGGTACTTCTTGAATTTTCTATAATATTGAACCTTGAAACATGAAATTTTGCATGCAGTACCCCGTTTCTATAACTTTTAGTGAGAAGTTCTCACATCGAGAAGTGTGAAACAAAAAATTCCATCGTTTCTCGATTTGTGAGTAAAAAGTGTTTCTGTAACGTACAGTGAGAAGAGGCTACACGAATTACGTTTTTATTAGAAATTTGCAATAAAATAGTTATCAAAAACATAAAAATTAAAAGAAGAAAACAAAAATTGCCGAACAAATTTATAAACGAAGAATAAATTAAAAAAAATATAGAAATTAAATAAAAATTGTTCGAAAAATTATCCCACTAAATTCGCCCTTGGCAAATTCTAAGTTTACGCCCACGTACTTTTTTAGCATTTGCTCTGTATATCCGAAATTCCTCCTATTTTCTAAAAATTAGTGAACAATATTTATTTTAATCTTAATTAATTATAAATATAACATTATTTTTTCATTAGTTCATAGAATTCATGTTTAAATTAAATTATTTCTATTTACATTGTTTTTTCTTCAATTTAACTGTTTCATGCGAGAAACTTCTCGTTGCGAGAGTTACAGAAACGAGGCACAGGGCCTTGACTAGGTAAGAACCTACAAAAAGCGACTTTTTGGTACTTTTTCGTTCTACAAAAGGTACTTTTTGAATTTTCTATAATATTGAACCTAGAAACATGAAATTTAGCACGTAGGGCCTTGATTAGGTAAGAACCTATAAAAGGGGACTTTTTGGTACTTTTTCGTTCTACAAAAGGTACTTTTTGAATTTTCTATAATATTGAACCTAGAAACATGAAATTAAGTATGTAGAACCCGGATTAAATTATAAATTTGGAAAACATCTTTTTTGCATTAAAATGTCTCCTGCCAATGGGATTTTAAGAAACGGCAAGAATGTCTCATGCAAATGATAACATAAAGAATGTTGAAAAAACCTAATAACTGCTAAAACCTAGTTGTGTTAAGATATTTCGAAAATTGTTCATGGATTTTGTGATGATCTTTAAAACTTGACATTGAATTTAATTTTTGAGTAATAACAATAATCAGCTGTTTTACATAGTTTACAATAAACAACAAAAGGGTGCTCACGTTTTATTTAAAAAAGTCGGTGAAAACCACTAATCTTAATATATACATATGTATTATAAATTTCTTTGTAAGCTTGTTTATTTGTTTGTGCGTCAATCACGCTTAATCGGATGAACCGATTTTCCTCAAATTTGGAACATAGAAAGATATATGTGTGGAAGCGAAAATTGGACTAGAAGGGGGTAAAAAATGTTTGAAAACGATGAAAAACGGGCAAAATACTTTTGTGCATAACTTATTTTTGTCTATTCTAATGCGAAAATATTTTTGATTTAGCATTCTAAAGTGTCAGAAATATGTATTATCAAAGTTGCGTTGCGAAAGTTGGAACAAACTTTCTAACGCGAAATTATATTCGATTTAGCTATCGACTGTTTTAAAGCTAAATACTTTCTTTAGCTTTTAAAGTGTCAGGAATATGTAGTGGGAGAGATTCGTTGCGAAAGTTGGACTCGAAGGGGGAAATAGGCATGTGGGTAATTCAAACTTAACGGGTAATTATGTGTAGTTTAGGTACTTTTTCGGAAATATGCAAATACCTGAGAAGTATTTTGCTGTAATCAGTCAAAAGGTATATTTTAGAAAAATTAAATTAAATTGATTTAAAAGGGGAGTTTCGTGTTTTTTCTAAATATTCTACAAATAATGCAACATTTATTAAACAACATAAATTTGGGAAGTCTGTATTTAATAGGGAAAAAGGGGAATGTTTTGCATTTTTGGCACTTTTTTTATAAATTTTTTAAATGTTGCCATAACTCAATGATATCTCAATTGTAGCTTTATAAAATAACCAGAAATACATTTGTGAAGAAATTTTTTCATACGGTCCACACATAAATGGCTGGGCCGACTTTAAGAAATTTTAAACAGAGATATATCTTTACTTAGAAGTTTCAATTGGTTATATCTTTATTCCAAAAAATCAGAAAGTGACGAAATACGGAACGCGATAAAATATTTTTTTTAATGAAGAAACAAAAGTAATTTCTACTTTCTATATATTTAGGGTCTTATTCATAAACTTTTATCAAAGGTTTATAAATCAAATTTTTATACAAAATTTGTACTGTAACTTGATAAATGTTTATGAATAAGGCAGTTAAAATTTTAAATATTAGGCTTTTGGTTAATTCGTGAATGTTGTTAAAAGAAACAAATTTTGTTTTGTAATTTTAAAATGATATGAAGTTTTTGAATTTGTGGAAAGTTATACTCAATATTTTAACTTTATAAATATCAATATTTTATTTGAACCACACACTTCAAGACTGTTTTGGGTAGCTTTAATAGGCATTTTTCGAAAAATGAATCAGAAAGGGGAAAATTAGTACATACTTTTTCTCTAAGTCAATGTATATTAGGTGTGTCCGCGTACTTTCCAGTAAAAATATCCAGTAACTTTATGATAGAGAGTAATTTTTAATTTACTCTCAATCTAAAAAATATCCAAAAAAGTACGCGAACGCAAATTTGTAAAAAAATGCAAGTTTTCGCTAACAAAACACTAAAAAACAAGCAATTGAAAATAGAATTTTCTTATAAATAAGTGTATATTTAAAGTTAACAAAACATGTAATGTCATTAAAAATATATTATTGTTTTAAAACTTCGTGTTACAAACATATTATTAAAATAAAAATTTACACAAAATCGGTAAGAAAAAGATACTCTGTATTGTTTTAAAAACGCTTGATTGACAATATTTATTATGATTTTTTTCAACAAAAAAAAAAACTTTTAAAAACTAATTTATGATAAATAAAATTAGAATAAATTTAATTACAAATAATTTTTTTAATATTCGTGTGTTAGTAACATATATTTTTATTTAAAAAAATTTCAAACTTAGCAAATTTTTGTTTTCTTTAATTTGTTTACATATTTATAAAAGAACCATATGTTGTGAACATAAGTATGTTTGATATTTTTACTGAGGAAATAATATCCAGTAAAATTAAAAAATCTCTGTCAACGAACTGTCATTTTTATCGCTCTCTTACTCTCTCGTTGCAAGTTTTCAAAGGTACGAGAAAGGAATCCAGTAACAATTGTTACAAATTATCGAGTACGCGATATGAAGGCTCCTTAAGGAAATATATTTTGGTTTTAGATTTCTCAATTTTTGGTAAAGTAACTTTTCAAATGCTTTGAAGAGTTTTAGGCTGGAGGTCCACACTACGCGTCTTCGCGGCAAAGCATTTCGTGCTTTTCATACATTCTTTGCATCCTACGTGTCAAGTTACATGTTACGCTTCTTAAGCGTCAAATGTTTGCTTTATTTACAAAGACATCGCGTTTTTTTTAAGTTTTTTGTTTATATTTTCACAATTTAACTCGTTTTAAGTATTAAAAACAGAATATGAATTGTCAAAATCAGCTGACATATTCGTGCGCCGCTTATGACGCTTATAAAAGTCAAGGCATCCTACGCTTTTGTGCTTGTAACTTCTAGCACACGACAACATTGATTCTACTTTTTTGACAGCCGCGTAGAATGTGAAGAAGCGTAGAACGCGTGGTGTGGACCTCCAGCTTAAATCATGCTTTAAAGGAGAAAATGATTAGAAATCCGAAATTTGAGGTATTACTATTTTTATAGTATTGGTATTTTTTCAATGAAATTGCACTGAAAAAAATATTTGGCTGTTTTCAATTTTGAAGATTAAATTGCATTACTATAAAATTGGAATATTTATAAACAAAATAAGTATAATCAATGGACATAAGAATGATAATTTATTCACATAGAAACAATATTTAAAATTAAAATGTACAAAAAAGTATTAAATAAGGATGATCTTATTTACTTTTATTGTTATACATTCTAGAAAATTATTTAGGGTGTAGGATGTTTTTGTAAATTATGCTTTTGTTGTTTTTTGTTTTTCAAATTGCCACTGTTGCCAGCTTTTTCCCCAAAAATATCGCAAAAGGGCCCTTCAGACGATCACACTTTACGTACGACAAATCTAATGAAAAAGTAAAATGAAATTCCATCCGTATGACAAAAAAGAGAATAAAAGTCGTATGATTTATATTTTTTGTGTTTACACGATTGGTATAAAACAATAACAAAGATGGAACAGTTGTTTCACTTTTTTTGTATGTGTTTACATAAAAATACATCCCTGATCTAATGCGACTTGCTTGTTTTTTGAATCATTTCAAAAAATGAAGAGAGCCATACCAGCTAGAAAATAGCTAAATTCAAGACATTTTTGAAAATTTTGCGATAAATCGTCAAAATAATATTTTTGTATAAGATTCAGAAAAAAATAACTAAAATCTAGCTAAATTTTTCTGATTTTGTATATTATTCTTTTAAATTTATATACATATCTTCATAGGAATAGAATAGTAACTGCTGAGTACTGAGTACACATCTTATAACATGCGCATGAGGGAATCTTTTTGTGTTAAATATTTTCAGTTTGGGTTAGAAAAAATTTAAATTTGAGATTAATTTCGATATGCGACCATATCCGATCGGTTTAGAAATTATGTAAATTTAAAGTCAATTTCGAAATGCTGCCCTATATATTGTGTTTTTTATCGATCCTTTATTTTGACATGAGACACCCTTTAATGGGAAGTTTATCTGCAATATCGATATGCGGCCCTATAAGCCCCAGAAATGTTGTAAAATTTTAGGAATTTATAGATAGATGCTTTCATCATTTATTTTATTATCATATCACTCATTTACTATAAGGAATAAATCACTGTTCTAAATACAATCATATCCGCAATGCTACTAATTATGTTCTGCAGAACATTAAAAAATAATCTGTGTAATACATACAGCTGTTAAGTTAAACTAAAACTCAAAGAATATACATTGAATGCATATTGTTATATATAATTATCGTCATTTGTAGCAAATTTTAAGTAATATTATCAAAATAGAAATGTATTAAAAATGCCGTAAAATCTAAAGAAAAATCGCTAGATTTCCCGCTAATAGCTTAATCATATTTTTTCCGTAAAATGAGATTACAAATCACTAGATTTGACGATTGTTGAATGCTGTCAAGCAGTGTACACTTAATAAGGTAGCCTCGTCGCTACAACAATACAAAAAACAACAGGAGATTTGTTTTTGTGAAATAATACTATCTCTCAAAATAAACTGCATGCGGAGAATAATATATTTTTAGCAAATATTTTAAATTATAACTATTAATATTAATATATTAAATTAATTAAACGTGGAATGCCTGAAAATCATAACTATAACTATTGGGAAGACAAATTTTTCGAATCAAACGTGCTTTTTGTGAAAAGTTTTTGGAGGTGCTAAAAATTGTTGAAACTTGGAACGTACGCCGGAGCAAAAGATTTTCTTATTTTCTTCACTTTTTACAATTTTTTACAACTTTTTGCGATTTTTTCTTAATGTAAACAAACAGGAATTTTGACAGATAAGATTGTAACAGCTGATGATTAGCTGTGTGGACGAGGCTACCTTATTAATTGTATCATGCTGTCAAGCAACTAAATAAAATATTGGTATTTTTGACGCTATTACAGTGTTGCCAGGAAATGTATTTCAAAATATGCTAAAAACTAAGTGCTAAAATGTTCTACAGAAGAAAAAAAGTGCTAAAATTTTTTAATACAACAAAACAATCTAAATGATTATCTTTTTCTAGTTTTTATTAAAATACTTATTATGTAGTGCATGACTGCAATATTGCTGGTACTATATCTTCATCGATATCTTCATTTTGATATTTTTCAAATGATCTTATTACATTTGCAATATGTATATACACTATCGGATTGGATATTACAAAATGTTGTTTTGTAATATCCAGCCACTGATTTCCAATAATATTTTTCTCAGTTAAACAATACTTCATTTTTAATAGAAAACATAGAAATATTTTTTTTTTTTTATCAGGCAAATTATGCTAAAAAGCATTTAGCATAATTTTAAAAAATGCATTTTCACGATGCAAAATGCTAAATCTGGCACTGAAAGTGCTAAAATGGCATCACTGCGCTCTTGTTAACCCATTCGTTCCCACTGTACTCGCTTGGGTACAAAAAAGAACCGGTTTCGTAATACTAGATTATCCATATTACTGTGTTTTTTGTAAAATTTGATTTTTAGAGGAAATGTACCGAATTATAAAGTCATAAAAACATATCGGTAAATTTTAAATAATTTTTTTGTTAACATAGTTTTTTAATTTTTAGATTTTTTGCATCTTTCATTGCAATTCGATGTCAAACTCTTTCATTTTGAGTTCAATGGATTAGAATTTTACTGAAAAATAAAGTTAACAGATCAGTCCATTAGGATTTTGTTAAGAAATAATTAAAAATTTGTTTTTAAGAATATTTTTATAAGCTTAAATATTGGTGTACTCGCTTGAGTACAATGGGACTACACATGCCTATTTTTTCATATATCTTAATCATCTTTTAAGGATGTTTATGTCCTTTTTGGTAAAAATTGTAGAAGGTTTGTAGGTGCTACTGATTATCTTTATAATAAAATCAGTTCACATTTAGATTTTTTCATTATTTTTCCAAATATTGCCAAGAAATAAACAAAAAAGGATTTGCTAAATACAATTAATTACTGGAGGATCTAGCAGACAACATTTTCGGTGAATGGGAATTGTATGACAGTAGTGCCAGTGAATAATACATCCCATTGGTGACTTTTAATTAATTTATTTTAGCACAAATATCAATAAAGTGTCGAAAAAGTGCACTATATGAATACGTAATTCACAGAGAATTTCAATACATTTCATAGTAAATCTAATAGAAAAATTCTCAATACTAATTGATTGTAGGAAAGTACCAAAATATTAAAAAATAATAATAATTTTTTTTTATTTATTCGTATTTATACCCATATTGTCCCATTGTACCCATCCGAGTACTGTCCAAAAGTCGCATTTCCAAAATTTAAAAATCTTTTGTTCTTAAATTTTATTTTAAATTAACCCATAATAAGATTTTAAGATGGTTGGGATCTATTGGGTTAAGAAGTTCGGATGCGATTGTGTTCAGTGTTGCCACTTTGGTTATTATTAATCAAAATTGGTTATTTTTATTTTGCATGTGTACATGTGAATTATTTTTTCGTTTTGGTTATTTTTTGCAAACAATTGTACTAAATGCTGATTGCTTTTATTCTCTTTTTAAAATGTAACAAGTAAGAGTGTTATATTCGGCTATGCCAAATCTTTTATACCCACCATCAAATCACTGCCATATAAATGAACTTTGATACATATTTTGAAAATTTTATTATTATATATCGATATTAATGAGAACATCAGGGTAATATTTGAAAGAGGTAGTCCATTAATGGAGGTTTAACTATTGACAGTACTCCTTCGAATTAAAAATATTAATTTATATAGGGTTATTACACATACATATAAAGGGTATTTATACATACATATATTGACCAATTCTCATAAAAGTCGGTAGGAAGATTTCAGTTCCGTATTTATTTAAAATTTCATGGATCTACTTGTATTTTTAAGCCAGCATTAAAGTCATAAAATATGGTAGGGAGATTTTAGCTCAAAATTAGTTTGTCGAATTGCATTGCGGTATTCGTATTTTTCGCGTTGTAGTCATTTTTGAATTTGGAATTTATATGGGGTGGTGTTATTATGGACTGATCGTCATAAAAATTGGTAGACAGATATCGGTTCCTATAGAAGTTATCAGTGTCGAATTTCATCGCTGTACTCGCATTTTTAAGCCATTAATGAGCGTTAAAGTAATTTTCTGATGGGGACAATTATGGACCGATCCCAACAAAATTTTGTAGAGAGATGTTAGCTCATACAAAACTAGTTTATGTCGAATTTTATAGATCTACTAGTATTTTTAAGCCAGTAATGAGATTTAAAATCATTTTCTGAACGGGCCATATATGGGGGTAGCGTCAATTATAGACCGATGCTCGTAAAATTTTGTACTCGTTTTTTTATCCTAGTAATGAGGTCTGATGAGGACCTTATATGGGGATAAGGCCCAATCCACATAAAATTTGGTTAAGAGATTTTGGCTCACAAGGAACTTAATTGAGTCGAATTTTATTACTATACAAACCAGTACTGAGTTTTAAAGTCATTTTCTGAAGGGGCCTTATATGTGGGTAGAGTCAATTATAGACCGATCCTCGTAAAATTTTGTAGAACGATCTAGGTTCCTACAAGCCGTGTTTATATCGAATTTCATCGCTTTACTCATTTTTTAGCCCAGTAATGAGCGTTAAAGTAATTTTCTGATGGGGATCTTATATTTGGTTAAGAGTTTTTGGCTCGAAAGGAATTTTATTGAGTCGTAGAAACTTTATTGCTCGTATAAAATTTACTTCTGTGAAATTTCATCGTTATACTAGTATTTTTAAGCCAGTAATGATCGTTAAAGTACTTTTATGGAGGGGACCTTATATGGGGGTAGGGTCAATTATAGACCGATCCACATAAAATTTGGTGGATAGGTTTTGGCTCCTAAGATACTTACTTATGTCAAAATACTTCGCTATATTCATATATTTTTATGCCAATAATTAACGTTAAAGTCATTTTCTTGTAGGCGATCTTATATGGGGTGTACGGACAATTATGGACCGATCCACATACAATTTGATAGAGAGATTTTGACTCGTATAAAACTCACTTTTGTGAAATGTCATTGTTATAATCCTATTTTTAAGCCAGTAATGAGCGTTAAAGTAATTTTATGGAGGGGAGCTTATATGGGGGATAGGGTCAATTATGGGCCGATCCACATAAAATTTGGTGGAAAGGTTTCGGCTCCTAAGATACTTTTGTCAAATTTCATCGCTATTCTAGTATTTTTAAGCCACTAATGAGCATTAAAGTCATTTTCTGAAGGGGACCTTATATAGGGGGTAGGGTTAATTATGGACCGATACACATAACATTTTATAGAGAGGTTTTGGCTAGTAAGGCACTTACTGATGTCAAATTTCATTGCTATTCTTGTATTTTTAAGCTAGTAATGAGCGTTAAAGTCATTTTCTGAAGGGGACCTTGTATGGGGGGTAGGGTCAATTATGGAGCGATCTACATAAAATTTAGTGGAGAGATATTGGCTTGCTGGAAACTTATGTATGTCAAATTTCATCGCTATATTCGTATTTTTAAGTCACTAATCAGCATTAGAGTCATTTTGTAAAGGGGAGCTTATATGGGGGGTAGGTCCAATTATGGTCGTATGTCCGCCATAATTCAGAATTTAATTTCGGAGGTCAAAAAACTGACTTATGTTAAATTTTATGGCATTTGCTTAATAAACAACGAATTTGTGAATGTTTGAAGCTTTTTACACAATATTCCGGGGGGTACATTTGTATGGGGGCTATGCGAAATCGTTGACCGATTTTGCCCATTTTCAATACCAAACATTTCTGATCAATAATGAATATTTTGGGAAAATTTCATCTTCCTATCTCTTTTTTTGTGGACGCTATCGTACCAAAAACAGGCAGACGGACGGACATAGCTAGATCGTCTTAGAATCTTAAGAGGTCTCAGAATATATGTACTTTATGGGGTCTGTGAGTAATATTTTGATGTGTTACACACGGAATGACAAAATCAATATACCTCCAATCTTTTTTGATGGTGGGTATAAAAAATAAAAAATTCTTTGATTACTAGTAATAAACCAACTATGTAAATATATATTTTTTTATACCAACCATCAAAAAAGATGGCGGGTATATTGATTTTGTCATTCCGTTGGTCGATATTGAATTATAAGATGATCCAGCCATGTCCGTCCGTCTGTCTGTTGAAAACACGATAGAGTCGAAACGAAACAAGATAGAGAGCTGAAATTTGGCAAACTGTTTTAAGTTGACCAAGCTGGTTTGGTATTGGTATTGGCAATATCGGTCAAAGATTTCACCTAGCTCCCATATTTGGCCCTACACAGAAAAAAGTTTCAGCATAAATATTATGAACAGCTTTCATTGACTAAAGTTAATAATATTTAAGAATAAGTTCCTAAATTGTATGTTTTTTTTTCATTTTTATTTTTTTAAACATAATCTAGAAGCCTTCACTTAAAAAATTAAAAATTTTCTTTCTATTTTTTTCTTTTTGTTAAAAAATGTTTGAAATTTTCTTTAGAAAATTAGTTACTTCTTTATGATTTTAGATTGAAAACAATGAAATATGCGAGTAACTTGCAAAATTTTCTGAAGTGTAGATGTTTAGCTATATTTTCTGATGTTTTTTATTTCATATTTTGTTTTCCAATATTTTTATTTATTTGTCATAAAATTTCGCTAATATTTTATTTTCTAAAAAAACGAAGATATTAATAGGTAACGGATATTTATTGTATTTTTTTATGAAAATCAAAGAAAATGGGTAAAAAACAAAAAAATCGTTCATGTACAAATTCATATATTTATGAACTTTTAATATTCTGAATGAAAATGGTTTGGAGAAAAAAGTCATGTTCGATTCATTGCTATGTTATATTTTCTCAGGTTACATAACACCGTGGAACAGCCATTTTCATATTTTTTGTCTGCGTGCACGCCATGTTTACTGGAACAATATATTGTTTTCAAAAACATAGAAAATAACCATTATATGTTAGGTGGTTATATGTCTGCTAGCCAGCGTTGCCACTTTGGTCCAATTGGACCAAAATTGGTAGTTTCAAATCTCTGCAATGACTTTTGGTAGTTTGGTTGGTTGGTTTAAATTTTGGTCCAAATTTGGTAGGATGAGATAATTTTGATCTCATGCATATGAATTTATAAACATTTCTGACCTTGTTATGACAAAGTAATAAGAATTTCAATAAATACGTCAATCTTAAGTTTATCCTTGTTAAGTTTATATTGTTTGTTCTAAGAAAATATTAAGTTTCTATGTATTTCAACATTTCTGATTCATGAATGTTAGTAAGTTAGTTAGTTTGAAATGAGGATGTTACATAAAATCCGAAGGAATACTTCTAGGTCTGCATCGGTCCCGTTGTAAACTTCCTAACCAATGCCTCAGCTATAACATAAACCACTAACCACTAACTAACTGGAGGCTACACTAATTCATTTTTTTCTAAGAAGCCAGATTCATGAATGAATATATTATTTTTGTGGGTCTACTACCTTACAAACGGAATCACAAAATTAATATACCCCAATCTTTTTTGATGGGTATAAAAATATTAGGGTATATTGATTTTGTGATTCCGTTTGTAAGTATATATTTTTTCAAGGTTCTTATTAGATTCTAAGACGATATAGCCATGTCCGCCCGTCTGTCTGTTGAAACAGTTTTTTAAGAACCGAAATCTATGTCGATTGGTCCTATTACAGCCATATAGCCCCTTTTCAGGAAAATAATTTTATTATCAATAAATAGCAAATTAGTTAACCGTAAAAAAAGAAGGATTTATCCATAAAGTCCTCAATTTATACGATAGATGCTGATGGTGGATATACATATATGATTCTTCATAGCTGAATATAATACTATTACTATTTTCTCGGAAATGATTTTGGTACAAATTTTGTCGAAAACAGCAATTATGTATTTCATAACTAATTACGTAAAAGTAAACCATTGTCTCTTTGGAACAAATCATTGTATGATATTACATTTATTTTTAAAAATAATGAAACTCTAAACATAAGCAATTGTCCCAAAGGAAAAATTTGGTAGTTTTTGGAACGTTTTGGTAGTTTTTTGTCGTAACTTTGGTAAGAAAAATAAATTGTGAGTGGCAACGCTGCTGCTACCTGCAACAACAAATTAATACAACAACAAAACAACTTTTGCCATACACATCTTACTTATACAGATTATTATTTCGTGTGTGTTTTTTAAACGACAATAAAATGAGTTGAAATAATTCTCATTTAGTTTATAACATTAAGCCTATAAGTATTTTAATTTGTATATAACTAGCTATACCCATTGTGCTTTGCTACCCTAAAAACAATATAAATAAAACCCCCACTTTACAATTTTTAAAGATTCTACCTTTAATGGTTTCCATATACATCTTTTGTGTTTAATTCATATTCATAATTTACACTGTAATTCAAAACAAGTTAGAGTGCTATATTCGGCTATGCCGAATCTTAAATACCCTCCACCAGCAAGCTACTTTTTATTGAAACCCATTTAACTATCTAATTTTTAGATAACTTGGCAAAATTTTTGTTTCCTTATTGAGGGTACTAACATTTATGCATATGTCAAACTAATTTTAATTAGGTCGAGAAAAATGTATATTAATATGGGAGCTAAGAGAACATATGGACCGATCCGGAAGAAAAAATCCGTAGAATGATTTATATATACAAAATACACATTTATGTCGAATTTTATCCCGATAACTTTGATTGTTAATGTGCATTTGAGTAATTTTCGGAAATAGTCCTTATATGGGAGTTGTGACCAATTATCAACCGTTAAGGAAAAAATTTCGTATAATGATTAGGGTGATCGATTATTCGACATTTTCCAAAAACCGGTTTTCGAATAGTTCGAATAGTTGACATATAAAAAAAACCGGTTGATATTTTTCAAATTTAGAAAACCGGTTTTTCATTATAAATAAAAAAATATATTTTAATTTGAAAAACTTAATGTTTATGTTTAAATTTGATTAATAAAACATGGCCCGAAATGATTTTTAACAGTTTAAAAGATTATAGCTTTAGATCTAGTCGTCTGATTTACATTATTTCTTTAATATAAAAAAATTAGGAAAAAAGTGGGACACTTCTGTTAAACGTAAGGTACTATGTAATCCTGTTTAGAAAATTTGCATAGGCATTCCAACACTTCCATAAAATTTCAGCCGTAAATTAATTATTGTAATTGGAATATAATCTTAAGATTGATAACATTTTATCAAACAGTTATCAATTTTACAAATAAATTTTTTTTAATTAATTAGGAAAATCAAAAAAGTTTAACCAAAGGAGCTTTAGAAAAATATACTCTAGCTCCTCGACTCGAATATTTTTAAAATTTAGGCGGGCTGTATTATTATTTACTTAAAAATTTCATTTAAATAATCTTTGAATACAAAGCAAATAAAAGTATTCGAAACCGGTTTTTAAAAAGTGAAAAAACCGGGTTATTCGATATTCGAAAAATCAACATTAAGAAAAAACCGACACTGGTAAAGCAGAAAAAATCGGTTTTAAAACCGGTTGAAAAATCGAATCGATCACCCTAATAATGATTTATATGCCAAAAAATTCAAGTCGAATTTTACTACAATAGATTTATTAATTAATGAAATATGTGCGTTTAGGTGATTTTCGGAAGTGAACTTTATATGTATAGGAGCTACGACCTTACACAAAACATATTTGTGCCGAATTTTATCAAGATATCTTTATTTGTTAATGAAATATGTGCGTTTAAGTGATTTTTTTGAAGGAGCTATTACCATATATGGAACAATATATGGAAAAAAATTGGTAGAATGATTTATATGCTCACAACACATATTCAAGTCGTACTTTATCCAAATAGCTTTATTATTCAAAGAAATATGTGCGTTTAAGTGATTTTCGTAAGTGGACCCTCTATGGGAGCCTCTCCGGAAAAAATTTCGTAGAGTGATTCATATAAAGACAAAACATATTTGTGTCGAATTTTATCAAGATAACTTTATTTGACAATGAAATATGTATTTTTAAGTGATTTTCGGAAATGGGGTTATATGGGAGCTATGACCAATAATGGACCGATCCGTAAAAAATTTGGTGAAATGATTTAAATGTACACAAAACGTATTTTTGTCGAACTTTATCCCAATAGCTTTAGAATTCAATGAGATATATGTGTTTAAGCGATTTTCGGAAGTGGACCTTATATGGGAGCTATGACCAACTATGGACCTATCCGGAAAAAATTTCGTAGAGTGATTTATATTTACACTAAACATATTTGTGTCGAATTTCATCAAGATAGCTTATATGACAATGAAATATGAGCTTTTAAATGATTTTCGGAAGTGGGCCTTATATGGGAGCTATGACCAATAATGGACCGATCCGTAAAAAATTTCGTAGAATGATTTGTATGTACACAAAACATGTTTAACTCGAATTTTATTTAAAAAAGCATTGGGTTCCAGAAAAATATTTTAGAATACAACATTTTAAATTATTCACTTGTATTGGCGTAATTTTAAGTTATTTATCTTCATGAATCTTTTTGCATTATTATACCCTCCACCACCATCAGTGGTGATAGAGGGTATATATAAGTTTGTCGTTCCGTGTGTAACACCAAGAAATATTCATCTAAGACCCAACAAAGTATATATATATTCTGGGTCCTTATGAAATTCTGAGTCGATTTAGATATGTCCGTCTGTCCGTCTGTCTGTCTGTCTGTGTAAAACACGCTCACGTTAAAACTAAGCAAAGGAAATCAACCAAATTCACCCAAAATATTTATTGTTATCCTAAGCAGTTTGGTATTGAAAATCAGCTTCAGACTACCTCGAAAAAAATTACGTTTTTTTCATCATTCTTTTGAAGTTTTCTCAGAAACTACCAAAGATATTTCGATGAATTTTGTCACACATTATTTTTTCATGACAGTGATTAATTATGTTCAAAATCTTTACAATCGATCGAATATTTCCCATAGCCCCCATACAAAGGTATATATTCCCGGAAATTAGTTTATCGCTAATAACTCCCTCAAATATATCGGTATCAACACAAAATTTTGCACATGCAAATATAATGTGAACAGAAATCATACTGTCAACGCAGATCTCAATCGGTCCACAATTGGCCATAGATCCCATACAAGGTCCACTTCCAAAAATCACCTAAACGCACATATTTCATTGATGAATAAAGCTATTGTGATAAAATTCGAGTTAAACATGTTTTGTGTACATACAAATCATTCTACGAAATTTTTTACGGATCGGTCCATTATTGGTCATAGCTCCCATATAAGGCCCACTTCCGAAAATCATTTAAAAGCTCATATTTCATTGTCATATAAAGCTATCTTGATGAAATTCGACACAAATATGTTTAGTGTAAATATAAATCACTCTACGAAATTTTTTCCGGATAGGTCCATAATTGGTCATAGCTCCCATATAAAGTCCACTTCCGAAAATCACTTAAACGCATATATTTCATTGAATTATAAAGATATCGGGATAAAATTCGACACAAATATGTTTTGTATACATACAAATCATTTTACTAATTTTGTTACGGATCGGTCCATTGTTGGTCATAGCTCCCATATAACCCCATTTCCGAAAATCACTTAAAAATACATATTTCATTGTCAAATAAAGCTATCGTGATAAAATTCGACATAAATATATTTCGTATAAATATGAATTATTCCACTAAATTTTTTCCGGATAGGCCCATAATTGGTCATAGCTCCCATATAAGGACCATTTCCGAAAATTACTCAAATGCACATTAACAATCAAAGTTATCGGGATAAAATTCGACATAAATGTGTATTTTGTATATATAAATCATTCTACGGATTTTTTCTTCCGGATCGGTCCATAGGTTCTCTTAGCTCCCATATTAATATACATTTTTCTCGACCTAATTAAAATTAGTTTGACATATGCATAAATGTTAGTACCCTCAATAAGTAAACAAAAATTTTGCCAAGTTATCTAAAAATTAGATAGTTAAATGGGTTTCAATAAAAAGTAGCTTGCTGGTGGAGGGTATTTAAGATTCGGCATAGCCGAATATACCACTCTAACTTGTTCTAGCATTATTTTGGATGGGATTTAGCCTCAACATTTTTTGAGACCTGGTCACACTGTTGGTAATATGTGGAATTTTTTTTACTATTCGAAATTTGTTTATTACTGCAATTTGTACATCTACTGGTTATACTAATGTGCACAAAGGTATTTTTCGATATCTTAATTGGTTTAGGATTTAGCAAAAGTACCTATGAGTTTTCCACATATTAAATAAGTTGATTAAAATCATAACAACACCGTAATATTATTTTATTTACACTAGCCAATCTAACACCGTGAATAATGGATCCTCTCTCTCCTTTTGGTGCATCCATGAACTTAAAATCGCTTTTTGGGTCGATTCAAACTCGTCCGTCCTTCCGTTAATATTTCTATTGGAACTTTTTATGTAAAGAACTCGCGGTACTTATATGAAAAAACGAAGTAGGCTGTATTTCGCATTTCGATTTTTATGGAATTTGGTGGGAATAGTCTACCTACATAGTAGATTATGTCCTCCAAATTTAATTTAAAGTATAATTGCAACTTCTATACCTATTTGAAATTTTGCATAAACAGATACTGTGCTAATTTGCCGAAATTCTAAGATAAATGATTTAATAAGAATTAATAAAGTATTTTCTGCTAATTGATGCAAGAATAGTATCACAATATCTTTAAAGTATTAATCAACTGATCTTTTAAGTAACACAGCTAAGGAAAATTAAATTGTATTGGCTACAAAAGTTGTAATAACATCTAATCTCGTACGACGAACAATAATCGCGATATATGCAAAGATTTGATACTCATGACCTTTGACTTCTACTAAATATCTCACCATGACTTTTAGTTCTTTATTTACATTTTCTAGATGATGTTGTATACTTGTTTTTATTTTGCCGTCTTAAATTCTAAATTTTGGTCAATTTGTCGGATAATTTGGATAGATTACGTTTACAAATATTGTTGAAGTTATGAATGTAAAACTGAAATATTTGCCAAAATATTTTTAGTTGACCCAGTTTGCTTGCGAAATATCGGTCAACAATTTCACCTAGCCCCCATATTATGCCCTATTCAGAAAATTACTATATTGCTTAATAAAGCATGTATAGCGATGAAATTCAATATGAAAAAGTTTTTTTTGGAAATGTATTTGTCAAAGCTTATGAGGATCGGTATATAATTGACTCTATCCCTCATAAAAAGTCTCCTCAGAAAATGACTTTAAAGCTCATAATGTACTGCAATATAGGAACAAAATTCAACATCATCAAGTTTTAAAGGAACTAAAATATCTCTGTCAGATTTTATGAGAATTGGTCCATAATTGACCATACGTCTCATATAAGATCCTCTACAGAAAATTACTTTAACGCTCATAACTGTCTTTATAATACATACCAGTTTAGCGACGAAATTTAACGTAGTTACAAGTTCCACTTCAGAAAATGAATTTGTTATTCTAATGTCCAAATGTAAACATGAAACAAATAAAATAATTTTGTTTACTTTTTTCTTAATTTGGTTATTTTTTATTCGAATTTTGGTTAGAAAAAAAATTTTGTTGTGGCAACACTGTATGGGAGACACCTCGTCAACTATTTCAAGTACCCCAATTGGATTTTTATTTAACATACGAAAAATTTTAATACATATTCTAATAGTTTTTAAATATACGAATTTTTGTATTTAATTCATATGGAAGGTGGCAAGCCTCCTTTGAAAGTCCACTATTTTTCTTCATATGTTGAAATTAATGTCGAAGTTTTTTCGTGCAAAATTTTGAGATTCTAGCTGTAATAGTTTCCCATATATACGAATTTTTGTATTTAATTCATATGGGAGGTACACCGCCATCTAATGCTAGTCCGCAAATTTGTTTGTATATAATTAATGAATATGAGAGGATCCAAGAATCCCCCTCCCACATTTTCCCCCAAATGTTTACATGGATGTTAAAGTCCTTCGTATAAAATTTGAAGATTCGAGCTCTACTATTAAATAAACGAATTGTTGTGTTTAATTCATATGGGAGGTACCAAGTCCTCTATTGCTAGGCCGCCAATTAATTACCGAAATATTCACATTCATGCAAAAATATTTGTGCAAAATTTGAGAATTTTGGCTCCAATAGTTTCTTAGTTATACGACATTTTGTATTTTAGTATTTAAATTTATTACTTAAATATTCCAGGGATCGTAAATAATTATTATCTTTGAATTTTTAAAGAAAAAAATCAAATATAAGAAATTATAGGAGAGCAACTTTAAAGATACCATTTTTATTGTTTTGAGCTATATTTTTATAAAAAACTATGCTTTTTAAATTTTAGATTTTTATTTTTTTGGCAAAAAATAATAATTATTTTTTATTTTTTTGGGCAGAAATAAAAATCAAAAAACGATTTTTATTTTTTTTGGCAGAAATAATAATTATTTTTTGATTTTTATAGTTTTGGCAGAAATAAAAATTATTGTTCGTTCGTCAGTGTCTTTGTTTGTTTAATTGTTTGTTCGTTAGTCTGTCTGTTTGTTTATTTGTTTGTTCATTATTTTATTTTAAGATCAAATAATATAAAATACAGATTTATTTAGTTATTCATTTTATTATTTGTAAAATTGTTTGTTTATTTTTTTTGATATAAGTTCACAAAATATAAAATACATGTTTATTTTAGGACACATTGTCTTATTTAGCTAATTGAAAATGTATAATTACAAAAAAAATAAGTATAGCTCTTCTTCTTTATATTAGTCAACGTAATTTGTATTTTAGCTTGATACAAACAAACAAATAAAGAAACAATTTTATAAATAATAAAATGTATAACTAAATAAATCTATATTTTATATTATTTTATCTTAAAATAATGAACAAACAAATTAACAAAGACAGACTAACGAACAAACAATTAAACAAACAAACAAACAAAGACACTGACGAACGAACAAATAAACAAACTAACGAACAAACAAAGAAACTATCTAAGATCAAATAAACAAGTAAGCAAAGAAAAATATCAAGCGAATTAACAAACAAATGAATAAACAAAAATGATATTACCTTAATGATTTTTATTTCTGCCAAAAATACAAAAATCAAAAAATAATTATTATTACGGCCAAAAAAAAAAAAAAAAAAATAATTTTTTGATTTTTATTTCTGCCCAAAAAAATAAAAATCAGAAAATAATTATTATTTCCACCAACAAAAATAAAAATCCAAAATAATTATTATTTTTTGAGTTTTATTATAAAAATCATAACGGTTACGGTCCCTGAAATATTCACATGAATGCAAAAATTCTTCGTGCAAAAGTATAAGATTTTAGCTCTAATAGTTTCTCAGATATACGAATTTTTGCATTTAATTCATATAAAAGTCCGCCCGTTTTATTTAATTATTTATTTATTTATTTCAACAGATTACAAGCCCATAAGCCTAATTAATCTAGAAAAAAAAATACATATGGCGAAGAATAATTCTTAATATATACATATATTAATGTTACATTTCTCATATTAAAAAATATATATGAACCTAAGAATACGGTAAATAATCCCCCCACTCCTTGCACAAACATTACAGTGAAAAAAATGAATTTTATGTTAAATTTAAATGTAATAACACTTGATTTATAAATATTTCTTGGAGGTGTTTTTAAAATCAGCAATTGATTTACTGAAATTCCGCTCCTCTTAAGAAATATATTGATTCCACATACGCGCCACTCTTACCACGAATGATCTAGTCATATACAATGTTGAGTATCTAGGATAAATAATAGTGTTAGTCCTAGAAGATCTACCAAAATCAAATTTCTCTATAAGATAAGAAGGTTTTCCAAATTTCATAATCTTAAAAAATTGTGTTAATAGTCGTTGATTAATAAAACTTTGCAAATCTGAACCTAATACATCAATAACATGATCTGAAACATGATCATTAAAACCAATATTATAGATGAACCTAACAACACGGTTAAAACATCTTCGTAATTTAATTAAAATTTGTTGAGATGTACCAGAATATACCTCGATCCCGTAAAGAAACAGAGGTAAACACAAAGATAACGCAACTCTTTTCCTAACATTAAATGGCAAAAACGATCCAAGGCAGTAGAGCTTTCTTAAAAGAAAAGAAATTCTAGATATTGTGCTGTTGATATGAAAATTGAAATCTAATTTAGTATATAGGAAAATACCCAGTGACTTATGGAGAGATACAAATTCAATAGTCTCATTCATTACTAATATATTAGGTCGAATTACATTATTGGAAAAGAACATAGATTTTGATTTAGAAGAATTTAAACTCATATGATTTAATTTACACCAATTTACAATACGTTTTAAGTCACTGTTTACATTAGATTCAAAATGCGTTACATCAATCCCCGTGTCATCTGCTAAAAGTTGAATATCATGTACATTATGAAGAGAAGTGGACCTAAAATGGAGCCCTGTGGGATTCCCCTAAATACCTCATGGATAGAAGATGTTAAACCTTTGGATGTAACATATTGATGTCTATTAGTGAGATATGAATACACAAGTTTACAGGAAGAAGTATCAAATTCAAAATATCTTTGAAGTTTATGGCATAATATTTCATGACTTAAAGAGTCAAAATCTTTGTTTAAATCAAGGATTATAAGTAGGGAACTGTACGATCTGTCTAAATTAGTCTTAATATTTTCAGTAATATCTTATATCAATCCAGTAGTGCTATAATTTTTCCTAAAAGCTGATTTAAAAGATTTATCATATTTCTTGTATAGAGATGTTCTTAAATTTGTCTTCTTAACAAAACTTCCAGGACCTTTGAACTAGAATTTAATACACTAATAGGTCTATAATCAGAACAAGATCGTGGTGTTTTTATTTTAGGAATGGGTATTACCCTACCAATTTTCCACACATTTGGAAAAGTAGAAGAAGTTATAATATTATTTATTAAAAATGTAAAGTGGGTTGAAATATAAGGGTATATAATTTTTAAGAATTTAATAGGTATTCCATCAGGTCCAGTTGAATTGCTTTTTATACATGTCATTGCATCAAACACTTCGGAAACATTGACATTTCTAAAGGTAAATCCTCCAATAGTATTTAGTGAAAAAATATTGTTATTAGGTTCATTAATAGGGGGAAGTATCGATTGTTGATTAAACTCTTCGACATTAATAATATTTTCAGTATTACCATCACCCAATATACCTTCAAACCTTAACCTTTTCCAAAATTGTGATTGCGTACAATTTTCAAAATAACGTGCAGCATATATCCTTCGTGAACGACTTATAACTGACTTTAATTTATTACGGTATTTACAGTAAATCTTACGATTCATAACTGAATTAGATTCACAATATGCTCTCCAGGCCAAATCTCTGTTTAGTTTAGCTATTTTAACATCACTAGTTTCCATCCATTTATGATTTGAACAAGTGAAAGATTTTTTAAGAGGAACACTTTCTTCGAAACAACTACCAACGATATTATTAAATCTTTCCAATTGGGTGTCAACACTCACAGAAGTATCAAATTCAAAATATCTTTGAAGTTTATGGCATAATATTTCATGACTTAAAGAGTCAAAATCTTTGTTTAAATCAAGGATTATAAGTAGGGAACTGTACGATCTGTCTAAATTAGTCCTAATATTTTCAGTAATATCTAATATCAATCCAGTAGTGCTATAATTTTTCCTAAAAGCTGATTGAAAAGGATTTATCATATTTCTTGTATAGAGATGTTCTTCAATTTGTCTTCTTAACAAAACTTCCAGGACCTTTGAACTAGAATTTAATACACTAATAGGTCTATAATCAGAACAAGATCGTGGTGTTTTTATTTTAGGAATGGGTATTACCCTACCAATTTTCCACACATTTGGAAAAGTAGAAGAAGTTATAATATTATTTATTAAAAATGTAAAGTGGGTTGAAATATAAGGGTATATAATTTTTAAGAATTTAATAGGTATTCCATCAGGTCCAGTTGAATTGCTTTTTATACATGTCATTGCATCAAACACTTCGGAAACATTGACATTTCTAAAGGTAAATCCTCCAATAGTATTTAGTGAAAAAATATTGTTATTAGGTTGATTAATAGGGGGAAGTATCGATTGTTGATTAAACTCTTCGACATTAATAATATTTTCAGTATTACCATCACCCAATACACCTTCAAACCTTAACCCTTTCCATAATTGTGATTGCGTACAATTTTCAAAATAACGTGCAGCATATATCCTTCGTGAACGACTTATAACTGACTTTAATTTATTACGGTATTTACAGTAAATCTTACGATTCATAACTGAATTAGATTCACAATATGCTCTCCAGGCCAAATCTCTGTTTAGTTTAGCTATTTTAACATCACTAGTTTCCATCCATTTATGATTTGAACAAGTGAAAGATTTTTTAAGAGGAACACTTTCTTCGAAACAACTACCAACGATATTATTAAATCTTTCCAATTGGGTGTCAACACTCTGGGTACTGTAAAAGCCAGAGGAATTAAAATCATTAATAAGAGAATAACATCTATCTACGTTTACAGCCCTATAGTCCCTATACCAATGTTCCCGAACAGGTTTCACTCCAGTTTGTAGCTTAACGAAATAACAGCATGGCCAGAATTTAATGGTGGAAACTGATATTGAGTTGTATGACTGACCAAGTTGATATTAGATACAAAGAAATAGTCTATTAAAGTGGAAGTATTATGTATCTCATTAATATGGGTTGGAACACTGTTATGAACTACTGAGAGATTTAAACGGGAGCAGAAGTCTCTTACGATATTTGATTTTGTATATAAGTCAGTGTTAAAGTCTCCCATAATAATGCAGTTATCATATCTGCTAGATAAATCAGCAATTAAGTCTTCAGAACCAGCGAAATTACCATGTGGTAGGTAAATAATTCCAACTAAAAGTTTGTTGTTACTATTCAAAGAAATTTCAACAAATAATGTCTCAATATTCCCTTCATCCATATAGTCATCTATCACTCTATAATCTAATTTTTCTGAGATATAAAGACATACCCCACCGCCTCTCATCCAGCATCTGTTATTTCTAATAATACGAAAACCATTTATTCCTATACTTGCAGTAGTTATATAACTCTTAAGCCAAGTTTCTGTGATGCCAACTACGTTATATAAACAGTTATCAAAAACATGTTGTATTTCCTGGAATTTGACTGAACTATTTTTTGGAGCTATACTCTGAGCGTTAAAATGACAAATGTTAAAATTACTAACACTCAAAGAAGAATTTAAGGAAGTGCCATTACATAATAAAGAATCTAAGTTACAGTACATAAATATACCCACTCAACTGTAATATTTGTGCAAAAGTTAAATAAATCCCCATTCTTAAATTACAATTATATAAATTTGGTATTAAATTCATTTCACTTAATGATACACAATATTCACTGTGCTAGTTTTCAAATCAGTAAAGAAATTGCAAAAAAAAAATTTTAAAAAGTACAAATCATAATTATTAAAGCTATAAAATTAAAAATCCCGAATAGAAGGGTAAACAGAATAGTATTTACTTATAATTTAGTACATCAATCATAATAAGTACACAGGAAAAAACTTTAAGATTATAATCAAGGTATTATCATTGTATATAATTACTATATAATTAAACACCAATGATTATTATTTATTTAAACATAAATAATGAATGTATATATCAATATATTATATATATTTTAGAATATATATAAAAATTGAAGAACAAACATTACAAACAAACAAAAATAGGTTTACATTTTTCCTATGTACTTAATTTCGCAATGTAAGTCCCGATTCACACAAAACAATTTTAGCCGCCCCAATCCTGAGCGTGTTAGGTGGAGGGGAGAGAAAGAAGAATAATAAATTAGCATCCCTCTTTCCCCCCATTTCAAACAGACTCAAAAAAAAGAAGCAACAAAAGCTGCCGTGTGTGAATCGCCACTGACATAAGAGAATTGGATTAAAAAGAATGTAGATTATAAATAAAAAAACTGAGTTTACAATTCACCCCGGATTTACAGTTTATATGGTTGTGGAATGTGAATAAAATTGCCGAGTCAATTAAACATCTTAACATAAAATATCTGCCAACATAATTGCTTAAAACGTAATAGAAATAAATTCGTACCAGGAGAATGCCAATTAAATACGAGTGAAATGTAAAATTGATTTCAGCAACGTTTATTTGTACTATTTGTTCTCATAAAAAAGTACCCATTAAACCAGCCAAGCGCAGAAAGAGAGACGCCAAGAAACTGTTATTGTAGTGGTGAGAAAATACTAAAAAACACTTAGAAAAAATATTGCCTAATTACGTTTGTTATGATCAAATTTCATAACAAGTATAATAGTAAATTTTACAGATAAAAGATATTCAAAGAAAAGAAAAATATATATTTCTTCACAAAGATAAAGTTTTTTATTTAAAATGTGTAAAAAAAGTATCAAAAATACTGTTTTTTATGTGTTTTCATTCTTATGCATTAGTAAAATTTTTTGGAGTGTACGAGTTTTTTGCAAGTAATTCTCTTGTTTACAAATTGTGTTGTTGTTTTTGCAATTTTTGAAACAAAGCGACATCAACCTACATTGTTGAATGCTGTTAAGCGACTGAAGATAATTTTTTGTATTTTTACGCTCTTGCTATGAGTTTTGTTTACGATCGGGTAGTGTACGTGTGAATTGCCGAAAATCTTCGTAATTTGAACAATATGAACGCGCAACGCTGATTAAACTGTAAAGCGAGAGAAGTCAATAGAAGAAAACGGAAAAAATAAAAAAGTGGAATCTATTTTTAGAAAGTGGAATCTATTTTGTATGTTTAACAAATGCTTGCAAAAACAATATAAAGAAGTTGTAAATAAAGAATAAAGTAATAAAAAATGCGTTTATAAAGAATACAAGTAAAAGAAAAAAGTTCTTAAAATATTAAAATAAAACAAAATAACCAGAAATTATTAAAAGAATTGAATAGATAAATAAGTAATATATAAAATAAATAGAATGTGTGGTATAATTTTATATCGATGAAGAGTTTGAGACGTCTTTCGCAGTAGATGTTTCCATACTCTGTTCCTGTTCAAGAATATCAGCAGCAAATGCGATGGCTTCATCCTTATCAGCTTTAATCAGTTTAATTTTTAAAGGATTATATAATAATATTCGGTAACTTTTAATTTCTCCTGATTTTATTTTTTTCCTACAAATGTAATGAAGTTTTGATTCGATAGGAATCAGGTGGTTGTTTAAATAAATTCTTTTCTCAATGTCTGTTTCCATGACATCATTGAGCTTAAGGTTATAACTAGCTTTATAATTTCTTATTATGATGTCTCTTTTCAAAACATTGTTGAATTTTATTAAGAGGGCTGACTTCCTACGTATCCAGGTACAAAAGTTTTTGTCACCCTCCGACAAGTTAACATTGCAAGCTTTTTCCAATTGCAATAGCTGTAGAGTACAGATCATCATAATGAAGATTTGATGGAAGGCCACTAACTATAATATCAGGCCGGTTTAGTTGCTTCCTAGGATAATTGTTTTCAGACTGAAGGTTATCAATTTTCTTATTAGTTTCTTTCTCAAATTGATTACTTTTACTCAAGGACTTTGTAAGATCAGCTTTTATGTCAGTCAGTTGAGAAGATATTATATCCTTGATTATATTTGTCAAGTCAGACAATTGTTTTTCAACAGCATCCATTTTTGACGTTATTGGGTTTGCTGGAGAGGATACGAAACATCGCTTGCAACCAAATGAGTACCCAGGTTTAACCTTAGTAATGTTATCTAAAGCAGATTGACTCAAATTAGGCATTTGTTTTGTGACACAATTAATATGCTGGTAGGAATTGCAAATAGCACAGATAATGGAGTCTGCTTTTTTGCAAGTCGTCGAGCAAATTGTACATATGTAAATATGTCATATTGAACTCTTGTAGTTGTTAGTTTGTTCTTGTACTATTAATTTGAGGTTATTACAGATCAGAAAATGTTTATAAACCTTTTTAGATTTTATTTATTTATTTTATTTATTTATTTTTCTTTTTATGTAATTATATCTGAAGCGATATATGTTTCAGTTTATTTTAATTATTAATTTTTAAAGTCTTTTTTATAGCTGGTTGCAATCTTTATGGATTATGTTTGTTTTCTATTGATATTTTTGCACATGTATGTCTTTAGTTTGTATTATAAAAGAGTTAATTTTGGTAATATATCTTTTATAATTTCATGTTAATCAAATTATTAGCTTTGTTAAAATATTATTATTGTATTTTTTTAATTTTTTTAACAATTTTAATTTAAGAAATTATTTATTTTTAGCACAGCAAAATTATTTTAGTTCACTCTCTGGCCATAGCGTTGCCAATATTTTTCGTATTTACCCACATGTTCTCATGGATGTTAAAGTTTTTCGAGGAAATTTTGAAGATTCTATCTCTAATTGTTTCCCAGAAAATCAATTTTTTTATATAATTCATATGGGAGGTGCCCCGCCTCCTATTGCTAGTCCGCCCATTTTTTGTCTTAAATATTCATGTCGATACTAAAGTAGCTCTGAAAAAATTTGAGGACTCTAACTGTTATATTTTCTCATATGTACTATTTTAAGATTTTCTTATATTTGAGGCGCCACATGTCATGTCAAAGTTGTCCATACAAAATTTGAGGACTCTAGCTGTTGTAGTTTATGATATATACAACTCTTAATTATTATTATGGATGTTGGCGTGGCACCTCGACTACTTAAAATTTCGAAATAAAAAGTAGCCTATAGTACCTTCCAGACTTACAGGAAGATACTGTGAAAATTTCAAGAAAATCGGTCCAGCAGTTTAGGCGTCTATAGACTTCAAACAAACAAACCCACAAACAAATAAACACACATTCATTTTTATATATATAGATAATGAGTTATTTATTTTAAAATTTCATGTGAGCAAAGTGCCATGCCCACATACATAATAAGTACGGTGACCATATTTTTTTCAGCAAAATACAGAACAAGAGATAAAATACACTAAACACCATTTTCTAAATCAGGTTATTTGTAACCGTCAACATTTCAATTGTCAATAACGTTTTAACATTATTATATTGATTATTCACAGAAAAAAGTTTCAGCATAAATATTATGAACTACTTTCATTGACAAAAGTTAATAATATTTAAGAATAGTTCCTAAATGGTAAGAATTTTTGTTTTTTTTTAACATAATCTAGAAGCCTTGACTTAAAATATTTCAAATTTATTTTTATTTTTCTATTTGAATGTTTGAAATTTCCTTTGGAAAATTGTTTATTTCTTTACGATTTTTAGATTAAAATCGATAAAATTTGCCCGTAATTTGCGGGCCTTTTTGAAGAATGGATGTTAACTATGTTTGCTGATGATTTCCTGTTTTAGATTTTGTTTTTCAACATTTAAATTCCTATTTTTTATTATATAAAATTCGCTAATATAGGATTACTATTCTGTTAATATGTAAACAGAATATTAAATACTGACTTCTATGCAATTATTTCATGAATACCGTTAAAAAAAGTAAAAATTCAAAAAATTAGCATGTACAATTTCATACATTTTTTGAACTTTTAATATTCTGAATGAAAATGGTTTGGGAAAAAAGTCATGTTCGATTCATACATTTTATTACAAAATTCATTCCAGTTATGTATTAATTTTTTAATTGATGAAGTAATTAATTAAAATTTGTATAGTTGAAAAAAATGTTGTGTCAGAACTTTTATTATTTTTATATTTCTTATGCGTTTTTATGTAAAACTGAAAAAATAACGAAATACAGAACACTAAATAAAATACAGAACATTTTCACGTTTTTTAGCAAATAATAATTTATCTATCAAAAATTGTCCAAAGAATTCAGATAGCTATTTCTTCATTCTTTTTTGCTTAAAAAAATTTATATATTTTCCTTGAAGAGCTTTATAGTCCTATATTTCTTAATTCAAGAATAAATTTTTGGCACTTAATTTTCCCCTATATTTTTCGGTTTTTGCTCAAATTTGGCCATTTGGTAATAAATATCGCACTTTATTGTAAATGAATCGTAATATGTACAGTGTAAGCATTTCGGAAACATATAAAACACAAAAATTGCGTGAAAACTTTAAAAGTTATTGCAAATGCCCTAGGCCATTAACGTGTCTCATAGCACATGAATTCGAAATGTGACAAAAAAAAAAATACTTTTTTTTGAGATATATTCTAAAAAAACAATTTTTTACTTAAAATATGTGGCCTCCGGTAGGTTAGTGGTTAGTGTTCTAGTCTGGTAGACCGGAGGTGGTGGGTTCGATTCCCACCTGAGGCACTGGCTAAAGAGCGCACAACAGGTCCGATAGAGGCCTAAATACTAGTAGATCTATGAAATTCGACATAAACTAGTTTTGTATGAGCTAACATCTCTCTACAAAATTTTGTTGGGATCGGTCCATAATTGTCCCCATCAGAAAATTACTTTAACGCTCATTAATGGCTTAAAAATGCGAGTACAGCGATGAAAATCGACACTGATAAGTTCTATAGGAACCGAAATCTGTCTACCAATTTTTATGACGATCAGTCCATAATAACACCACCCCATATAAATTCCAAATTCAAAAATGACTACAACGCGAAAAATACGAATACCGCAATGCAATTCGACAAACTAATTTTGAGCTAAAATCTCCCTACCATATTTTATGACTTTAATGCTGGCTTAAAAATACAAGTAGGTAGTCCATGAAATTTTAAATAAATAAGGAACTGAAATCTTCCTACTGACTTTTATGAGAATTGGTCCATATATGTATGTATAAATACTAGGGTGATCGATTATTCGACATTTTTCAAAAACCGGTTTTCGAATAGTTCGAATAGTTGACATTTCAAAAAAACCGGTTGATATTTTTCAAATTCAGAAAAAACCGGTTAACCGTTTTTTCATAATAAATAAAAAATATATGTTAATTTGAAGAAATTAATGTTTATGTTTAAATTTGATTAATAAAACATGGCCCGAAATGATTATTAACAGTTTAATAGATTATAACTTTAGATCTAGTCGTCTGATTTACATTATTTCTTTAATATAAAAAAAATTAGGAAAAAAGTGGACACTTCTGTTAAATATAAGGTACTATGTAATCCTAGCTTATTCTAAAGCCCTTTTAGGAAATTTTCATAGGCATTCCAACACTTCCATAATATTGCAGCGGTAAATTAATTATTGTAATTGGAATATAATCTTAAGATTAATAAAATTTTATTAAACAGTTATCAATTTTACAAATAAAATGTTTTAATTAGTTAGGAAAATCAAAAAAGTTTAACCACTGGTGCTTTAGAAAAATGTATCCTAGTTCCTGGACTCGAATATTTTTAAAATTTAAACGGGCTGTATTATTTACTTCAAAATTTCATTTAAATAATCTTTGAATACAAAGCAAATAAAAGTATTCGAAACCGGTTTTTAAAAAGTGAAAAAACCGGGTTATTCGATATTCGAAAAATCAACATTTAGAAAAAACCGATACTGGTAAAGCAGAAAAAACCGGTTTTAAAACCGGTTGAAAAATCGAGTCGATCACCCTAATAAATACCCTTAATATGTATGTATAATAACCCTATATAAATTAATGGTTTTAATTCGAAGGAGTACTGTCAATATTACCCTGATGTTCTCATTAATATCGATATATAATAATAAAATTTTCAAAATATGTATCAAAGTTCATTTATATGACAGTGATTTGATGGTGGGTATAAAAGATTCGGCATAGCCGAATATAACACTCTTACTTGTTACATTTTAAAAAGAGAATAAAAGCAAACAGCATTTAGTACAATTGTTTGCAAAAAATAACCAAAACGAAAAAAAAAAAATCACATGTACACATGCAAAATAAAAATAACCAATTTTGGTTAATAATAACCAAAGTGGCAACACTGAACACAATCGCATCCGAACTTATTAACCCATTAGATCCCAACCATCTTAAAATCAGTAAATTTAAATTATTTGTTGAAAAATGTAAATTATTATGGGTTAATTTAAAATAAAATTTAAGAACAAAAAATTTTTAAATTTTGGAAATGCGATTTTTAGACAGTACTCGGATGGGTATAAATACAAATAAATAAAAATAAAATGTATTATTATTATACCCTTCACCTTCGTAAGAAGGGTATATATAAGTTTGTTATTCCGTTTGTTATTTCTGTAATACAATTTTCCGACCCCATAAAGTATATATATTCTGGATCCTTATAGGTAGCGGAGTTGATTAAGCTATGTCCGTCTGTCTGTCTGTGTGTTTGTTGAAATCAGATCAAATCAGAGAAGATCGCTATTTAAAATTAGCAAAATCGGACCATAAATACCGGAGATATGAACAAAAATCCGAGACAACCTCTGAAAATTTCATAAAAAAGACAATTTTTTTCATGCTTTGATATAAGCAACAACAACAACACTGCTTATTCATTGAGTATTTCGTTTCATATGTTTGAATGGCTGTGTGTTCATTGCCTTGTGTATATTGTTTTTTTTAGTATTTCGTTTCGTATGTTTGGATGCCTGTGTGATTCATTGCCTTTTGTATATTGTTTTTGTTTCTTGGTGCATTGAGTTTCGTATGTTTGGAGGTCTGTTGGTTTCATTGCGATGTGTATTTTGTTTTTGTTTTTTTTTAGTATTTCGTTTCGTATGTTTGAATGAATGTGTGTTACATTGCCTTGTTTTTGTTTCTTGGTGTATTCAGTTTCGTATGTTTGGATGTCTGTTGGTTTCATTGCATTGTGTATTTCGTTTCGTATGTTTGGATGCTGTTGGTTTTACTGCCTTATGTATTTTGTGTCTTTATTTCGTTTAGCGTTGTTGTTCATTTTGTTTTGCTATTACTATATTAATGATATAGTCGGGAAAATGAAATAAATTAAAATTTCATGAAATTGATATTTATTAAATACACTATGGTGAAGGGTATATAAGATTCGGCACAGCCGAATATAGTACTCTTACTTGTTTTTTTAATATTTTGGTACTTTCCTACATAAAAGTTAGAACCAATTAGTATTGAGAATTTTTCTATTAGATTTACTATGAAATGTATTGAAATTCTCTGTGAATTACCGTATTCATATAGTGCACTTTTTCGACACTTTATTGATATTTGTGGTAAAATAAATTAATTAAAATTCATCAAATGGGATGTATTATTCACTGGCACTACTGTCACTACTTTGTCTATTTCTTGGCAATATTTGGAAAAATAATGAAAAAATCTAAATGTGAACTGATTTTATTATTAAGATAATCAGTAGCAATCATTTACATTATTTTGTTATATTAAAAAATTTTAGCACTTTTTTTTTTCTTCTGTAGAACATTTTAGCACTTAATTTTTAGCATATTTTGAAATACATTTCCTGGCAACACTGCAAGAGCGTCAAAAATACCAATATTTTATTTAGTTGCTTGACAGCATGATACAATTAATAAGGTAGCCTCGTTCACACAGCTAATCATCAGCTGTTACAATCTTATCTGTCAAAATTCCTGAAAAAATCGCAAAAGTTGTAAAAAATTTTAAAAAGTGAAGAAAATTATGTTTTTTAAAGAGTTGTCTGTCTCAATCGTGATTAAATGTCTTTGTTGTCCTTCTCCCTTGATAAAATAAGAAAACCTTTTGCTCCGGCGTACGTTCCAAGTCAGTTTCAACAATTTTTAGCACCACCAAATACTTTCCACAAAAAGCACGTTTGATTCGAAAAATTTGTCTTCCCAATAGTTATAGTTATGATTTTTAGGCATTCCACGTTTAATTAATTTAATATATTAATATTAATAGTTAAAATTTAAAATACTTGCTAAAAACTCATATTATTATTGTGTATATTTGTTGCTTTTTTATTCTCCGCATGCAGTTTATTTTGAGAGATGGTATTATTTCACAAAAACAAATCTCCTGTTGTTTTTGTATTGTTGTAGCGACGAGGCTACATTATTAAGTGTACACTGCTTGACAGCATTCAACAATCGCCAAATCTAGTGATTTGTAATCTCATTTTACGGAAAAAATATGATTTTAATACATTTATATTTTGATAATATCGCTTAAAAGTTACTACAAAGGACGATAATTATGTATAACAATATGCATTCAATGTATATTCTTTGAGTTTTAGTTTAACTTAACAGCTGTATGCAAATAATGTATGAAAAGCACGAAATGCTTTGCGGCGAAGACGCGTAGTGTGGACCTCCAGCTTAAAACTCTTAAAAGCATTTGAAAAGTTACTTTACCAAAAATTGAGAAAGCTAAAACCAAAATATATTTCCTTAAGGAGCCTTCACACGATCACACTTTACGTACGTAAAGTCGAATGGAAAAGTAAGATGAAATTCCATCTGTATTTCAAAAAAGAGAATAAAAGTCGTATTTTTTATACATTAACAAAGTAAGATTGAAATAGCTGTTTCACTTTTTTTGAGTTTACATAAAAATACATCTCTGATCTAATGCGACGAAAAGAGCCATATAAATGTCAAATTTTACTTCCGAATTTTCTCTCAATGTGTGAAGGTTTTATTACATATTTTGTTTAGACGATCCCATCCGTATCCTTCTACACAAAATTTTGACATATCATATCACTTGTGTGCTCGTGTGAAGGGGGCTTTAGAATAAATAATAGGTCTGTTCGCGAGCTCGATAATTTGTAACAATTGTTACTGGATTCCTTTCGCGTTCTTTTGAAAACTTAGAACGAATATTTTTTCCCCAGTAAAAATATCAAACATACTTATGTTCACAACATATGGTTCATTAATAAATATGTAAACAAATTAAAGAAAACAAAAATTTGGTAAGTTTTACATTTTTTTAAATAAATATATAAGTTAATAACACACGAATATTAAAAAAATTATTTGTAATTAGATTTATTCTAATTCTATTTATCATAAATTAGTTAAAAAAAAAAATAAAAGTTTTTAAAACAATATAGAGTATCTTTTTCTTAGCGATTTTGTGTAAATTCTTATTTTAATAATATGTTTGTAACACGAAGTTTTAAAACAATAATATATTTTTAATGATATTACATGTTTTGTTAACTTTAAATATCCACTTATTTATAAGAAAATCATATTTTCAATTGCTTGTTTTTTAGTGTTTTGTTAGCGATTAAGATTTCTGCAAACGGGCCTTATATATTAGAAATAGCGGTTTTCACCGACTTTTTTAAATAAAACGTGAGCACCCTTTTGTTGTTTATTGTAAACTATGTAAAACAGCTGATTTTTGTTATTACTCAAAAATTAAATTCAATGTAAACAACAATCCATGAAAATTTTTCGAAATATCTTAACACAACTAGGTTTTAGCAGTTATTAGGTTTTTACAACATTCTTTATGTTATCATTTGCTTGAGACATTCTTGCCGTTTCTTAAAATCCAATTGCCAGGAGACATTTTAATGCAAAAAAGATGTTTTCCAAATTTATAATTTCAATGAAAAAAACTACATTAGACCACGGCTATTGCATCTCCGCTGCGGGACGACCGGAAATATACACGGCCAAGGATTGTCAACTCCAAATTTGTAATTTCCATGAAAAACACTTCATTAGACCATTCCACGGCTATTGCCAAATATCGTCTAAAGCAAATATCGTATAAAGCAACAAAAAAATATTTTCCTAAAAATATAATAAATGTAATTACAAATTAAAAATAAATTTTATTTGCATATATGTACATTATTAGAGTGCTCTATTTTAAATATCGGACGGTATACGATAAATTTCAGTAATTTTTGGTAAATATGGTCGACAAATAAATATAATTTCGAATGGTACACTGAGAATTTCCAAATATTGCAAAATTTGACCTTTGAACTCCACAGTTTATGGGTTAAGAATATTATATTATTATTTAATTATATTATTACTATAATACTCTGAAAATACTTTATTTAAGATGTGCAACAGTAAAGAATTGATACGTATTCTCTAAAATATTCCAAAAAATTAGATTTTTCCGAAATCCGCCGAGTTCAAATCGCAGGTACAGCTTAACTGTAAGAAATATTGACCTAATTTTTTTACCGTTTAATAGCCTTATCTATTGTCCATAAATCCCCATGAGATCTCCTAAACATTTTTTAATTTGTTTAAAAAAGTTTAAAAAAATAAAAATTAGAGATTTGAAACGGTCGTTGAAAAAAATCAAATTTTTTTGACCATAGCAGAGAACAAGTTTGCGTTATTTTATAAGGACAAAAACTAATATTCGAGTAATTATAGTTATATTTTAAGTAACAAAATTGTTTGTTTATAATATATCTCAAAAATGTATTTATTGTTTTTTGTCACATTTCGAATTCATGTGCTGTGAATTTGCAATAACTTCTAAATTGTTCAAGCAATTTTTATGTTTTATATCATTCCAAAATGCTTACACCTTGCACATTACGATTCCTTTACAATAAAGTGCAGAATTTATTACTAAATATCCAAATTTGAGCAAAAATTGAAAACAAAATCCGTCTGTTGAAAGCACGATAGGGTTCGAACGGAAAGAGCTAGAGACTTGGTTTTTATAATCTCTTTTATTTTGGTTATAACCCTAATGTACTTGCACAAATTCTATTGGAAACTTATTTGGTTATGTCATCTATATATGTATAAAAATGAATGTGTGTTTATTTGTTTGTAGGTTTGTTTGTTTGAAGTCTATAGACGCCTAAACTGCTGTACCGATTTTCATGAAATTTTCACTGTATATATCATAAACTACAACAGCTAGACTCCTCAAATTTTGTATGGACAACTTTGACATCCATATGAACATACGGGCGGTCTAGCTACAGTGAGTGTGGCGCCTCCCATATAAGGAAATCTTAAAATAGTATATATGAGAAAATATAACAGTTAGAGTCCTCAAATTTTTTCAGAGCTACTTTAGTATCGACACGAATATTTAAGACAAAAAATGAGCGGATAGCAATAGGAGGCGGGGCACCTCCCATATGAATTATATAAAAAAAAATGATTTTCTGGGAAACAATTAGAGGTAGAATCTTCAAAATTTCCTCGAAAAACTTTAACATCCATGAGAACATGTGGGTAAAACGGGCGGACTTTTATATGAATTAAATGCAAAAATTCGTATATCTGAGAAACTATTAGAGCTAAAATCTTATACTTTTGCATTCATGTGAATATTTAAGTAATAAATTAAAATACTAAAATACAAAATGTCGTATAACTAAGAAACTATTGGAGCCAAAATTCTCAAATTTTGCACAAATATTTTTGCATGAATGTGAATATTTCGGTAATTAATTGGCGGACTAGCAACAGAGGACTTGCCACCTCCCATATGAATTAAACACAACAATTCGTAGAGCTCGAAACTTCAAATTTTGTACGAAGGACTTTAACATCCATGTAAACATTTGGGGGAAAATGTGGGAGGGGGATGCTTGGATCCTCTCATATTCATTAATTATATACAAACAAATTTGCGGACTAGCATTAGATGGCGGAGTACCTCCCATATGAATTAAATACAAAAAAAAACTATTACAGCTAGAATCTCAAAATTTTGCACGAAAAACTTCGACATTAATTTCAACATATGGAGAAAAATAGTGGACTTTCAAAGGAGGCTTGCCACCTTCCATATGAATTAAATACAAAAATTCGTATATTTAAAAACTATTAGAATATGTATTAAAATATGTATTAAATAAAAATACTTGAAATAGTTGGCGAGGCATCTCCCATATGAATTAAACACAAAAGATGTATATGGAAACCACTAAAGGTAGAATCTTTAAAAATTGTAAAGTGGGGGTTTTATTTATATTGTTTTTAGTGTAGCAAAGCCCACTGGGTATAGCTAGTATGTGTATATAATCAGATTATTTGATTAATTTATTGATTGATTAAGTTATTTCATTTTCAAAATTGAATACGATCGCTATCCGTACCCTGGTTATATCCCTAATATATACTTTAAAGCAGTGGTGGCCAGCGAGAGAGTGCTTAAAACGCATATGTTGTAGTGAAAAAATAAAAGAGTACACAAATGAAAATACGTGTGATTTGCACTGAAACAAATTATTTGTTTGTATTTATTTTGTGTTATTCATATTTGTATTTGTATTTTAATGAATAACGGAAGGCATGTATTTATGCGATGATTTAAGTATTATTGAATGTCTTGATGCATGCGTTCATGTATGTGTTAATATATTGATGTCCATATGTGTTTATGTATGTAATGATGTATTTGTTGATGTAAGTCCCTATTTCTCCAAAAAAAGGAAAAATTGCGGAACATATTTCTTTAAATAAAACCCCATCCTCAAATGGACGACCTTTTTTCGCCAATGCCAAAGCAATCGCGTATGTTGCTTTCGCATGACTATTTTCTGAAAAAAGTCGTTCATTATAATAATTGCTTAATATTCCATTGTACTTTGCTTCGAAATCAGACTTTAATTTTGAAATCAATTGATTTCTCGCAATTCCGACTACTTCATGTAAATTGGAATGACAACTGTCATAATGACGTTTAAGTGTACTTGGATGAGTTTTTTTTAACTTTTGACCACATACAATACACTCAGCTTCCTTAAATATATTTAAACAGAATAAAAAATCCTTCTCCCACTCAATATTCCACATATTTAGTAAAACCTGAAATAAACATTTATTTATAACGGCTACTGAAAAATATTCGCCGTGTATCATAACATCAAGCGACATAGACCTTCTTTGTTGAATGCAGACAAGCAACTGAATAAACTTGTTTTTGTTTTGTGTTTACTTTGTGTTTTTACTCACAGTATTCGTATTGCGTATGTATTAGTGAGAATAACATAACTACCCCGGGGAAGTGTTTGGCCACCAACGCTTTAAAGGGTCGGAAAATTATATTGTGGAGATTACAGAGGGGATGACAAACTTAGAATGTGATCGAAAATTTCTTAACATACATACATATGTACATATGTGTATGTTAACCCTTTATTGATACTAGCATGAAAGAAAAAATTTAAATTTTTTTCAAGACGTGGTTTAGATAGGCTATTTTTAAAAAAAGTTGATTTTTAGTATTTATACATGTGTTGCCATATGGCAACGCCAGGCACTACACTGTGTTTTGTTTTTAATATAAAGAAAATTTTTAAATTTGCAAATTGAGGAATATATCAAAATTTTTTTAGAAATATCGCACGACATCCCCTTAAAATATGTAATTTCATTTGAATGTTCTTGTAAATTTAATAAACATAGGTAAAAAATCTAAATTTGATTATAAGATTCTTAAGAAGTAAGCGGCCCGTCCCACCTCTTCCGGAAAGCTTTTCATTCAAGGTCTTGTTATAATTTCTCTTACATTTTTGTCCATCTGTCTGTTGAAAACACGTAATTGTTATTGGTAAAATTAAATTACTGTTACAAGTAATGGTATAATTAAAATTACAAATAGAAAGTAATTGTTTTCTGATGATAAAGTTTGTTTGGTATTGAAAATGGGTAATGTTGGTCCACCAGAATCAAGTTAAAAAGGCAGTTATAAATATGTTGTTTGTATAGTAATTGTGATAAAATTTAGAATAAGTTAGTTTTATGTACCCACTAATAATCCTGGGAAGTGTATTGGATATCGGATTAGATTCGACCCAACCAAGCCAAAATTCGGCAAAAAAAGTCGTTGTTATAAAATATTCTTTTAATGCTCTTTTTAAATTCTGTGAGTACAGACCATAATTGTTCTAAGGCCCATTAACCCTTTCACGCACAAAACACTTTATTTTGACGTGTATCGATAATTTTTGATGAAAAATGGAAAAAGTGTTTTTGAAGGATATCGCAGGACATTATCCTTTATAGCGTGTACTGACATCAAATTCTAAAAAAAAACATATTTTTCTTTGGAAATAACTATTTACTGTAGCTGTGAATTCAAAATTACGGTCTAAATTGAGAAAAAATTGAAAAAATCTTGGGACACCGGCGACCCGTAGACATGAAAGAGTTAAAGGCGATATTCCGAAAATTGTAACCCAAACTAAAGAATTGAAAGTTATTAACTGGTCATATTTATGTATATAATTTGTGTGATGTATATGTTTATTAGGGTTTAAGTTGAATGAATAAACATATATTAATATCATTGTTTAATGGCTCTGCGTTTATTTTATTATATATTTGCAGTCTTACACTCAAAACGATTATTATTTTAATGAAATCGATGCCTTATCCTGCAATAACCGACCAATTAGCAGCACCTTACGCAATAAAGGTACGTATAATGCGTATGAAAGTCAAACAGAAGATGAAACAACTAGTTATGATATATATGGCAACCAAGAGTACAACGACGGAAGTAGCTGTGATAGCTACAACCATCAACAAAGATCAGCATCAACCATGTCAAATGCCGGTAACTATAATGTCACATATTACAGCAATGATTACAACCAATATTGTAAAAACGTAATAGCTACAGACAACTTAATGTACCATCATGATGCCTGCAGTGGCGATAGTTATGATATTTATTCGACGCTTGATTATGGTGATTATGACAATCTTAGGGGAGAGTGTATCTATGGAACGACGTCTGGAGGAGAAGATGGAAATGGTCGACCATTTACGGCTCTCGGAGATAGTAACAATAAGATGTTACCACAAGTACCGCCAGTGCAGCATAGTCATAGCATGTGGGATGGTATGTACAGTAGTGGCCAACACAGGCAGAGTAATGTTAGTCTACCGTCAACGCCAACATTCCGTTATAACGGTGGAAGTGTTGGCGGTAGAGGAGTGGGCTCTAATAATGGGGATTGGGACAGAGGCTTCATTGCGAATGGTGTTAAAGCTCAGTTTAATGGTCAACGACATTATGATGAAGGTGGATGTGGTACTGGCTTTTACGGACATAGACCACCGGAGCGCGTATTACCTTTGCCCCAGTCCCAGCAGCCCCAAACATATGCCAAGAAATATTTAAAACAAGCTTTTTTTGAAGATAATTCCGACAACATGGCAACAACTACATCATCGATGTCAGCATATAGAAATCAAATAAATCTGGATTACAAAAAGGATAATCCTGTACAACACCCCGTTACACAAAAACTTCCGCCTTACAATCTCTATTATGATAATGGCAGTTTAATCGAACCACCACAGAATAGCCGTGAAACAGATTATAATAATTCCTATAACACCTTTGATACCCCACGCTACTCAATAGAGCCACGCCCACATACAGCCATGCAATCAAGAGATGACTATAACGATTTCGGTTTGAATTCTATGGACAATATGTCAACGTATAGCGACACTGTTGTACCAACAGCAAACACTTATGCCAACCAACAAAAACTACAAGACTTGCAAAAATGCCGTTACTCCATCATTATGGCCATGACAACAGCATCTGTCATTGCCAGCGGCGAAACCCGTATACCACAACATTTGCTAAAGAAAACAACAAAGCCATCGGCAGGGCTCGTAACGGATTTAACAACATCAAGTGGAGCAATAAAAGCGGGAACTGGTGCTGGCCTGACATCATCGTCCGTCTCATATATGTATGACGATACTAATAGTGGTTTCGGGGTAATAGGCAGCAACAACAAAAATAGTAGTATTAGCGGGAGTAATAATTTAACGTCATGTGCCTATACAAACAGTTCAGCTGCTCTTCCCCCCGTTACGTTAACAACAGCAGCTTCATCGTCAATGCTGTTGTTGTCTTCAGCCTCACCAATTGTGGCTGATAGTGCAAACAGCAGCATCATTAAAAATGACACTGCAACTACTACAGAAACAGCGTTGACGGGTTTGTCTATGCTGAAAAACTTGACTTCTAGAAAATTGCCAAAACATCACACTGGTCGTGGTCACGTTGTGGCCACCAACAAACAATTGCCGCAATCACCTCAATACCCGTTAAGTCATGCCATAACGGTCAAAACACTACCAGTAACCCCACAAACAACATCGTCGCTGAAAGCAAACGATACATTAGATAACATTAATTTGCCATCGTCCATTTTATCAGCAACATCAATAACATCAACCTCATCTATATCAACATCAAAGTTTTCGTTACCATACCAAGGTACATCTTTAGCATCAAGCTCACTTTTAGCAACAACAGCAAAAACTACAGATATAGCAACAACATCGCCATCATCATCCATAAATGCAATAACAGCAGTAACAACAACAACATCCAATTTGCTGCCTAACAACAATAACAATACCCCAGATTTAAAAAATTATGACAACGTGAATAATTATAAAAATAATAACTTTTTCAATAATAATGTACAAACTACTGACGACAAATATTCCGTAGAACCATTTCAAACCAAATCAGAAACATCAGCAAACGATAAAGAAAAACCGATATATCATTTATCAACGACGCCGTCCAGATTAAACAATTTATCAGCAATAAATGACGCATCTGCGAAAGCATCCCCACAATTCAAGGTTGGAACGGCATACGACTCATTCATCTCCTCATCATCATCAATAGCAACAACAAGTGAAACAACCATAACAACAATATCATCTTCCGTAATAACAACAGCAACAACAACTAAACTTGACAATGATTATAAGACGACTTTTACCGACTACACCGACTACTTAAAGCCTTATACATTGCCAACATTCTCCTCCTCCAGCAACAGTAGCAGCAATAATACAAATCTCCAATCTACCCTTAACCAAAATAGTAGCATTAGTAGTAGCAGTTATTTACCATATCCTAGTCTAGATATTAATACCGATTACTTAACACAATTCACGTCATCTATTACCACATTATCCACAACTATCACTTCATCACCGGTAACGTCTACTACAACACCAGTCACAACGTCAGCACCAACATCAACAATATTAGCAATAAATAACAGGGGACTTAATAACATAATAACAGCTTTAAATTTAAGTGATAATAATATTAGACGTAAAAGTAGTATTAGTTCGCCCGTAACAAAAATTGCAAGTCCTAGTGATAGTGTTGTTCCAAATACCTCAATATCAAGCTATACAACAGCAGCAACAACAACATTATCATCAAACGTTCAATCATCAATAGCGTCCCCATCATCAAACACCTTAACAACATATTTAGATCAAACATTAATGAGCACATCCACCATACTACAACACGATCCTAACGACCAGGTTGGAAAACTAGATATCGAAACTAGTTTAGACAAAAACCAAGTGACGACTACCAAAGAGTCAGCTTCAGCATTGTATATAGACCAATATGATAATTATTTAAAAGACTATAAGCTCGATTTTATATCAGCCTCCACAACAATATTAACAGAAACAACATCATCACCTACAACACATACTTCAGCGACGACCACAACCTCTTTTACATCCGCATCCTCTTCAACGTTGAATAATTCATGGCCGACAAGCACAATGTCGTTGTATACAATAGCAACTACGACCACGACCACAACAATAAAATCAAACGACAATACAAGTTGTTATACGATAAATAACAATAAAGGATATACAGATACAGTGTTGTCAACATTTGCACCAAATTGTTTGTTTACAACAACTGAAACTAAAGCGCCTAATGCTGAATTAACACCAACGGCAGCCACATCTACATCCGCATTAACATCAACAAAACACTCTGTGACAACAACTGCTGAGGTTGACACTCCAAAGTCAACTTTGTTATATGCAGATTACTTAAAAGTGACGGCGTCTTCGTCCACATCCTTCGTATCAGAAATAACAGATAAAACATCTCAAGAGCTACCTGCTTATATCATGGACTTTCTCACGACTTCATCAACTAGTGATTATGACAGTCAAAACTATTTAAATTTATATAAAATTAAAGAAGAGGACATGATATCCAACATAACCTCAGATTTAACGTCCTTAAAGGTCACCCCCACCACCACCAATAATAATAACGATATCACAATCAACAGCCAAAGTTGTATTAAGGATGCCCCACTAACAACTGTTAAGGATTTGGCTGTAACATCTACATCTACCACAACAGCGTTTATGCCAGCGGTCACAACACACAAAACATCCGATCTGATTGCAACATCTTCACCATCTGTATTCACACTAAATGAAGCATCCAAAGAAAACCAACTGACTGCCAACACTGCCTTGACGACGATGGTTGATTTTGACGATAATTTTTATAACAGTTTTAGTGTGAATCTAAATTCATTGATGGCCGCCGATACTGCAATTAGTACTGACACGGTGACAGCAGTAACATCAGAAACTACTTCTGAAATCTCAAAACCCTCATTTATATCGGAAACAATATCATCCAATGATACATTTACCGCGCCAGTATATTTAAATTCAGACACTACAAGCAAATCTCTATTTAACATTAGTACTTTAGTTGGAAGTAACAGTGAACCCAGAGATGTTACAAGTGATTTTTATACAACAACATCAACAATGGCAAAAACAACTACAGGAATATCAACAATGCAATCAACTTCAGTACCATCATCGATAACCCCTCAAAAATCAACAACGGCTGGTATTAAAGCGGCCTCAATGTTGGGTGGACTTTCGCAGAGTCTTAAGGGAGGATTGGATGGCGTCCTGGCCGCTGCAAGCAGCAATGAACCACAACAACAGAAAAAAGGTTTCGGGTTTAGTTTAGCCTCAAAGCTTGTACCTAACGTGGGTGGCTTATTAGGTTCTGGCACCAAATCCGCTACCACTCAACCAACAAAAACTGTTGTCGTTGAGCCCACAACAACTCAAAGTCCCCAAATAACCGAGTCATACCAAAAGCAAATGGATTATAACTATGATTCAACTTTGGTTACTACAGCTGCTATAACTAGCAGCAATTTTGTGCCATCTTCCCTAAATGGGGAAGCCTATTATGAAGATGTTCCAAAAAGTACAAATTCTATCAAAGATATGGACTTTGTGGTATCAACGCATACGACAGATATGTATGGCAACGGGGAACAGCAACATGGTGGCCTTTACTATAATAGTAGTCAAACAACGTTTTATCATATGACAAGTAGCCTTGATTATGCCCAAGACGATACGGCAAATCATACAGAACAAATGATGTTTTACGATGACGCTGCTGCAGGAGATATGCACGATATGAATAAAGAGTATTTTGATGATGGAAACCAGGCAATTGATGTGTATGGCGGATATAGTGAGTATGACAATGTCACAACAACGGGACACTATATTGATACCTCTACAGCGTATTCGACTGTAAGTGATACAGCGCACAGTGCAGTTTCAACGGGCGCACCAATGGCATCAACAACTATGCAGTCGAATAATTCGACAACAGTGACAGCAGCCAAGAAAGCCACAAGTTCGTTATTGTCCTCTTTAACTAATGTAGCTTCCCAGATTTCACAACAAACTTCTTCTGCAGCACCTGCTGCTACCACAGCTGCAGCATCTACATGTAGTAGTACTGCAAATACTAGTAGTACAAAATCATCAAGTGGCGGCAGCATGTTTGGTTCCTTTCTTGGCAAAGCTACAGCCGCAGTGCAATCAGCAACGCAAGTAGTGAATAAAGGAGCATCAATGGCAAGCACGAAAGTTCAAAAGAATTTGCAACCTACATCTGCTGTTTCGCTAATTAAGCTAGTACAAACTGGTTCAGATGAGCCTACTACATGTGTTGCCAACACAGTTTATGTGACACAAAATAACTACCAAATTTCACATCAAGACTCACTAGTCAGTCCATACACATCGAGCCTTGGTGGCAGTGGTGATGATTACGATAATAGCAATATACCAACTACTACTGATGGAGACTTTGTTCAACATCAATTAGATGATGAGCAATATTACTATGCAAATCAAAACCAACAGCTTATAAATCAGCAACAGTCTCAGCAAAAATTATTACCGACGGTGCCGCCAGCTGGTGGATCCACTGGCAAAAAACTGCCCACCATCAATGATAAATCGGGTTGTTTAGTTAAACAACAACCGACCGAGATTTACGAAGAGGACACCGAAGTTCTTGATAATAAGTCTCTAGCGTATCTGAAGATGGGTCCGACTTATGACATCGATAGTGAGCAGGCCGATTACTATATGGATACACAGCCAGTGGCACCGTCTGCTAGACATATGGTAGCTAATGGTTATTATGAGCACACAAATGGTGTTGGCACTTATGATTATCGGGATGATTATTTCAACGAAGAGGATGAGTTTAAGTATCTGGAAAAAGAAAAGATCCAAGCAACAAATAACCAACAGTTACAACATCAACTTCGTCATATACACAAACAGTCGTCCTTGCAGTATGTAGTGGATGATGATTACCAACAGGGTCAAAATGATATTATGGATGAAGAATACATGGACGATATGTATCACAGTGAGGATAGTGGCAATTATCTAGATGAAAGTTCCAGCGGCAGTGTGAAAGGCTTAAGAACACATCAGCAAGCACCATCAACCACCACAACAACCTCATTGGACGATTCACATCATCCAATGAAAACATCCTCGACGGCATTACCTACCACCACTATGTCACCGTCAGTGCCAGTAACGACAGCACCACATCAACAGATAAAGAAACAAGACAGTATTATATTAGAAGAGGATGAGAAGGATGAAACTTCTTCGATACTTGGTCTGCCAGAGACGGGCGTTACATCACCTTCAAAATCTCTTAGTCGCAAATCTAGTCATGACATTGTTATTGCCGAAGACGATCAAATGGGCGACCTTCAGATGGTTTCAGCCAGTCTTAGATCTTCTCAGTCACGTAAAATGAAGCTAATGCGTGGTGAAACGGAAGAAGTCGTTGGTGGGCATATGCAAATTATGAAACGTAAGACAGAAGTAACGGCAAAACAGCGTTGGCACTGGGCTTACAACAAAATAATAATGCAGTTAAATGTAAGTATTAATTAACCAAATAGTAGATTTGTTTTCACTAAATTAATATGAAAAAATTAATGTCGTAAAATCTATGGCTTATTTTGTTATAAGATATTCTTAATCCCTTAAGTGCGCAAATACCTGTAAAGTTTCAAACAAGATGTAACAATAATTACCATTTTGTATAAAATATTTTTCGCATATACATACATATATACTCAATTTCAAGATCGCACCGTCTTCGAATTGATTACCACGTTGTTTACACCGTCTATATATCAACATTAACCTTTGAACTGAATTAGAGAATACGGCCTAAAATTAAATGTAGGTCCTATAATGGGACAATATTCACAAACGTTTTCAAAGTTTTGTGGTTACACAATTGAATTTTATCACAATATCTACAATATAAAATTTATTAACACTAGAACAATTTTCAGAAGAGGTTCTTCTATGAGGACATTTTATATATGTAATTATAAAAATATATTTACGTTTAAGGGTGAATTTGAATTTTTTTCGGTGTCATGCTAATTACTGGTCATCACTATGTTTTAATCCTAAGTTTTATTTAATTCGGTTTTAAAAAAAATAACGCATAGTTTAAGTTTGACCTTCACAGTTTATGGGTTAACAGTATTCGATTTTTCTACAAGTTCAGATGTTCTATTTATCTATAAACAGAAAACTGGAGCTGTATGTATATATACACATATATATATATATATATATATATATATATATATATATATATATATATATATATAGTAAAGATTTTGAACATAATTGATCACTGCTCTAAAAAATAATTCATCGAAATATCTTTGGTGGTTTCTGAGAAAACTTCAAAAGAATTATGAAAAAAACGTAATTTTTTTCCAAGTAGTCTGAAATTTTTACTCAAAACTTTTTACGTTGTGAACCGAATTTATTGATTTCAAAACCAAACTGCTTAGGATAATAGTTAATATTTTGGGTGAATTTGGTTGATTTTCTTTGCTTAGTTTTAACGTGAGCGTGTTTTACACACACAGACAGACGGACAGACGGACATAGCTAAATCGACTCAGAATTTCATAAGGACCCAGAATATATATACTTTGTTGGGTCTTGATGAATATTTCTTGGTGTTACGCACGGAACGACAAACTTATATCTACCCTCTTTCACCACTGATGGTGGTGGAGTGAATAAAAATCAAGTCGTACATTACTCTAATAGATTTATTTGTTAATAAAATATGTGCGTTTAATTGATTTTCAGAAGTGGACTTTATATAGGAGCTATGACCAATTGCGGCCTCTCCAGAAAAATTTCGTAGAGTGATTCATATGTATGTTCACAAAACATATTTGTGTCGAATTTTATCAAGATAGCTATATTTGACAATGAAATATGTAAGGTTAAATGATTTTCGGAAGAGAGCCTTATATGGGAGCTATGACCAATAATGTACCGAACCGGGGAAAAATTGGTAGAATGATTTATATGTACCGATAGCTTTATTTATCAATGAAACATATGCGTTTAAGTGATTTTCGGAAGTGGACCTTATATGGGACCTATGACCATTTATGGTCCTATCCGAAGAAACTGTTGTATAGTTATTCATATATAGACGAAACATATTTGTGTCAAATTTTATCAAGATACCTGTATTTGACAATTAAATATGTGCGTTTAAGTGATTTCCGGAAGTGGGCCTTATATAGGAGCTATGACTAATAATGGACCGATCGAAAAAGAAATTTGGTAGATTGATTTGTATGTACACAAAAGATATTCAGCTCGAATTTTATCACAAAAGCTTTATTTATCAATGAAATATGTGCGTTTAGGAGATTTTTGGAAGTGGACCTTATATGGGAGCTATGACCAATTGTGGACCGACTGAGATCGAATTATCTTTGGTAGTTTCTGAGAAAACTGCTTAAGAAGTGGGAAAACGTTATTTTTTTCGAGGTAGTCTGAAATTTTTACTCATAACTTTTTACGCCGTGAACCGATTTTACTGATTTTCAATACCAAATTGTACTGGATAATAAAGAATGTTTTGTGTGAATTTCGTGAATTGCTATTGATTCGTTCTAACGTGAGCGTGTTTTACACAAATAGACGGACATAGCTAAATCGACCCAGAATTTCATAAGGATCAAGAATATATATACTCTGTTGGATCTCAGATGAATATTTCTTGGTGTTACACACGGAATAACAAAGTTATATATACCCTCTATCACCACTGATGATGGTGGAGGGTATAAAAAGGGATCTGGTAAGTTATATAAGTCTTATTTTACTACGCGGTTCCATTAAAAATGTCGATTATTTGCAGAAAATTTAAAAAATGGATCTGACTTTGGGAGATGTATTGGTCATAAGAGAATCCTATTTTTATTGTTTTCTAAAGTATAAGAGGTAATTTCAATAAATACAAAAGTATGTAAGTATGTATATTCAATGTTAATTATACCCTACACCACTTTAGTGGGGACGAAGCCTATTGAAAATGGTTAATATCGGTCCATTATTTCACCTAGCCCCCATACAACTGAACCCCCGAATAGGGCTTGTAAACCTTGTAATCAAACTACTGGTCGCAATTTTGAAGATAATTCAATGAAATTTGGCAGATGATCTTCCATGGTACCGGTGACGAAGCCTACTGAAAATGGTTAACATCGGTCCATTATTTCACCTAGACCCCATACAACTGAACCCGACAAATAGGGATTTTAAATTTATAATTATGTTTAATATACTCGCATCTCGACAAAAAGCTGCAAAACCAAGTTCTGTACTAGCCTTGATGACTCTCATGAATTTTATAATCATAGGGTCTCATTTGACCATAGCACCTATACAAATCCCCCTTCAAAATTTGACTTAAATGTCCACAATTTTATTTAACAATAAATGGCTTAAGTATAATTCAAGGCAAGGTGCAATTCAACTTAAGTGCTTTATTATGAAAACAAAATCACATTTCATTTTTGTAACAGGTGTATGGTATTATATGGTCGGCCTCGCCCGACTATAATTTCTTAATTGTTATAATATTATTTTTGTTTATTTCGTTGAAGGATTAATGCGTTCCAAAATATAACTCTTACAATTTGATGGATTGATCATAAAATTTATGAAGAACTACACAAATATTTTAGAGTCCAACATTTTAAAATATTTGGAAGTGTAACAGTCGACAGTTGGAAGATTAATACGGATTTCTTGAAAATTATCGTATAGGGCAATAATTCTAATTTTTAATACATACATATATTAGTTTTTTTAGATTAGTTGTTAAATTAATTATTTTTTCTATTATTTCAATTTCAATTATTTCAAAAAAAAACTATTAAATTTCATTTTATTTAGATTTATTTTTATAGATTTTATGTTGGTGAGTATACAAATAGAAGAAGAGAAAACTCATATTCTAGAAGATAGGATAGGAACACTTCTGGAAGATACGATAACAACACTTCTAGATGATACTAAGAAGTCACTCCAAGAAGAGACTTCCCAGTCAAATCTAGAAGAGTCTTTGGCGATACCTTACTTCCAAGAGTCATCTAGAAGTTTCTTTTGCGGGTCTTCCAGAAGTATCTTCCACGTTACGCTTGGACTATATATTTTTATTTTTTAGACATAAAGAAGAATAGTCTGTAGATTTTCTGAAGTAAAATATAAAATGGCTTAAGAATTATATTCGATAAATCTGCACATAATCTGAAGAGAATAGTTTTTGTAACTTCATCAGACAATTAGCGAATAATATAAATTTCCTTTAGATTTTTAACATTGCTCGATTATTTTTTTCCCATTTTCAGTACTTTTGTAATAAAACTGCAACAACTCTACACATTATCTGAAGAATTTTTTTTTAATAAAAATCATGCACAAACCTGTTTATATTTTGAAATTCGTCAACTGTACTTTAAAAGGGAATTTAATTTTTATTTTCTTTTATTTTATCAGTTGGCCTTTGGAAATCAAGTAAACAACATCCGATGATTATTGTTTAAATTTCTTTAAACTTTGTTAATACACAAAAATTAGCAAAAATTACATAATTTTTTATGATTTCATTTTATAATTATATTTTCGTATATAATATGTTTATAATTTTACTAATTTTAAAAATAATCTATAAGTTTCTATATTTATTTATGTACCCTTAAGAAGTCATGAATAATGGAAGCTTATTATTAAAATTAATAATATTAAACCATAATCATAAGACTTTGATCAGAATAGTCAGGCCATTTTCTTATAGTTGATCAGACTTTTGTATGAACTGTCGGAAATTTTATCAGACATTTATCCGACATCTATCAGACTTTCGTACGAAATGTCGAAAGAATGTCCGACTTCAATCAGATTTGTAGAAAATTCCTTCAGAATTTCCCCAGGAATTTACATCAGATTTCATACCGAATTTTGACCGACAACTCTCCACATTTTTCAGAATTTACTTAGACAAAGAGTTCCGAATTCCGAGCAATCTTTCATACGATTTCCGTAACAAATTCTGACGGAATTCGGATACGAAATCGGCCACTTGTGCAGACTGTCGGTACTAATTCGGCAAAAATTGTTTAATGGAAGTGTGTTAGATTTCATAACATACCTTAGCCCTACAAACAATTTTTATTGCGGAAGTTACCCGTGTGAAACTTCCAAACGTGCTAAGAGCTCGCCAGCAATATTACAGGAGTATACGAATTCTTATCACCAGTTGGGAAGAACTGATGCCGAGCTGGGGAACGTACAAGCGTAACGTGGAAGATCCGCAGAAGAAACTCCTAGATGAAACTCCAGAAGAAACTCCTAGATGACTCTTGGAAGTAAGGTATTGCCAAAGACTCTTCTAGATGTGACTATGAAGTCGCTTCTTGGAGTGACTTCATAGTATTATCTAGAAGTGTTGTTATCGTATCTTCCAGAAGAGTTCCTATCTTATCTTCTAGAAGATGAGTTTTCTCTTCTTCTAAAAGATGAGTATTCTCTTATTCTAGAAGATGAGTATTCTCGTCTTCTAGAATATGTGTTTTCTCTTCTTCTATTTGTATACTCACCAACATAAAATCTATAATAAAAAAATCTAAATAAAACTGAAATTTTATAGTTTTTATTGAAAAAATTTAAATTGAAATAATAGAAAAAATAATTAATTTAACAACTAATTTAAAAAAGTAATATGTGTGTGAAAAAATTAGAATTATTGCCTTATTGTAAAATAATTTTAAGGGAATTAATCGTCCAACTGTTGAATGGTACACTTCCAAAAGTTGTAAAACCTTGGACTCTATAATATTTTTGTAGTTCTTCATAAATTTTATGATCAATCCATCAAATTGTAAGAGTTATATTTTGGAACGCATTAATCCTTCAACGAAACAAACAAAAATAATATTATAATTAATATTGAAAATATGTATATACTTTTGTATTAATTGAAATTACCATTTATACTTTAGGAAGCAATAAAAATAGGATTCTATTATGCCCAATACATTTTCCACTAAAGTTTAAACGGTTCGATCCATTTTTTACACTTTCTGCAAATAATTGAAATTTTTAATGGAACCGCGTAATAAAATAAGACTTATATAACTTATCAGATCCCGTTTTATATTTAAATTCGGCTAGAAGTGTTTTAATAGGAGGTACAATATTTGCTACTATTTTATAAAAAACAATTCGACGATAATACAATTAATCGTTGATCGGTTAATCAATCAAATTTTAACGATTAATCGTTCGAATAAATTAAAATTTCCAAATTTCAAATAACGAATAAACCGAACAATTTCTATCTATTGACCGATTCAGAAAAAATTACTATGTATCAGTAAAATTGCCGTATATTTTATGCAAAATTCAATATTTTTATAATAAATTTTCTTCCTTTATTAATTCCTTAATTATTTTCTATAATGAAGAAAATTTATTAGAAGATTTCAATAACAATACTTCAGAAACATTTTAGTAATTTGTTCTGATTTACCTACTTCTAGAATGTGTTCATAAAGAAATACTTCAGATTCTTGAAAAGCAATCTTGGAAATCGCCTTTACTTCTACAACCAGTTTTGTGGAACATTGTTGTGGTTTTTATGAATTTCTAATAAGTTCTTCAGCAATAGTTATACACTAATTCAATGGAACATATGAATTCTGGAATTCGTTGAAAAATCTCAAAAACATAAAATTAATTAACTTAATTTCTTTATATAGAAAAGGATTTCACATGAAAATAAATAATTTCGAATACTTGAGAAAGAACTTAATTATCAGTTGTATGGGGGCTAGGTGAAATAATGGACCGATGTTAACCATTTCCAACAGGCTTCGTCTCCGGTAGCTGTTACAATAAAATGTGATTTAGTTTTTATAATAAAGCATTTAAGTTGAATTGTACCTTGCCTCAGATATACTTAAGCCATTTATTGTTGAATAAAATTGTGGACATTTATGTCGAGTTTTGAAGGGGGCTTTGAATAGGGGCTATGGTCAAATGAAACCCTATAATTAAAAAATTCATGAGGGTCATCAAAGCTAGTATAGAACTTGGTTTTGCAGCTTTTTGTCGAGATACGAGTATATTAAACATAATTATGAACTTAAAAGCCATATTAGTCCGGTTCAGTTGTATGGAGGCTAGGTGAAATAATGGACCGATATCAACCATTTTCAATAGGCTTCGGTTCTGGGACAATTCTAAGCCGATTGGTATACTTTAAGGTGGGTATATGACCAATATTATTGTGCGCTACAAACATCAGCACAAACCCAATATACCCTCCCCACTAAAGTGGTGTAGGGTATAAAAAGCAACATAATAAAATCATCCAGTTTCCTTTTATTTCATTAACCGAATAATTTTGAATTATACGATTATTAACCGGCTAACATAAAACCTCAAATAATTATTTGTCAAATAAACCGAATAAGTCAAAAACCCAAATAATTAAATACCCTATAGGTCATAGAAAGACCTTGTGCTAATAATTAAAAAAGTACATATATTTTATTCTAAAAAAATTTATTTTTCAAATCAAAAATTATGAATTAAAATGCTGATAGAAAGTTCTCAAGCAAATAAATTCAGATAAAGCATTGTCCTGCTGCAAATGGAAGTTAAATATATCGACCGTTAATATTTTGAAATAAAATCAAATTATTTTGTTCCAACCTTTTTTCTTTACAATTTTAGAAATTTCATTGTGACAAAACCCATACTCTAGATAACAAAATTTATTGTATTTGTTGCCGAAACGCTCTCACCTTACTTATTACATCATGTAAAAATTAAATACATAATTTATGTATAAAACAGTAGTATTAATATGAATATAATAGCCCAATTCACGATCAGGTGTATTTTTGCAATTGTACCCAGCAAAAATCGGTAATGGGTTGTACTTCTATAACCACTTACTTTTCAATGACTACTACTTGTTTTGTAAGAGAAATTGCAAGTACTTCTTTAACTTCCTATTTGTAAGCGAGCGTGGAAGTACTTGCCTCCTTTTCAATGTAAGTTTTTCCTGGGTAAATATTTGCTATTAATTGTGAACGATTTTTTCTTCTTTTATTTTCAACGCTAATTGCAAATACACAAAATACACGTCTTTTTGCTGGCATTTCGCTTTAAATTCATTCTTACCTCTATCTCCGGTGCTTCTAGAAGATATTTTTTTTTAATTTTATTTATATAATCCTTGAAGATAATTACTTTTTGGTATTTATTTAATAAATTTAACCAATTAATTCTTAAATGTTTATTAACAGTTGATTTTTAACACAACACTGTCATATTTTTTTTATGAATATTAAATTCAATAACTAATTTAAGTTTTACAATGCATAATTAAAACTGAACATGACAGGACAAAACATCACTGAACTTAGCAAAATTTCTGCATTATTATTATATATATAACTTTGTCATTCAGTGTGTAACACTAAGAAATATTCATCTGAGACCCAACAAGGTATATATATTCTTGGTCCTTATGAAATTCTGATTAATCTATGTCCGTCCGTCTGTCTGTCTGTGTAAAACACGCTCACGTAAAACCGAAGTGAAATAAATTATTGAAATTTGGCCAGAATATTCCCTATTGTCCTTGGCAGTTTAGTATTGAAAAAGATCAAAATCGGTTTACATCGGGAAAAGTTATGAATCAAAATTTAAAGCAACTCCGAAAAAATAAGCATTTTTTACACATTCTGATGTAATTTTGACTAAAACTATGCAATATAATTCCATGAAAATCATCATACATTTGTTTTTACACGAGAGCTTTATTCCTGTTGAAAATTGCCGGAATCGGTCTACAATTTCTAATACCTCCCATACGAAAGTATATATTCCCGGAAAATAAGTTTATTGTTAATAACTTTCCTTAGAATGTTGATATCTTAACAGAATTTTACAAATTAAAATTGTCAAAACAATTCATATAGAGAAAAAATTTTCTAGATCGGTCCATAATTGAACATAGCTCCCATACAACGTCCTCTCCCGAAAAGCATTGAAACGCCCTTAACTCATTACTAAATTAAGATATCCATATAGAATTTGGTACAAGTATTTCTCTTATATACAGGAAAGTTACTGTGAAATTGTTTTCCGATTGGTCCATAATTGGTCATAGCTCCCAAACAAGGTCCCCTCCCGAAAATCACTTAAACGCACATAACTCATTACTTAATTAAGATATCCATATAAAATTTGGTACTAGTATTGCTTTTATATACAAAAATGTTACTGTGAAATTTTTTTCCGATTGGTACAAAATTGGTCGTAGCTCCCAAACAAGGTCCCCTTCAGAAAAATACTTAAAGGCACACAACTCATTACCATCCATAAAATTTTGTCATAAATACTATTTTTGTACACAGAAATATTGTTTCAAAATTTTTCCACGATCGGTTCATATTTAGTCATAGCTGCCATACAAGATTCCCTCCCGAAAATCAGTTAAACGCACTTAACTTATTACCAAATATTGATATACATACATTTAGCACAAATATTGCTCTTATACACATAAATCACACTTTAAAATTTTTTCACGATCGGTCCATATTTGGTCATAGCTCCCATACAAGAAAAGCACTTAATGCACAATATTCATTACCAAAATAATAATTTAGCCAAAATTCTGTCTTCCAAACGGCGAAAACTCGAAATCAATGTATTTTGTTTTTGCAAAATGTGTGCTCTCGTCTGACAACCTTCCAGAAGTGACTACAATGTACACTTCCAGATGATTTAAATGTAACATTAATGTGTACACTCTCCAAACTATCTTCCAGAAGTTACATAAACATACAAACCAGGAAAATACAAATTAGGAAACAATGTTTTTTGTTATTGTAAAATGTGTGTTCTCTCCTAACTATCATTCAGAAGTCACTAAAACGTATACTTCCATATGAAAAAAAAAAAAACAATGGTCATGTTTTTTTTTTTGTTTACGTAAAATGGATGCACTCTCCTAACTATCGTCCGGAAGTAACTTTTTTTTTTTTTTGTTTAATGTGCGTTCTCGTCTGACAATCGTCCAGAAGTGTTTCTAACGTGGCGTCTAGGGTGATGCGCAACAGTTTTGTCTTCTAAATGTTTGAAGGGAGGGTATTATTAAAATGCATTGCATACTAAGAACAATTTTTATTTAATTAGGGTTTCGTCTATTTAAGATTCAAGATTTTTCAACTTTTCAATTTAACTTTTTTCATATTTATCATACAAAATTTAAAAAAAAAAAATATGCATATGTATGTAATTTTTTGCATATTAAATAAATACAAGCTAAAATAAAATTCTATTACACATTTGTATGTACATAATCTACACAAAATTCCAAACAAAAGATAGGAAATTACTGTCCTAATGAATTCATTAACATAAGTAATATATTGATAGAGTCCCGCTGTGATCATCAAACGAACCTTTTCTCTATTAGTTTTTAGTGTATTGTAGTGAAAAGACATCAGCATAATTAAACAAACGTATATACACATATATTTAGTTATTATAAATACAAATTTGATATAGACGCGATTGTATTGAGAACGTTTTTGTGTTTTTTTAGTTCAACTAAATATTGCTAGTAATTCTGACTTGTTTGATACATTTATTTGAATGAAACGTTTTACATATTTCGAATTACAATATGAGTCGATTTTTATATTGACTACAGTCATAAACATGTTTATTTAATGCCAAATTTTATATATCGCGTTACTGCAACAAGCCTCACATACATTAAATGATAAGAAATTCGGCAATTTCATACAATATACATACATACATGTATGTAATTAGAGGAGTCCAAAAATTATACATTTTTCTTGGATGGGTCTCATTTCATTCGTTAGTGTCTAAAACCGACTGATGTAATATTTTTGCCACATCGCATAACGGGAACCCCTGTTCGATGGGGCGTAAAGAATAGAAGTTTTAGGGGGCTATAATGTACATTAGAGATGGCAAGAAATCGATTTACTTTGGAAGGGTCTTATTTTATTCATTAGTGTCTAAAACTAACAGCTGAAAGAATGTAATCCAAAAACAGAAAATGGATTAAAAATACATATTAAAATTGAGTAATCAATCGTACTTTTTGGTTCTTCACAAATAATAATTTTTATACATTTAAAATAAACCGTTATTAATATTTTATTTCTAATAGACAAATTTTAAAATAATTGTCTCCAAAAGAGGGGCATTATTGTCCCATTATCAAGACTCACTCATGTAAATACAATTTTTCGGTCATTTCTAATATACATACATATACGTTTAACCCACATATCTGTTTATATACCCCAGTAATTAAACAAATATTTAAATATGTATATGCACATGTAAAAGAGTTAAATAAATTTACTCGCTACACTCGCTACTATTTTTGCCAATGTTTTTTTTTTATATTTTGGGTTGGAACTGCGGTTAATTCGATTAAGCAGTTCCATGTTCCTGTAATCAAAATAAATAAAAGTGTGAACAAAATAAGCACGTAAATATTGTACTAGGTGTAAAACTTTATTTGCTGATAAAAAAATTGTTTAAAGGTAATTATTGCCCTTCTACTTTAATGCTAAGCTAAATATTTGGTTCAATTAGTTGGCAAATATTTCAATTATAAACTCCCAGTCGTATTCACAGCGTTACGCGAACCTTTTTTTAGTGTTTGTGGTGATTTCATTGTTAAAATGGCTGCAGACAAAAATGAGAAGTTATTAATCTTGACATCTGTTGAACGTACTCGACGCTTAAGTTTTCTTCTATGGCGACACAATCACTATAGTGGTACGGTTAGACGAGTAAGTTTATTTTTTATAATAAACTATATGGATCTGCCCGCGAAGATCTAGAATTTAATGCTTTATCAAACTCAAAACTATACTAAAGAAAATGTTTCTTCGATATTGTAAAACAGGTATTTGAAAATAAAAATTTAAATAAAATATTTTGAAAAAAAAAAAAAAAACAAGTCACAGTGCTATATTCGGATATGCCGAATCTTAAATACCCTCCACCTGTATGCTTCTTTTTATGAAAACCTTTCTAAAAATTTCTGGATACGTATTTAATAAATTGTTAAAGTTTAAATTGTGCTTCCGTGATGAGGTTGCTATCATTTAGAAATCATATATACCTTTTATGGAGATATGGCCAATTATTGGCCAATCCGAACAAAATTTCACAGAATGATTTATCGATAAAAACATACTGTGTCGGATTTTATTCGTATATATTTATAATTGAATTGAAATATATTGGAAAAAGTGACTTATGGAAATGGGCCTTAATCGGGAACATCTATTGACCACGTTTACTGTAATATAAATAAATCGTTATATATTGACAACGTCGAGTGCAAAATAGCAGATCATAATCTTATTTCAATAAAAAAAACTATATTCAGGAAAATTTGCCCAGAATAATCCCAACTGATGACCCATCAGTAGATACATCGATGCTTATTGCGTGTACTAGTAAAGCTATTGAACTTTTTACAATTGAAAAGAAGATAAGAATTGGTTCTGGAAATATAATGACTCCATGGACCAATAAAAACTTACAAAATTTGATCAATTACAAGAAAAAGCTGTTAAATATGAGAAAGAAGAAACCAAATAATTTGAATCTACAAAATCTAAAATCAATAAGTCGAATTGTAAAATAAGCTTGCAAAGAGTCAATGAATAGTTATTATCCAGATAATTTAAATAAAATAATTTAAATAAAAGTCAACAAAATCCCAAAATATTTTGGAAATTTATTAATGATAACCTTGGAAGAACAACAAATAATGCTATTATAAAAACGATGAAGGTAATACTATTAGTTATGATTCGGAAAAAGCTAAATTCTTAAATAATGATGTCATACATTGTGTAGAAAGAAGTCTTGCGATCACAAATTCAGCAATTGCCCAATGACACATGTAACTCATTAAGAACACTAATTCAACACTCCGACAGATTTCAAAACTCACTACTTTTGAGGAAGTAAGCGATATAATATCAAATTTTATTTTATTTACAAAATCTAAATATATTGAACGACTTCCAGTTTGGTTTTAGGAAAGGATGTGGCACTGAAGAGGCAACTATATGTAATCTATGTATGTATGTATGTATGTATGTATGTATGTATGTATGTATGTATGTATGTATGTATGTATGTATGTATGTATGTATGTATGTATGTATGTATGTATGTATGTATGTATGTATGTATGTATGTATGTATGTATGTATGTATGTATGTATGTATGTATGTATGTATGTATGTATGTATGTATGTATGTATGTATGTATGTATGTATGTATGTATGTATGTATGTATGTATGTATGTATGTATGTATGTATGTATGTATGTATGTATGTATGTATGTATGTATGTATGTATGTATGTATGTATGTATGTATGTATGTATGTATGTATGTATGTATGTATGTATGTATGTATGTATGTATGTATGTATGTATGTATGTATGTATGTATCTATGTATGTATGTATGTAGTATGTATGTATGTATGTATGTATGTATGTATGTATGTATGTATGTATGTATGTATGTATGTATGTATGTATGTATGTATGTATGTATGTATGTATGTATGTATGTATGTATGTATGTATGTATGTATGTATGTATGTATGTATGTATGTATGTATGTATGTATGTATGTATGTATGTATGAATACTAATTTAAGGGGAGGGTATATTGGTTGTGCTGATGTTTGTAACATACAAAAATATTCGTCCTAAACCCACCTTAAAGCAGACCTGGGCGATTTCCATTAATTTTGCATTAACATTAAATTAAAAAAAAATTAATTTAATGTAAAAAATATTGCATAACATTAAATTTATAAAATTTAATGCATTAAATTTCCATTAACATTAAATATTTTTGAATTTAATGCATTAATTTTACATTAACATTAAATATTTTTGAAATTAATGCATTAATTTTGCATTAACATTAAATATATCTGAATTTATTGCATTAATTTTACATTAACATTAAATAAGCAATAAATTAATGCATTAATATTCCATTAACATTAATATATATAAAAATTGATAAACGTAAATAAAAATACAGCACAAAAGACCTCGATCTAACTAAATACAACTAAAATTAAATAGGTTAAAGTCCTTTCTAATAACTCCTACATTCCATTCAAACTTGTGTGTTTTAAATATGATATTTATATAAGATTCCACGAACAAAATAAACTAAAAAAGGAATATCTGGGAAGTGATACTATTCTTCTAATAAGTATTATCGTGTATAGGACTTATTCGAAAGGACTTTAACAAAATAAACAAAATAATATCTGGGAAGTGATACTATTCTTCTAATATGTATTATCGAGTATAGGACTTATTAGAAAGGACTTTAACACATTCAATTTTACTTGAATTTAGTTAGACCGAGGTCTTTAGCGCTGTATTATTATTTTTATAAATTATTTTATACATTAATGTGGAAAATTAATGCATTAATTTTATTATTTATTATTTAATGTTAATGAAAAATTAATGCATTAAATTCAAAAATATTTATTGTTAATGCAAAATTAATGCATTAATTTCACAAATATTTAATGTCAATGTTAAATTAATGCATTAAATTTAACAATATTTAATGTTAATGCAAATTTAATGCATTAAATGTAGCCATGTTAATGTTAATGCAATAAACTTGCATTAACATTAATTTTTTTTTAATGTAAAAAAAATTGTTAATGCATTAACACATTTAATGCATTTATCCCAGGTCTGCCTTAAAGTATACCAATCGGCTTAGAATCGTTTTCTGGGGGCTTTTGAGCTCATAATTATGTTAAATATACAGATATATCGATAAAATGCGGCACAACTAAGTTTTATAGAAGTCTTGATGACCCTGCCAAATTTCATAAAGATCGGGCCCCATTTGACCCTAGCTCCCATACAAAGTCCCCGTCAGTAGTGGTGAGAAAATACTAAAAAAAATAAAATAGTAAATTTTACAGATAAAACATATTCAAAGAAAAGAAAAATATATATTTCTTCACAAAGATAAAGTTTTTTATTTAAAATGTGTAAAAAAAAGTATTAAAAATACTGTTTTATGTGTTACTGTTTTTTATGCTGTTCTACACACTGCACTACAGCTTAGATATTTTATTGCGCGTCAAATAATGGTTTTCACATACAAAACTAATTTTGTTTTATTTTTGGTAAAACACAATTCTTAAAACGCAATTAAATAAAATGTGCAAACAAAATGACAAAGTCGAAAATAAAGTACTTCAATATCAGATTATAAGAAAGTAATTTCTAGAGTACTTCTAAATAATGCAGACGGTAAGACATAGTCATTGAAAAGTAAGTGGTTATGGAAGTACAATCCATTACCGAGTTTTTGCTGGATGCATAAAACCATTTTAGGTAGAATCAATTATGGACCGATTCTCTTAATATTTGACAGAGAGATTTTAGTTTCTATAAAAAATGTTTATGTCAATTTCGTTGATATACTGGCATTTTGAAGCAAATTGTGAACTTTAAAGTAATTTTCTAAGAGCCGATCTCCATAAAATTTGACAGATATATATTTGTTCCTCGAAAACTTGTTTATGTCGAATTTCGTTGCTTTACTATCATTTTGTAGCAAATTATGAGCGTTGTAGTCAATTTATAAGGGACCTTATATCGGTATGATCCTATCTACATAAAATTTGCGGGGAGATTTTAGTTCCCATAAAACTTGTTTAAGTCAAATTTCGTTGCATTGCTATTATCTTGAAGCTAATTATAAGCGTTATAGTCGTTTTCTGAGAGGGACCTTATATGGGGGTAGGGTCAATTATGGACCGATTCACAAAAAATTTGGTAGGGAGATTTTGGTTAATATAAAACTTGTTTATGTGGAATTTCATTGACATACTGCTGTACTTAAACCAGCTATGACTGTTTACCACTTGTATGGGGACTATGCGAAAACATGGACCAATATTGCCCATTTTCAATACCAAACAAACCTTACCTATAGAAAATATTTTAACCCTCTAGCTGTTTCCGTTCGGACTCTATCGTGTTTTCAACAGACGGACATGGCTAGATCGTCTTAGAATTTAATAAGGACCCAGAATATATATACCGTTGTGGGTCTATGAACAATATTTCGATGTGTTACAAACGGAATGACACTCCATCTATAAAAATAGATTTTCTGGGAAACAATTAGAGGTAGAATCTTCAAAATTTGCACGAAGAACTTTAACATCGATGAGAACATGTGGGGAAAAACGGGCGGACTTTCATTTGGGGGGCTTAGCATCTCCCATATGAATTAAATGCAAAAATTCGTATATCTGAGAATCTATTAGAGCTAAAATCCTATAATTTTGCACGAAGAACTTCTGCATTCATGTAAATATTTGGGCAATAAATTGGCGGACTAGAAATAGGGGCCATTTCACCTCCCATATGAATTAAATAGAATAATTCGTTTATACAAACTTTGAACGAAAAACTTTAACGTCTTTGTGAACATTTCGGAGAAAAATAGGTGGACTTTCATCAGGGGGTCTTGGATCTTCTCACATTAATAAAATACAAAATGTCGTATAACTAAGAGGCTTGCCACCTTCCACATGAATTAAATACAAAAATTAGTATATTTGAAAACTATTAGAATATGTATTAAAATTTTTCGTATGTTAAATAAAAATCCGATTTAACGTTTAGGAAAAATTATGGCACTTGAAATAGTTGTCGAGGCATCTCCCATATGAATTAAACACAAAAGATGTATATGGAAACCATTAAAGGTAGATTCTTTAGAAATTGTAAAGTGGGGGTTTTATTTATATTGTTTTTAGGGTAGCAAACACACTGGGTATAGCTAGTATGTATATAAAAATTAATGTGTGTTTGTTAGTTTGTATGTTTGAAGTTTATAGACTACTAAACGGCTGAACCGATTATATTAAAATTTTCACTGTGTATTCCTGTATGTCTGGAAGAAAATTTCAAGTGGGCGAGGAGCCAAGCCTATATTAAGAAAATATTAAATTAGTATATCTGAGATAATACAACAGTTAGAATCCTTAAATTTTGTCGGAGCCACTTTAGTGTCAGTATGATTATTTAGGACAAAAAGTAGGCGGACAGCATGAGCGTGGTACCTCCCTTTTAAATTAAATGTAAAAATTAATTTATCTTGGAAACTATTACAGTTAGAATCTTAAAATTTTGCACAAAGAACTTTAACATCGATGTAAACATTTTGGGCAAAAAATTGGCGGACTACCAATGAGGGGAGCGGCACTTCCCATATGAATTAAATACAAAAAGTCTGAGAAACTAATAGAACTAAATTCTTCAAATTTTGGACGAAGAACATTATTTATTTTACTTATTTATTTACTATCAATATTAAAAAAAATTTTAGATATTAGCAAAAAATTTAAACAATTTATGAGAATTTATCCTAAGATATTACAACAAGTAATAACATTGGTAATATAAATAAAAGTATAATAATCCGATTTGAATCAGATGAACATAATTGTAGGAAAAATATAGTAAAAAATCCACACTCTATATATTAAAAGTATGAATAAAAAAAGAAGGTAAGAGAAACTTTGGGCAGCCACTAATACAAATTATAACAAGTAAGAAATTATAGTCGGGCGAGGCCGACCATATAATACCCTACACCTGTTACAAACAAAATATTTTTTAGTTTTCATAATAAAGCATTTAAGTTGAATTGTACCTTGCCTCAGATATACCTAAGCCATTTAATGTTGAATAAAATTGTGGACAATTAATCGAATTTTGAAGGGGGCTTTGAATAGGGGCTATGGTCAAATGAGAACCTATAATTAAAAAATTCATGAGTGTCATCAAGGCTAGTATAGAACTTGGTTTTGCAGCTTTTTGTCGAGATACGACTATATTAAACATAATTATGAACTTAAAAGCCTTATTCGTCCGGTTCAGTTGTTGGGGACTAGGTTGAATAATGGACCGATGTTAACCATTTTCAACAGGCTTCGTCTACGGTTCCATAAAAGATCGTGTGTCTAATTTCATTGAATTATCTTTAAAATTGCGACCTGTAGTTTGATTACAATCCCTATTCGGGGTTCAGTTGTATGGAGGCTAGGTGAGATAATGAACGGATGTTAACCATTTTCAATAGACTTCGTCTCTGGCGCCATAGAAGATCGTGTGCCAAATTTCATTGAGTTATCTTAAAAATTGCGACCTGTAGTTTGATTACAAGGTTTACAAGCCCTATTCAGGGGTTCAGTTGTATGGGGGCTAGGTGAAATAATAAACCGATCGTAACCATTTTCAATAGGCTGCGTCCCTGGGATAATAGAAGATCATGTACCAAATTTCATTGAATTATCTTCAAAATTGCTACAAAATTCTAAGCCAATTGGTATACTTTAAGGTGGGTATAGGACCAATATTATTGTGCGTTACAAACATTAGCACAAACCTAATATACCCTCCCCACTAAAGTTGTGTAGATTATAATTAAATAAATTGGTTAGTTGCTATCTATCAAGTTTCTCAGATGCACAAATCTTGACTTGCTGCATTTATCATTAAATTACAATGTCAATTCTTCTATGTACGAAAGTATAGTTTTCTGGTTAGACAATTTATGAAGTTCACGAGTGGAAAATCTGTAAATTTTATATTATTTTCAGATTCTTATTTTGAATAATTTGTAACCGTTTTTTATACGTCTTCGCACAATTATACCATACAGGACACGCATATGTAAGTATAGGCCTTATACACATTTTGTATAACATAAGCTTATTTTTAATATTAAGTTTACTTTTCCTATTTTGTAAATAGCCTTTGTACAAACATCATTTAAGTGTTCTTTGAACAATAGTTTCCGATCCAGGGTCACACCAAGGTATTTGATGGAATTTGAGAAAAAAATAGGGTTTCCTTGAACCATAATAGCGTAGGAATTCTTTTCTGGGAGTTGTTGAATGGAAAGATGATTGCTTGTCAATTGTCTTCATTGATCTTAATTTTCCATTTGGTGAAATATTTATTAACTGATATTAGGACTTTTTGAAGGCGTTTGACAATTGCGTTTGAAACTTTTCCTCGACAAATAAATGCACTGTCATCCGCGTAAAAAGTCAATTGGATCAAAGGTGGTCTCTCCCACATTGTCAGACTTTTTAGCTGCAAAAACTAAACTGAATGGTGCAAAGTTTTTGTATTACACGCACGATGTTCAAGATAGAAATCTATTTAAATTAGTTCTTTTTGGACTTCCTCAAACAGATGTTAATGGAATCACTGGTGATCTTAAAGATTCGTTCAATGTTACAGTTAAAAGTATAAAAGAAATCAAAACATCGCGTTCTTCATCAGATGACGCTCTGTATATGTTTGAATTTGATAGATCACAGCATACAAAATGTGACATAATGAAAATTAAATATTTTCGTGGTATAGTTTTTCGTTGGAGGAATCCGCATAAAAGTAACAAAGGTCCCACTTTTTGCTCAAAGTGTGACATGTATGGACATGGCACCAAAAATTGTTATTGTAACAACATCTGTATTGCATGTGGAGATAATCACGACTACTCAACTTGTCATGTAAACAAGACCGATCATGATGGCCCAGTTATATACAAATGTTTTAACTGTGTTAAAAAGAATTTAAAAAATAACAACCACCGTGCTGATGATCTCCGTTGTCCTAGTCGCAAAGACTATATAATAATGCGACAAAATGTAAATTATAACTCCCGTGATGGTTTAGAAAATGATGAACCCACTCCGACGGGGTGTTATTCTGCAGTGTTCTGTTGATGAAATGTTCAGCATATTTACAGACGCTATAACAGATCTGCGTAAATGTTCATCTAAAGTTCAGCAACTTAATGTCATTATGTCTTTACTCAAATATGCATTATAAAACTAAAATATCAACATGTCTCAAAATTATGCACTGGAACTCACAAGGCATAACTAATCAATCAGAAATTACACAACTTTTTCTTTTTATTCAAAAAGAAAATATAGACATTCTAATGCTCAATGAAACTTATCTTAAACAAAACATAAAGAAGTTATATTTATAGCAGCTTATTGTCCAAGATATTATAACGATTTCATAAACGACCTGAACTTAATCACTACATCTGTTGATGAATATTTTATCTTGGGAGATTTTAATGCACTGGAACTGCTCAAAATCTTGCACAGCGGACCGTGTTTTGTTTAATCATCAATTGTCATCTAATTATTACATTTATTATCCTGCAACCAGTACCAGAACTCCGCCAAATGTAATTCAACGTCAGCCGTCCACAATTGACCTTTTAATAACTAATTTATGCTTGTCATTTATACATTTAGAAACACATCCATTTAAATTAAAGTCCGATCATCTACCAATGACATTTTGTTTGGATGAACATATTACAGATGAAAATATACTTTTCCCCGATTTTAAAAAAGCTAATTGGGAACTTTTCCGTAGGACAGTAAATCATAGAATTGAATCAACTGCCACTCTAAATAATAATGTAAGTAAGTCCACTCTATTCATGAATTTACAGAAATTTTAAATAAAGCTTGTATAGATATAATACCACACAAATCCACTAATATTAATCCCATTTCAGTTTCGGCTTTATGCAAACATATGATTTCCACCAAAAATAAATACAGAAGACAATTTCAAATATGTTCTGACTCAAACGTCAAAATAACTCTTAAGGCCATAATTAGAGAGCTTGAAAAATTAATAGCAATTCACATCAGTAATTCCAGAAATGAACAATGGTCAAAATTACTCTAAAGTTTGCCAGTTGGTAAACGTAAATTTTGGAAATTGTCAAAAATAATAAGAGGCAACCGTAAGTACATAGGTTCCTTGCAAGATGGTAATGACTTTGTAACTGATAACTTATCTAAGGCAAACGTACTTGCCAACCATTTTTGTAATTCTCATTCCTTAACAACTAATCTCAACGGACCACTTGATAGAAAACTAAATTCTCTTAATCTAATTGACTCGGATGATGACTCACACGCACGAAGAACATTAATATTCATCATTTAGAAGAAAAAAAGTGCGGATTTTTATCTGGGGGGTGTGGAGCCCCCATATGAATTAAAGAGAAAAATTCGTATATCTGGGAAACTATTAGAGCTAGAATCTGCAAATTTTACATGGATAACTTTGACATTCGTGTGAACATTTACAGAATAACGGGTGGCCTTTCAATGGGGTCTTGGCACCTCCCATATGAATTTTATAAAAATTTTCGTTTATCAGAGAAACTAACAGAACTAAATTCTTCAAATTTTGCACAAAGAACTTTAATATTCATCTTAACATTTTGGAGAAAACAGGGTGGTTTTCATCTGGGGAGCTTTACATAAAATATTAGATTTATAAAACTTATATAATATAATTCTTTTATGAATTTGTATAATTGAATATAAAAATTCTGGTTTAATACGATTTCGTTATTTATTTATAACCATTAAACTAAAAAGTCTTTAAACTTCGGCATTAGAAAACATAGAAATATTTTGTAACAGGCTAATTATGCTAAAAAGTATTTAGCATAATTTAAAAAAAATATATTTTATATTTTGTATGATTCGGGTTTCATTGAGGTGGTAGTTAGTTAGTTAGTTTGAAAGGAGGATGTATATACATCCGAAAATACACCTAGGACTCAGGTGGGAATCGAACCCACCACCTCCGGTCTACCAGACTAGAACACTAACCACTAACCTACCGGAGGTGGTAGTTAACTTTCTCCAATTTGTTTTATATTTATACAGTTATGTTTAACTGGCAAGTGCTTAATAGTTTCATGTTTTTCTCCGATATGTGTTACATGTGTTCTTTATAGTCTAGAGATTTGTCTGCCTTATAGCCAACTGGCACATTGATTACTTTTGTGAGTTCATTTTTGGAAATTTTTTATGACTTCTACATAGTGTTCATCAACCGGTTAACCGAAAAACCGGTTTTTATTGCATATTTCGGTTTTTCGCTATCCGTTTTTTTAAAACATTGATTTTCGGTTAATCGAGTTATCCGGTTTTTTTAATTTTTAGTACAAAATTTTGATATTTTATTGTGATTCGAATTTTTAAAAATTTTGGATAGATAAACATTATTTTTCGTTTGTGTATATGAAATTAGACCTAAGATTGTTAAACAAAAGTTAGGAAATTTTAAAAATATATTATGTATGTATATAAAATGGAGATTTACAATTTCAGACAATCAGGAAATTAGTAAAAAGTTGGCATTTAAACCAATGAAAAATTAACTATTTATACTTGATAGTCCTAGACATACCATTTTTTTGATATATGTAGATGCATTATATATTCAAAAGTCAATTTATCACTCCTATGACAATTTCCATATAACTAACGAATCAATAATATCTTCAGATCTGCATAAGTTTGTTTTCTTATGATATATTATTGTACCTATGGGCATTTCTAAAATGTCGAACGCGACAGTCGAACTCATTTAATATAATAATTATTCCTATAATTGGTGCAAGAAACCAGTTGGAAATTTTGTGGTTGAATTTACGTTCATATAAAAGTTACTTATGCCTAATTTGAACACAATTCTGGTGTTTATAAGAGAGTTATGAATTTTTAAGAAATTTGGCCCAATTATTACAAAAATTGGCAGTACGGTTGATGATCATATGAATTGTAGATCCGCAGATTTTTTTAGAAATACTAGTATATTTAACGAAATTATGAGCTCAAAAGCATTATTTAGGGGTCCGGTTGTATGGGACCTAAGAAAAATAATGGACTGATTTTAAATATTTTCAACACACTTCGTCTTTAGCATAATATAATCTAGAAAGTAATATTGGAATCACGTGGAAACTAATTACTCTTGGGGTGAATAACTAATTATTTTTTTATTACCTTAAACAAATTAATAAATGGTTAATAATTAGATTACAAAAACTTTGCGAAATAACTAGTTACAAATAAACCTACAAACACGTTATGTGATAGCTAGTTTTTTTTGGGCCGACTTTGTATGTAGAAAGCAAAAAATAAAAAAATTCCTCAGCCGGGATTTGAACCCAGGCATTCATTTGTTTTCTATGTTTCTCAATCCAGCCGTATGAAATAACTATGTACTGGCTATTACCAAAAATTTCAGATTTTTTGCTGGGATGTATAAAATTTTGTTAAATTATCGTCAAAAATGCGAAAGTTGGAAGGGTTTTCATATGTTGAGTCTTGGTAGACCTTCCCTCGGTAATGGGTTGTACTTCCATAACTACTTACTTTTCAATGACTACTACTTACCATCTGCATTACTTAGAAGTACTATAGTAATGACTTTCTTATAATCTGATATGGAAGTACTTTTTTTTTCGTCTTTGTCATTTTGTTTGCACATTTTATTTAATTGTGTGTTAACAGTTGTGTTTTACAAAAAAGAAAACAAAATTAGATTTGTATGTGAAAACCAATATTTGACGCGCAATAAAATAGCTTAGCAGTGGTGCAGTGAGTAGAACATTTGACTAACAAACCGAAGTCCCTGGTTCGTATTCTAGCTGGCTCTTTTTATTATTAAAAAACAAAACAACTTACTCAACAACTGTTTTGTAAGAGATATTGCAAGTACTTCTTTAACTCCCTATTTGTTAGCGAGCGTAGAAGTACTTGCTTACTTCTTCAATGACATCACCGTGTTAAAATAATGACTCAAAATGCTAATGAAGAAGTAGTGAAAAGAGGTTTTAGTAGCTTTTTAACTCATTACTTTTCAATGTAAGTTTTTCCTGGGTTCTCATGGAAATGCCCATATCTATACTAAAAAGTGCAAATATCATATTTAGTAATTCATAATATTTCGCAAAATTAATTTTTTCAACTAAATATTATAATATTTTAAAGATTTCAAAAAATTTCGGGTAACCGGGTTTTTATACTCGTTTAACTGACAAACCGGTTTTCTAGAAATGGTAAATTTTCGGTTAACCGAAAAACCGGTTTTTCAAAAAGTCGGTTTTTTATAAACACTACATCAACACATTCGTTTTATTTTAACCTGTTTTGTTTCTTCAATTAACTTTTGTCAAGGAGTGCAATTTAATTGTCATATGGTTATTTTATATAGATTGTTATATTTTAATAATTTTTTTAATATTTACAACAAAATTTATTTATATATTTATACTTTTATTCAACACTCTTAAATAACACAAGTTTACAAATTAATATTTTTTGTTTGCTCATGAAATGAAACATATATTTTTGGAAAGGGCTAGTCCGGTGGTTAATTAATTTTTTTTCCTATGCGTCGAAATAAAGTGGTTTGTGTTAAGCATCCTTCTTCAGTAGTGATGTAAAAATATTTGAAAATGAGAATTTTTTTTTGGGTGCTTGCACCTGTTTTGGGATCCTAATTATCAACTCAGAAAAAAATTCAATAATATAAAATTTGCGTCTTCATTAACCCACTTTTTATCAGATTTCTTTATTTTTGGCCCGATTTTTAGTAATTTTTTTGATATTTTTTTTTAAATTAAATTATGGACATTTTATTCCTGAATTACAAACTTACGGATCTGAATTTGTCCCTCATAGTTCATTTCTTACATTCCCACTTATACATTTTCCGAAAAACTCTTGGAAGTGTGAGTGATAAAAATTGCATCTATTCACCAAGATTTAAGATTATTACAACTTAATTTTTAATATTTTTGTGACAGGAGTCCAATGTTAGAGAGTTGTGAGGAAGACCAGTAAAATTTTTTGTATAAAAAATAACTACATCCCTAAATATTTAATTTTTTCCTCCTCCTGATTTAACCCTTTTTAGCATTTTCTTTCTTAATGAATAATTCAAAAATTTGACGTCCTAGATTTTTTTAAATATTTTTTCTGGACTTAGACGGCAAAAATAAAGAAATCCATATAGGTTTTATATCATGAGCAAAATCGTCTAGGTTATTGGAATAAAGAAATTGAAAAAAAATCAATTCAATGCATTTTCATGAAACAAAGTGCTAAATCTAGCACTAAAAGTCCTAAATTGGCAAAACTGATGCAAACGCATACGCATACATTTTTTATAGTTTTTTACCACTGCCATAAAACCAGTTTTCGCGCAACATTTTTTGTATGTGAGTTTTAAGGTCCAAACACATACAATACTTTACGACGAACTGCGGCTGACAGCTACACACAGCGTTGTCAAGTTTCAAAAATTAAAAAGCACCAAATTGAAGAAAAAACGCGTATTTCTCACAAAAAAAGCACTAAAAACATTTTCAAATTAAAAAAAAATGTATATACTATAAAAATTCTAATTTGTTCTAAATTCAGTAGATTTAAGGTGAAAAAAGACGGTAGTAGAAAGGGAAATTAAGAGCTCGTGAAGTGTCTGGAAATCGAGATGTGCTTGAAAATTTTTTGTTCAATAATACCGTCGATCTGTGGAATAGGGTTATAACTTTTATACAATTTTTTAAAATTTTAAATCGGCCCTAAAAATACCGTTGAATATGTGGAATAGGGTTATAACTTTTATACAATTTTTTAAAATTTTAAATCGGCCCTAAAAATACCGTTGAAATCACATTTTTCCGAGCGATAAGCAGTTTATTCTCCTTCCAAATTTAGTACCCATACATGTAGATTTTACTATAAAAAATTCATGTAAATTTGTTCATGAAAAGTTATAGAAAATCAATTTGCCGCGGAAGGTTTTTGCACCAAAATGACCCGAGAAAACAGGTTTCGTAATTAAAAAACTACTAACAAACACGCAGTAATAGGGCTTAATTTTGATTATTACCCTAATGAGCAAGTAAATTATTAATTAATGTATCGATTATCTTTTGTTTATATTTTAAAATTTAAATGGATAACGTTTTTTTAAGTAAGTTTTCCAATCAGTGTTGCCAGAATTCCCTCAGAAAAAAGTGCAAAATGACAGTCAAAAAAGTGCAAATTCGTTGAAAAAAGTGCTAAATGCAAATCAAGTTTTTTAAAGTCGATTAATCCATATATACTCGTCTGTGCGGCTGGCTGTCCAGCTAAAACTTAGGCGTAATGTACAGGTCACAATTATTATTCCTTAAAGTGTATTTAATTAGGAATAATTTTTTGTTGCAAAAATACAAATAAAGTATCAAAATTTGCTTTTAAGCAAAATTACGTACATCAATACCCAACATACCCGGGTATGTCATACAATCAGAGACTGAAAATAACGGGTCCACTTTGGTTTTATAAGGTTAATTGCTGTGATCACCATTTATAATTGTGTTTTTGAAAACTTTATGTTAGATTTTTTTTGATAAGTGGTTGAGAGAAACCGAAAAGAAAAACAAAATAACTCGCTACAATTGATTTTTATTATGTAAACATTTTTGAAAAGGTCTGCTTATGATTTTTATTTTTAAAAGGAAAACAATAATTCGCAAATGTATCTTCGAAAATCATAGCAAACAACAACAATATACTCTCCCACTCTCATATAAGCAAGAGAAAAAAGGAATACACAAACCTAGTGCTCAGCCAAAAACATAAGTAACAAAACAAAAGTAGTAAAGGATATACTAATCCATTTATTTAAAAAAACAAAAATAAATCACAATTCATTCACTTTGGTTATGTGGCCCAGTTATTTTCAGTCCCTGCATACAATTTATATGGCTATTTCATCTTTTTATACATTTCTAGTGTATAATTCAGATAATTAAAACTTATTTAATAAAACGTCTGTATCTATAAATTAAATAGTTTTTGATCATAAACCATTAAATTTTAGCAATTTTTTTAAAGCTTTCTTATTGCTTTCCTATTAACAAAAATATCATATGCAAAAACATAAAGAAAAACGCCTTAATAACGAATAATGTACATTATGCTGAATTTGACTTTGTAAAATTTTGACTTCAATTAGCTATTACGATCGGGAAAGATAATTGAACATAACTTTTTATATACTATTTTTTAAGGTGAATAAAATCGATTAGCATTAAAGAAATTGTTTTTGCTTTCCTAAGTAGGGAACTTTCTTGGAAAAAAAAATTGCTAAGTCATGGTCAAAAATTAAAATTTTAAAATTTAAACTTAAATACTTTTGTTTATATGAGAATAAAATTATTACAATCAGCATAATTTTACTTTACTAAGTCATATACAATAAAAAATTATTTCATCAAAATCGGCCCATATTTATTAATGTTACAGGGTCCACAAATATATCACATTAAAATTTATGAATAAAGGCACATGACTCTGTATTTGAAACGAAATTTGTTGTTTAGTTAAATTTTTTTCATAAGATACAAGAATATATATAATTCTAATAATAAAACATAAAATTTATAATGAAACTTAAGTTTTGTCCAATAACTGACATATAATTTGTATACATACCGGGGTATGTTGGATATTGATTGAATTTTTAGAAAATGTATAGAAAACATTACTCTGAAAGCATAGTCCAAATTTCTAGCCGATACGATATATAGATCTAGAGCATATACCGTTGTATAGAGAGGCAGATAAAAAAAAAAATCACCACTACTCACACACTATTGGCATTTTTTCAATGAAATTGAACTGAAAAAAATATTTGGTTATTTTTAATTTTGAAGATTAAATTGCATTACTGTAAAATGCGAATATTTATAAACAAAATGAAATCAATGTACATAAGAATGATAATTTCTTCACATAGAAATAACATTTCAAATCAAAATGTACAAACAAATTATGAAACAAGATGAACTTATTTACTTTCATTGTTATGCAGTCTAGAAAATTATTTAGGGTGTACGTTGTTTTTGTAAATTATGCTCTTGTTTTTGTGTGTTTCAAGTTGTGTTTGCAATTTCTTTAACAAAGCGACATCAACCTACTTTGTTGAATGCTGTCAAGCAACTAAATAAAATATTTATATTTTTGATGCTCTTGTTTAGAAGTTCGTCTGCGATCGTGTTGTGTACATGTAATTTTCTGACAATCTTCGTTGTCAGAACAATACTAGCGCCGACGTCTGATCTAGAGCAGCCAAGCGCAGAAAGAGAGACGCGAAGAAACTGTTATTGTAGTGGTGAGAAAATACTAAAAAAAAACACTTAGAAAAAATATTGCCTAATTACGCTTGTTATGATCAAATTTCATAACAAGGAAAATAGTAAATTTTACAGATAAAACATATTCAAAGAAAAGAAAAATATATATTTTTTCACAAAGATAAAGTTTTGTATTTAAAATGTGTAAAAAAAGTATTAAAAATACTGTTTTTATGTGTTTTCATTCTTATGCATTAGTAAAATTGTTTTGGAGTGTACGAGTTTTTTGCAAGTAATTCTCTTGTTTACAAATTGTGTTGTTGTTTTTACAAATTGTTTTTGCAATTTTTGAAACAAAGCGACACCAACCTACATTGTTGAATGCTGTTAAGCAACTGATGATCATTTTTTGTATTTTTACGCTCTTGCTATGAGTTTTGTTTACGATCGGGTAGTGTACGTGTGAATTGCCGAAAATCTTCGTAATTTGAACAATATGAACGCGCAACGCTGATCTAGAGTTATATAAAGTGTGACCATTTTGGCATTTTTGCAGCTAGATTTAGCATTTTTTATTTTGATTTAGCTGTAAAATTTTAATTTAGCATTTGGCATTTTATTTAGCACTTTTATAAAATATTTATAGCATTTTTAGCTTTTTTTGCAATTTTAGTATATAAGCAAAAAAAAGACAAATTTTTGCAAAAAAGATTTATATTGGAAATAGGTTTAACCGGAAAAAATCAGAATTAAATGTCTTCCCAAACACAAGTAACAAGAAATATGAGAAATGTAATAATTTACACTGTAATTCAAAATAATGCAAAAAGATTCATGAAGATAAATAACTTAAAATTACGCCAATACAAGTGAATACCTTAAAATGTTGTATTCTAAAATATTTTTCTGGAACCCAATGCTTTTTTAAATTCGAGGTGATAGAAATAATTCAAGAGATTTCATATATTTTTACAAATACGTTCAGTACGCTATTTTACAAACTAATACTTTTTGTTTGCTCATGGAATGAAACATATAATTTTGGAAAAGTCTATGTATGACGGTTAATTAACAAATTTTATTTTTTCCTATACGAAATAAAGAGGTTTTAATTTTTATCATCCTTCAGGAGTTCTTGTTAATTTATTGAAAATAAGTATTGAAAAAATATATAATTAATATATAATTAAGACTTTCTCATCCTACTTTCTGTTCTTTTTATTTTTACCAAATTTTTAGTAATTTTGTTGTCACGTTTTTTTTTTAATTAAAAAAAATACATAAATTTCGAAAATATTATTGACAGAATTACAAACTTACGGATTTGAATATATCTCTCAATTCATTTCATACATTCTCATATATATTTTTCCGAAAAAATCTTGGAAGTATGAGTTATAACCTTACATCTATTCACCGAGATTTAAAATTATTTCAACGGAATTTTCAATATTTTTGTGACATGAAAACCATTTTTAAAGTGTTTGAGGAAGACAAATAAAATTGTTTATATGTATAAAAAAGTAAAACTAGAAATATTATACTTTTCCTTCCGAAAACACATATAGGTTTTATACCATGAGCAACTAGTGTAATTAATAGAGTTTTAATGTAATTTTTACATTCAGAAATTTTACATATTGCTAAATTTAAAAAAATTTTGAAATAATTTTTAGCATTTCTGTTTATCTTAATACCACGGAACTTAATTTTTTACCCTACTCCACTATACTACGTTTGAGTATACTAATCGGTTAAGAATCATTTTCTGAATCGATTAAGCCATGTAAGTCTGACCGTCTAGTAGAGGTTGAAATTTTCAAAACAATAAGCACGTATGCTTTTTGATCCAATGACAAAACCCTTTAAAAATGGTTAAAGTCCGTCCTTTATTTTACCTAGCTCCCATACATATACAAATGTATAAAGCCTTTCTCAGAAAATTAGTTTAAATATATCGGAACCAAGGTTCAATTCAACATAAATGCTTTATTACGAAAAATGAATCAAATTTTATACTCATATGGTAAATTACAATGAATTTCAGTTACAAATTAATATGAATTGTTCTTAAAAACACTTAAAAAATTTTAGCATTTTTTTGGCATTTTAAAATCAATTTAGCATTTTTTCTAGCATTATTTTGGATGGGATTTAGCCGCAACATTTTTTGAGACCTGGTCACACTGGATATATCACATCAAAAATGAAAAACATACCCGGGTATGTGGGTATTGACAATTTTTAAAACAATTCACTTCTTAGTTTAATTTATATTTATTTTAATTATAAGTTACAATAAACATATGCAAAAAGTTTTCATGAGAATTCCTTAAAATTTCACAAAATATCTCGAATATAAATTTTTGCTGTTCTTTAGAGAAATTAAATTTTAAAGTTTTTTAATTATAAAAAGTGCAAAATAGAAGAAAAAATGCCAAAAAAGCACTTTTAATGCATCTAGCACCTTTTTCAAAAAAATATGTGCTGCCGACGAGATTTGCACTTTAAATGCCGTTATGGCAACACTGTTTCCAATAATAATTACTCATTTCAAGAACTCTCTTAAAAAGTTCTTAAATCAAAAATATAAATTTAAAAGCTTGTTTTTATACCCTATACCCCTATAGTGGGCTTGTGCTGATGTTTCTAAACTTTATAATCAAAGAAAAGGTCATAATGTTCAAAATAATTTAATGAATCCTATTGAAAATGTTAAAAATCCGTAAATTTTTTCACCTATACCCAATGTGTGCCTCCCGTCCTTAATTCTCTAATTTTTATGTTAGTGATCACACTGTTAATTAATAGACTTTATTTACTTAAATGACGTTTTCATCTAACACACATAGTACCGATAATAACAAAATTGACAATATTTTTAACAATTTATAGGAAATTAAAAAAAAATAATTTAAAATTACCTTATTTACTGTTTCGATACTAAATTTAGTTCCACCAAAGTTATTGAAAAAGCACTAAAAAAGTACTAGGCACTAATACACGATTAGTACACACGAGCAGTTGAATTGAGGGATGGAAAATTAGATTTTGTTTCAGTACCAAAAAATATTTCTGAGGGTACTTTTTTGGATCTCAGAGTACTAACATAATTTTTTTGCTGAAATTTGTTAATTTCTTAAATACATTTACACATATTTAGAAATTTTTAAACAATCAACAACGGAAGTAGAAAGGGCATTATACATGTATACATATGTTGATATGATGAATCTTTGTCCGTCCCTCAATGCTAACCTTTTAGATATAATTTGATGAAATTTCTTGTTCCTATCATATAGCTACCATAAAAATATTACCCCGATATTGTACTTTGTAAATATGTATGTATATTCAATTTAAAGCAGTTATGATACAAATTGTTATATTTTAAAAAATTCTGTCTTAATGCAATTCACCACATTTGGCCCTACACAGGGATGAATTTAGAAATTCAACTTAACACTAATAATTGAGCTACAAGGAAAGTAACGATAGTTTATTGTCAATAAATCTCTTATATATGTGTTATTAAATTAAAATCCGATGTACATACATAGGTGTTCATTTGTTAAAAAATCAATAGTCATATCAAATTCTACACATGAGACCATACATAAAATATTTACTCGTTCATCTGATTCTGAATATGACATAAAACAATAATTTGCTTTAAAGTGCAAATAATTTTGACCAAAAATTTCTTATATTATCTATGGTTGAATTCTTAATTTCAAAACATATCGCTTTATATTAGATAGAAATTAAGTCCTTCGAGCTTCTATCATTTGGAAATAATTAGTTTTGAAGTCAAATATTTTTTCAAAATTGAAACAATGGAAGTTTAATTAGATTAATATTCATATAATGTCAATCAAGATAAAAATTCGAAATTCTATTTCGAAATGAACTGCATTGGTAATTTGCAAAACATACTTCTAAAATAGTGGCTTTTAAAACTAGATTTCTTTAATTCTGGTACTATTAAAGATAATTCCATTACTCTATAAATTTAGAACTTTTAGTTGATGCAGTTTTGATAATTTATGCAAATATGTGGCAAAACATTCTTAGAATTTCAAATTTGAACTTTTAAAGGTACTTTGAGAGTATCAAATAAGACTCGGGAGTATCACGGTACTTTTGAACATCAAAGAGTATCGAAAAAAGTACCATCGTACCAATTTTGCTATCCCTGGTTGAATTACTTAATTCGGCCTCTGAATGACGATAGCCAATTATACCCCGTTTACACGGTGAAATTATTCGTAATTCACGCTCTCATTCATCATTCAACCCCCAATTATGTACTGAATGACATGATTCGCCATACAAAATTTCAGCTGCGAATTACATAAGCTGTACTTAATTCAGTTTGAATTACGTACGATTTAAGAATAAATGAGTGTCATCTCTAGTTTTTATCGGGCATTTATCATCAGCTGTTTGTTTTTATTGGTTGGAGACTAATAAAAAATTAAATTACAAAAAACTAATAAAAAATAAAATTATGAAAAATGCAAAAACTTAAACTGTTGAAATAATGTAATAAATGTATTTTTGTATCATACACACACACAAATAATATAAAAAATTACATAAAGTAATGAATGGAAAAAAACAACATGGCGATGAACTGTCAAAACGAATTACGAATGTGTCGTAGAAACGCACCGTGTGAACGGGGTATAACTCGAAATTTTTCCGCGTCGAAAATTTTTAAAAGCACTAAAAACAGTGCTAAAATCTCTAAGTTGACAACGATGTGTTTTAGTAAAATAATTATTTAAAAATGATGCGAACTTTTATTAATGTGTTTAATAAATAGTACATTATTTAAATAAGAAAAATCTAGAAATATTCAATTCAATAAAAAATGTATGAATAAAATTTTTTGCTGTGTGAGCAGTTTTGAATTACAATTCTAAATTTTCAGAATATTTTGAGAATGATTTAGAAATTATGGAGTACAATTAATAATGTTAAACATTTCTGAAATACAATTAGAAACTTCTGAAATTAATTTTTTTTAATACAGTTATATCAAGCAGTTGAATTACTTAATTCGGTCTCTGAATGACGATAGCCAATTAACCCATTTCTACGGCACATTTGTAATTCGTTTTGACAGTTCATCGCCATGTTGTTTTTTTCATTCATTATTTTGTATTTTTTTTTTTTTTTTAATATTAGTGTGTGTGTGATACAAAAATACGTTAGTTACATTATTTAAGCAAATTAAGTTATATATTTTCTATTTATTTGCTTATTTTTTTAATTTAATTTTTTTGTCTCCAACCTAGTAAAATTAAAACGAAGTACTTCCAAAAGAATAACGTTTATCACCACCTCAAAAGTAGCACTAAGTGAATTTTTTTACCTTCTGAGGAAATAATGTTTAAAGACTTATAAAGAAGCGCAAATAATTCTATTTTTTTTAATGTTAACATACATTTTTGTTCCTACATTTTTATGAGGTACAAAAATTCAAAAATTTCAGGCCGACCATATAATACCCTAGACCTGTTACAAAAAATGTGATTTAGTTTTTATAAAAAAATAATTTAAGTTGAGTTGTACCTTGCCTCAGATATACTTAAGCCATTTATTGTTGAATAAAATTGTGGACATTTAAGTTGAATTTTGAAGGGGGCTTTGAATAGGGGCTATGGTCAAATGAGACCCTATAATTAAAAAATTCATGAGGGTCATCAAGGGTAGTATAGAACTTGGTTTTGCAGCATTTTGTCGAGATACAAGTATATTAAACATAATTATGAACTTGAAAGCCATATTCATCCGGTTCAGTTATATGGAGGCTAGGTGAAATAATCCACCGATGTTAACCATTTCCAACAGGCTTCGTCTCCGGTAACAGAGAAGATCGTGTGCCAAATTTCATTGAATTACCTTCAACATTGCGACCTTAGTTTGATTACAAGGTTTACAAGCCCTATTCGGGGGTTCAGTTGTATGGGGGCTAAGTGAGATAATGGACCGATGTTAACCATTCTCAATAGACTTTGTCTCTGGTACCATAGAAGATCGTGTGCCAAATTTCATTGAATTATCTTCAAAATTGCGACCTGTAGTTTGATTACAAGGTTTACAAGCCCTATTCAGGGGTTCAATTGTATGGGTGCTAGTTGAAATAATGGACCGATCGTAATCATTTTCAATAGGCTTCGTCCGTGACAATAGATCATGTACCAAATTTCATTGAATTATCTTCAAAATTGCGACCTGTAGTTTGATTACAAGGTTTGCATGGACGGACGGACATAGCTAAATCGACTCAGAAAATGATTCTAAGCCGATTGGTATACTTTAAGGTGGCTATAGGGCCAATATTATTGTGCGTTACAAACATCAGCACAAATCCAATATACCCTCCCCACTAAAGTGGTGTAGGGTATAATTATTATGAAAAAAAGAAAAAAATCATATTTGTTTCATTTTATTCTGGAAATTTATCAAATACTTTTAGAGCAGAGCCAGGCAACGCCTTGCAAAAACTGACCAATAGAGTTTTTGCAAGAGCGAAAAATAAGAAAAGAGAACGATTTGTACTCTAAAATGAATTCAACACATGGTGGTGTTTTAAATAAAAATATTAGTTTTTTTTTTGATTAAAATTTGTAAATGTCATTAGACTTCTTTGCTTGTATCTATTTAAGAAAGCATTTTAGATTAAAATTAGTTTATTTTGGAAAATGTACCTATTTAATTTTTAAATTTTAAAACAAATCCTTCTGAGATATTTACGCGCTTTACTCCCACAATGCATAAAAATAAACGAAACGACTTAGTCTCGCTTGTGCTTTCATGCAGTGAGGTTGGATGTACGCTTGATGCTAGAGAAACAAATAAAGAAATGTATAATTTAGAATGGGAAAATGATTTTTTGTTTGCCGAAAATTTTTTTGACAAACCTGAATGTTTGATTTGTAATCGGACGATGTCACGAACCAACAAATTTAATGTAGAAAGACATTATCTTACATGTCACAGTGAATATGTAATATTACAGGTGACGCATGAAATTGTTTTATTTTAGATTCAAAAAAAAATTTTTTTGAAAAATTTGTTTTAGATTACGAATCACAAAATAATGATGATCTTTCCTTAAAAGGAAGGGCATATTTGCAAAAAAAATAAATTTTGGAATATTAAAAACAGCTAAAGAGATTAAATCGCAAGATCTGGGCGGCCAATGGACTACTCTAAAAAGTAAGATTAATTTCTCACCAAAATAGAATCACAATAGGTTCATGCAAAGTATGAGGAAGACTTGAGCATTGAACGAAATCTGGATAGGGTAGACAAAAGTTCAAACAGATATTTTTAAAACAAAAACTCTTTCGAAGAGCACCGAACACTTCTATAAGAAAAGCAGCACATAAAGTTAAAAGTTATTCGCAGAGCCAGATCAAAAAGTTCCAAATAAATTTGGAAAAGAAACAAGAAACAAGTAAACAAATGGAATGCTCCCCTATAAACATTAGGTTGATATTTGAAATATGGCTTAAGATAATTATGGCCACATCCCTTTCAAATTAACAAAATATTACCTTTTAAAAACAAAATATTTTTGTCCAACTTTTAGGTAGGGTCAATTATAGACCGCGTGTCGTAAAATTTCGTAGAAATTTCGGTTTGTATAACACTTATTTGTTTTGAATTTTATCGCTGTACTGGTATTTTTAGTTCAGTCACGAGTGTTAATATCGAATTTCATCGTTATACTCGCATTTTTATGCCAATAATAAAAGTAAAGTAATTTTCTGAAGGGGGTCTTACATGGGGGTAGGGTGAGTTACCGATCCATTCCGTTTTAAATTCAGTAGGAAGATTTACGTTCCTATAAATCATATACCGGTGTATAGAGATGCAGATGAAAAAAAAAATCATTACTACACACACACTATTGGTATTTTTCAATGAAATTGCACTGAAGAAAATATTTGGCTATTTTGAAGATTAAATTGCACTACTATAAAATGTGAATATTTATAAACAAAATATAATCAATGGATATAAGAATGAGAATTTCTTCACATAGAAACAAAATTTAAATTAAAATGTACAAAAAAAGTATTAAATAAGAATGATCGTATTTACTTGTTTTTGAAGTTGTGTTTTTGTTTTTTTTTTCAAATTGCGTTTGCAATTTCTGAAACAAAGCGACATCAACCTAGTCTATTGAATGCTGCCAAGCAACTTGAGAAGTTCGTATGCGATCGTGCTGTATACATCCCAGCGGAATTTTTTCCTCATACATCTACCATCTGAGACCAAAGACAATGTAGATGCGACTAATCCAAAGTCTGTATTCAATTCCAACTTACATTTACACAGCGATGGCCTAGGCCGTACGAGGGGTCCAACTCTACCGACATTGTAAGCGAACGTCGGATGAGTACACATGAAACGAAAAAACAATAACGAAAAAACAAAAATTTTCCCAGCAGCGGCTGGAAATCGAACCAAGGGACACTCATATTTCATGTTTCGTGATCAACGCGCTAACCACTTAAGCCACATCACATTTAATAATAATTGAGTCGAATGTTAGTTTTATGCTACTAACACCTTTTTCAGATTAGTCCAATCCTACCGACATTGTAAGCGAAGTTCAGATGAGTAAAATAAATTGAAATAAAGGAATAAAAAAAACGAGATGAAATAAATGTGCATTTAATTTTACAATAGAATAGGAATAATACTGATCTGAATCGGATGCTAGTTGTATGCTCTTCCCAAAATTTTCCTATTGATATATTAGTATACAATCAGATGCGTTTTAATTTGTAATAACCTGCGGACTGCTGGGATGTAAATTGCCGAAAATTTTCGTAATCAGAACAATACTAGCGCCGACCACTGTTGCCAGATTTGACGATTTATCGTCATTTTGACGCTTTTCACTGCCAAAAATGACCTGTTGTCGATTTGATGATTTTAACTCTAAATTTGATTATTTAAAATAAGATTTTTGTACTAATTATAATACATTTTATCATTTATTTTTCTATCTATAATTTTAAAGAAAATCGATGTATGTATTTAGACTATCCAATGAAAATGGTAATAAAATTAAACATTATAATGTTTTAGAGTATGTCCATTGATCAAATGATTTACGTAATAACGAACTCAAAATTTTTTGAGAATTTCTCTTTTTTTGGGCCAGCACTTAGGGGTTATTGGATCTAGAATAATTGGTATTGGATCTAGAAGGATAGAGGAAGTAGTGTTTTTTGACATTTGATTTAAAGGAGGAAATTTGTTTTGCATACGAAAAATTTAAACACCTACTATACATACATTTACTAGAGATCATACCAATTTAGTTTGCAAGAACTCAATGTAAAGTATTTTAAATCATAAAAACTTAAGCGCTAAATCCCATTCCAAAACAAGAAGAGTATATTTTAAAAATTATTTATTTTTCATGAAGAATCTTTAGTGTTGAATTTTACTTTAATTCCGATGTATTTAAGCAATTATTAATGAAAAATTAATTTTCTAAAATATGCTTTATATGGGAGTTAGGGTCATACATAAAATTTTGAGAAGGGATATATTTTTATATAAAAGTTAGTTATGTTGAATTTTATTGTTATAATAATGGTTGGACGTTTAAGACATTTGTAAAGGGGGGTTTGTATAAGGGCTAGGTTCAAATATAGGCCGATCTTTATAAATCCACCCTCCACCACTATCAGTGGTGATAGAGGGTATATATAAGTTTGTCATTCCGTTTGTAACACCGAGAAATATTCATCTGAGACCCAACAAAGTATATATATTCTTGGTCCCTATAAAATTCTGAGTCGATTTAGATATGTCCGTCTGTCTGTCTGTCTGTATTTTTTACAAAAACTACTGCAGATAAATTGATGAATTTTGTAAATGATATAACTCTTGGTGCCAGGAAAAATCGGTTCACAATTTCATATACCTTCCATACAAATGTACATATTCCCCGAAATTAATTTATTGTTAATAACTTCCGAAAAAATGCCGATATCAATTTTCTGAATCGGTCCATAATTGGTCATAGCTCCCATATAAGGTTTCCTTCCGAAAAACACTTAAACGCACATAACTCATTACCAAATAACGATATTCATACGAACTTTGGCTTTTATCTACAGAAATCATACTGTACATTTTGTTCACGATCGGTCCACAATTAGTCGTAGCTCCCATTAAAGGTCTCTTTCTCAAAATCACTTAAACACATATTTCTCATTACCAAATAAAGGTATCCATACAAAATATAGCACAAGTATTGCTTTTATATACAGAAATGACTGTTAAATTTGTTTACGATCGGTCCGTAATTGGTCGTAGCTCCCATACAAGGTCCCCTTTCGAGAATCATTTAAACGCATAAAACTCATTACGAAATAAAGATATCCATACAAAATTTGGCACAAATATTGTTTTTATCTACAGAAAACTTATTATAATTGTTTTCACGATCGGTGCATAATTGGTCTAATGTTCACATAGAAATTCTCTTTCCTGTTTGTGTAAAAAATTTTTGTTAACCCAAGATCAAATAAAAAGTGCACATTGAGAAAGTGTAACTGTTTAATTTCTTATGCTATTCAGCAACATCAGTGTTGATAAGAGTTTGTACAAACAGAACATAACATGGCATTTTTATATGAAAAATATTAGTTAACAAAGGACAATATAATGAAGTGGTGCAGTGCCGGTTCGATTCCTGGTCGATTTATCTTTTTTTGACATAAATAATCAAATTTTTTTTTTTAAATCAAATTAAGTGTCGAAATTCGGTTCAACAATAAAAATTTAAAAGCATTTTTTTTTCATAGGATCACCAAAGTTGAAAATCTATTGTACCTCCCGTACAAAATTATATAAGTTTTATAACTATAACTATTGTCATATATTTTTCTCACACATAGAAATTATTTAAAATACAGAACATAGGTTAAATTTAGTACGCTCTATAACAGTCTGTTAAGTGGTAGTTTTGTTTTTAATTACATATTGTAAGGCGTAATGAAAGTAAGTCTAAAATATTAAGGTAAATTTGAATCAATCCATAAAATTTGATAATTTATGAAACCAGTTTAAGATGGAGGGTATTTAAGATTCGCGAAGCCGAATATAGCACTCTAACTTGTTTGTTAATAATTTCCATTTGAATGTCGATATCTTCACAAAATTTTACAATTTAAAGTTTATAAGTGTCAGTAGAATTCATCCAAAGAAAAAAATTTCAGGATCGGTCCATAATTGGTCATAGCTCCCATACAAGGTTCCCTTCAGAAAATCATTTAAACGTACATAATTCATTATCAAATAATGATATTCTTTAATTGTATTATTAAACGCACATAACTCATTTCTAAATTAAAATATTCATACAAAATTTGGTGCAAGTATTGCTCTTATATACAGCAATGTTACTGTGGAATTTTTTTTGATCGCTCCATAATTGGTCATAGCTCCCGTACAAGTTCCTTTCAGAAAATCATTTAAACGCAAATAGCTCATATCTAAATTAAAATATATTATAACATTAGATCTAGTCGTCTAATTTACAAAAATTTTCATAGGGATTCCAACACTTCCATAATATTTTAGCCGCAAATTAATTATTGTAATTGCAACATAATCTTAAGATTAATAAATTTTTGTCAAACAGTTAGGTTAGGTTGATAGGAGGATGTATACTACATCAAATCCGCTCCTTATCATAAAAAAATTACTAAATGAATTATTTTTCAGCGTTCAGAAACTCAGTTTCCTGAACGTAATTCCTAAGAATCTTCTAATCAGTGTTAGTCAGGAATGTTATTTCCGGAATAACATCACTTCCAAGATACTTGGATCTAACTTCGACGAATGCCTGGCAGTGGCAAAGAAAGTGCTCCAGTGTTTCACTGTCCTTTCCACATGCTCTACATTCGTCTGAGTCCGCACGTCCAATTTTGAATAGATATGCTCGTAATCCTGGACACACAGAATACGTACCATCATACTAACTTCAGACTTGCTTATTTTGTGGAGATTTTTCGTCTTGCTCTCATCAGGGTCACCCCATAGCATCTTCGTGGTTCTACGCACTGTTTCATTATTCCAAGTGGCCTTATGGGATTCTCAGTTCAGCTTTTGTTGCGTCGAATGGTTTTGCGTTTGTCAGGTTAACTGCCTCGACCTCCATTCCCTTTAAAGCTATTACATTCGTCCTTTTGTTGCCGACTACTCCCGAGTGGGCTGGGACCCATATGATGTAAACCTTGCCTCTGAGAAAGTATTCAGTTCAATCAGTTATTCCAATAAATTTTACAAATAATATTAGGAAAATTAAAAAAGTTTAACCAAAGGTGCTTTAAAAATATATACTATAGTTGGGGCTCTAAGCCCCCAACTGAAAGTACGCCCTTTTTTTCTCCAAAATATTCAGATGAACATTAAAGTTCTTCGTGCAAAATTTAAAGGATCTAGTTCTATTAATTTCCCAGATAAACGAAATTTTGTATTTAATTCATATGGGAGGTGCCGCTCCCCTCATTGGTAGTCCGCCAATTTATTACCCAAAATGTTAACATGTATGTTAAAGTTATTCGTGCAAAATTTTAAGATTGTAAATGTAATAGTTTCCAATATAAACGAATTTTTGTATTTAATTTATATGGGAGGTGCCACGCCCCCTGTTGCTAGTCCGTAAACTTTTTGTCCTAAATAATCATATTGACACTAAAGTGGCTCCGACAAAATTTGAGGACTCTAACTGTTATATTATCTCAGATATACTGATTTAATATTTTCTTAATATGGGCGTGGCTTCTCGCCCACTTGAAATTTCAAAATAAAAAGAAGCCTATAACCTCTTCCAGACATACAGGAATACACTGTGAAAATCGGTTCAGCCGGTTAGTAGTCTATAAACTTCAAATATACAAACATATAAGCAGACAAACACACATTCATTTTTATATGTATATATAGATATATTTTTAGTTTCTTAACACTATGAAATTGAAAAAATTTATACAATTTGAAAAGAGTAAGAAATCTTTTCCCTACATGTGCAAATTTTGGAAGAAATCCCTACACTTTTGTTATGACTCTATGTGTACGTCCATTACTGTTTTTTTATACTCAGACTGTTTTATTATAAAATTGCTAATAACATTCTGAGTTCACCAATTTTTATACCCTTCACCTTCGTGAGAAGGGTATATACATATAAGTTTGTCATTCCGTTTGTAATTTCTATAATATAATTTCCGACCCCATAAAGTATATATATTATGGATCCTTATAGGTAGCGGAGTTGATTAAGCTATGTCAGTCTGTCTGTCCGTCTGTGTGTTTGTTGAAATCAGTTTTTAGAGGACTCCAGATGTCGGCGAGAACCGAATCTTCAATAATTCTGTTAGACATGCTTTCGAGAAGATCGCTATTTAAAATCAGCAAAATCGGTCCATAAATACCGGAGATATGAGCAAAAATTCGAAACAACCTCTGAAAATTTCATAAAAAAAAATTTTTCATGCTTTGATATAAGCAACAACAACAACACTGCTTATTCATTGAGTATTTCGTTTCATATGTTTGGATGGCTGTGTGTTTCACTGCCTTGTGTATATTGTTTTTGTTTCTTGGTGTATTCAGTTTCGTATGTTTGGATGTCTGTTGGTTTCATTGCGTTGTGTATTTTGTTTTTGTTTTTTTTTGAGAATTTCGTTTCGTATGTTTGAATGGCTGTGTGTTTCATTGCCTTCTGTATATTGTTTTTTTTTTTCTTGGTGCATTCAGTTTCGTATGTTTGGATGCTGTTGGATTTACTGCCTTCTGTATTTTGTTTTTTGTGTGGTTATTTCGTTTAGCGCTGTTGTTGTTCATTTTGTTTTGCTATTGCTAGAATAATGATATAGTAGGGAAAATGAAATAAATATAAATTTAATGAAATTGATATTTATTAAATACACTATGGTGAAGGGTATATAAGATTCGGCACAGCCGAATATAGCACTCTTACTTGTTTTTTGCTAAATTTTGTGATTTCCAAAAAACGCTAAACTTTGCAATTTAATGGCTTACCGCGAACTATTTTCTATTTTTCACCATCGTGAGAAGGATATATATAAGTTTGTCATACCGTTTGTAATTTCTAAAATATAATTTTCCGACCCTATAAAGTATACATATATGTATATTCTGGATCCATATAGATAACGGAGTCGATTAAGCCATGTCCGTCTGTCAGATATGTCCAGATATGTTTGGACGTGTGTTGGTTTTAATGCTTTGCTTTTTTTTGTGATTTGTTTCGTTTAACATTAATTATTTTTGTTTTGTTATTGCTAAGGTAATGATGGTATTTTCGGAAAAAATTTAACCTTTTAAGGCACTTGGGAACAATTTAACACCGAATTTGATAAAAATCGAAAAAAACCCTATCCACTTGAATAATGCTATAATTAGACGAATAACAGAAATCAAACAAACAAGTAAGAGTTCTATATCTTATATACCCTTAACCGTTATGTGTTAAAAAATGGTCAAGGACATTCCTTTCCATTCGGCTGGCAGTGTCCATCTTTAAGCAGATCATTTTATTACACCCTTCACCTTCGTGAGGTATATATAAATTTGTCATTCCGTTTGTAATTTCTAAAATAATTTTCCAACCATATAAAGTATATATATTATATACTGTACTAGATCGGATTAAATAAAGTTTTGAATAAACAAAGTGTAGACAAAATTATATAATTTAAAAGAAATATAAAATACATAAAATATTGTACATAAAAAATTTGTTATCTTAAATGTGACAAAAAAAAAAACTATAAGCTTTACAATAAAATGTATATCTTATACATATATATCAGACATCTTTGATATAAAAATTAAAAAAAACAAAAAAAAACTCGTCAAAAATTATTTATTTATTTTTAATTGCCTAGCTTTTTGTGCTAAGTGATTTCATACAATATGAATTAGAGCAACAAAATAGGTTACTGGAAACCATAATGCTTACTGAAACTATAATATGGTTACTTTGAACAATAATATGGTTACTGGAAACCATAACATGGTTACTTTAAACCATAATATGAATACTTGAAACCATAATATGGAAAGCCATGGTATGGTTACATGAAACTATAAAATTATTATTTAAAACCACAATATGATTATTTTAGACCATATTATTACAATGTTAGGATCTTATTGGGTCACATTATGATTAATAATATGTACAATATTATGATGAAATATTCGGACTATATTTGATCTTAATATGATACCTTATTATACTAAATGATCATAATATATTTTAACTTTAACCATAATTCTAACCATAATATGTTGCTCTCCATCAGTGTTGAAATTAAAGGCTAAATCGGATAAAATCAGATATAGTCCTAACATTTCAACATAATATTGTTTTATTAATCATAATGTGATGTTCTGACATCATATTATGACCCAATAAGATTATAACATTGTCATAAAATGGTCCAAAATAATCATATTATTTTGGTCTCATGTTATCATATTATGGTTTTCAGTAACCATATTATGTTTTAAAGTAACCATATTATGGTTTACAGTAACCATATTATGGTTTACAGTAACCATATTATGGTTTACAGTAACCACATAATAGCTTAAGTAATATAGTTTGAAGTGGTTTCAAGTAACCATATTAGGTTTCCAATCTACTTTGTTACAGCTGTTACATATATTTCTCATCATAATATGATAATTTGTAGTTAACTGTCAACATAACATTTTTAATGGATATACGTTTGAGTATTCTATGGTCTCCACCAATAAAACATAACCTCACTTGAATTGATAAAAAAAGTACGAGGTTAATGTAGATAACATATAACTTTGAACAGTTATATGATGTAATACACTACACCAGTGCGAGCGAGACGCAAAACTGTCGAAAGCCAGGCAACAAACACAAGCTTAAACGCTGTTTCCAAACTCAGACCTGAATTACGACTGCATGTCAACATTAAAATAATTTATACATATATGTTTTTGTAAAGCTTATAGTTTTTTTGTGACATTTATGCATTTTATATTTCTTTTAAGTTTTATAATTTTATCTACGAATTTATTTTTAGAAATTATTTTTTTCACAATTGCTTCAACACTTTATTTATATGATCAAAACTATATTTAATCCGATCAAGTACAGAACTGATGTAAAATGATATTTTTAAAAGTAAACATATTTTGCTTACATGTTAAACATTGTATGGGTATACATATAAAAATACTTATAATTTGAAGAAAGGTTGTGAATAAGGGTGTAAAGACCTCTTTTCCCAAATCGCCTTTTTTACAGTAAAAATGTAAATTGAAAAAGCCAAAGTTTTCGCCAAAATATTTAGCTTTAAAAGCCCTTTTTTAACATTATTTTTTAATTTAAAGTAAAACAATATCAGAATTATCAAGTATTTTTAGATAAAAATCGTATGAATGATTTTTAAAGCTGCATCATATTTACAGAATATGAGGAATACAATACAATTCGTGAATTCCTTTATTAGATTGCAAAAAATATTATTTTAACATTAATCTCAATATGGACAACAAAAAGGGCGTATTCCATAATTATTGGAATATATTAACAAGGCAATTTTGGAGTTTTTTAGGGCGGGTTTTTGAGTTGGAGACAAATGCCAATTAATTATCAGATTAGCTAATCTAAAAATAAATTTAATCTGATGTTAATCCGCTTTGATGTTACTTTGATACACTTGAACTTTCAAAATAAAAAGAAGCCTATAACCTCTTCCAGACATACAGGAATACACTGTGAAAATCGGTTCAGCCGGTTAGTAGTCTATAAACTTCAAATATACAAACATATAAGCAGACAAACACACATTCATTTTTATATGTATATATAGATATATTTTTAGTTTCTTAACACTATGAAATTGAAAAAATTTATACAATTTGAAAAGAGTAAGAAATCTTTTCCCTACATGTGCAAATTTTGGAAGAAATCCCTACACTTTTGTTATGACTCTATGTGTACGTCCATTACTGTTTTTTTATACTCAGACTGTTTTATTATAAAATTGCTAATAACATTCTGAGTTCACCAATTTTTATACCCTTCACCTTCGTGAGAAGGGTATATACATATAAGTTTGTCATTCCGTTTGTAATTTCTATAATATAATTTCCGACCCCATAAAGTATATATATTCTGGATCCTTATAGGTAGCGGAGTTGATTAAGCTATGTCCGTCTGTCTGTCCGTCTGTGTGTTTGTTGAAATCAGTTTTTAGAGGACTCCAGATGTCGGCGAGAACCGAATCTTCAATAATTCTGTTAGACATGCTTTCGAGAAGATCGCTATTTAAAATCAGCAAAATCGGTCCATAAATACCGGAGATATGAGCAAAAATTCGAAACAACCTCTGAAAATTTCATAAAAAAAAATTTTTCATGCTTTGATATAAGCAACAACAACAACACTGCTTATTCATTGAGTATTTCGTTTCATATGTTTGGATGGCTGTGTGTTTCACTGCCTTGTGTATATTGTTTTTGTTTCTTGGTGTATTCAGTTTCGTATGTTTGGATGTCTGTTGGTTTCATTGCGTTGTGTATTTTGTTTTTGTTTTTTTTTGAGAATTTCGTTTCGTATGTTTGAATGGCTGTGTGTTTCATTGCCTTCTGTATATTGTTTTTTTTTTTTCTTGGTGCATTCAGTTTCGTATGTTTGGATGCTGTTGGATTTACTGCCTTCTGTATTTTGTTTTTTGTGTGGTTATTTCGTTTAGCGCTGTTGTTGTTCATTTTGTTTTGCTATTGCTAGAATAATGATATAGTAGGGAAAATGAAATAAATATAAATTTAATGAAATTGATATTTATTAAATACACTATGGTGAAGGGTATATAAGATTCGGCACAGCCGAATATAGCACTCTTACTTGTTTTTTGCTAAATTTTGTGATTTCCAAAAAACGCTAAACTTTGCAATTTAATGGCTTACCGCGAACTATTTTCTATTTTTCACCATCGTGAGAAGGATATATATAAGTTTGTCATACCGTTTGTAATTTCTAAAATATAATTTTCCGACCCTATAAAGTATACATATATGTATATTCTGGATCCATATAGATAACGGAGTCGATTAAGCCATGTCCGTCTGTCAGATATGTCCAGATATGTTTGGACGTGTGTTGGTTTTAATGCTTTGCTTTTTTTTGTGATTTGTTTCGTTTAACATTAATTATTTTTGTTTTGTTATTGCTAAGGTAATGATGGTATTTTCGGAAAAAATTTAACCTTTTAAGGCACTTGGGAACAATTTAACACCGAATTTGATAAAAATCGAAAAAAACCCTATCCACTTGAATAATGCTATAATTAGACGAATAACAGAAATCAAACAAACAAGTAAGAGTTCTATATCTTATATACCCTTAACCGTTATGTGTTAAAAAATGGTCAAGGACATTCCTTTCCATTCGGCTGGCAGTGTCCATCTTTAAGCAGATCATTTTATTACACCCTTCACCTTCGTGAGGTATATATAAATTTGTCATTCCGTTTGTAATTTCTAAAATAATTTTCCAACCATATAAAGTATATATATTATATACTGTACTAGATCGGATTAAATAAAGTTTTGAATAAACAAAGTGTAGACAAAATTATATAATTTAAAAGAAATATAAAATACATAAAATATTGTACATAAAAAATTTTGCTTTACAATAAAATGTATATCTTATACATATATATCAGACATCTTTGATATAAAAATTAAAAAAAAAAAAAAAACAAAAAAAAACTCGTCAAAAATTATTTATTTATTTTTAATTGCCTAGCTTTTTGTGCTAAGTGATTTCATACAATATGAATTAGAGCAACAAAATAGGTTACTGGAAACCATAATGCTTACTGAAACTATAATATGGTTACTTTGAACAATAATATGGTTACTGGAAACCATAACATGGTTACTTTAAACCATAATATGAATACTTGAAACCATAATATGGAAAGCCATGGTATGGTTACATGAAACTATAAAATTATTATTTAAAACCACAATATGATTATTTTAGACCATATTATTACAATGTTAGGATCTTATTGGGTCACATTATGATTAATAATATGTACAATATTATGATGAAATATTCGGACTATATTTGATCTTAATATGATACCTTATTATACTAAATGATCATAATATATTTTAACTTTAACCATAATTCTAACCATAATATGTTGCTCTCCATCAGTGTTGAAATTAAAGGCTAAATCGGATAAAATCAGATATAGTCCTAACATTTCAACATAATATTGTTTTATTAATCATAATGTGATGTTCTGACATCATATTATGACCCAATAAGATTATAACATTGTCATAAAATGGTCCAAAATAATCATATTATTTTGGTCTCATGTTATCATATTATGGTTTTCAGTAACCATATTATGTTTTAAAGTAACCATATTATGGTTTACAGTAACCATATTATGGTTTACAGTAACCATATTATGGTTTACAGTAACCACATAATAGCTTAAGTAATATAGTTTGAAGTGGTTTCAAGTAACCATATTAGGTTTCCAATCTACTTTGTTACAGCTGTTACATATATTTCTCATCATAATATGATAATTTGTAGTTAACTGTCAACATAACATTTTTAATGGATATACGTTTGAGTATTCTATGGTCTCCACCAATAAAACATAACCTCACTTGAATTGATAAAAAAAAGTACGAGGTTAATGTAGATAACATATAACTTTGAACAGTTATATGATGTAATACACTACACCAGTGCGAGCGAGACGCAAAACTGTCGAAAGCCAGGCAACAAACACAAGCTTAAACGCTGTTTCCAAACTCAGACCTGAATTACGACTGCATGTCAACATTAAAATAATTTATACATATATGTTTTTGTAAAGCTTATAGTTTTTTTGTGACATTTACGCATTTTATATTTCTTTTAAGTTTTATAATTTTATCTACGAATTTATTTTTAGAAATTATTTTTTTCACAATTGCTTCAACACTTTATTTATATGATCAAAACTATATTTAATCCGATCAAGTACAGAACTGATGTAAAATGATATTTTTAAAAGTAAACATATTTTGCTTACATGTTAAACATTGTATGGGTATACATATAAAAATACTTATAATTTGAAGAAAGGTTGTGAATAAGGGTGTAAAGACCTCTTTTCCCAAATCGCCTTTTTTACAGTAAAAATGTAAATTGAAAAAGCCAAAGTTTTCGCCAAAATATTTAGCTTTAAAAGCCCTTTTTTAACATTATTTTTTAATTTAAAGTAGAACAATATCAGAATTATCAAGTATTTTTTGATAAAAATCGTATGAATGATTTTTAAAGCTGCATCATATTTACAGAATATGAGGAATACAATACAATTCGTGAATTCCTTTATTAGATTGCAAAAAATATTATTTTAACATTAATCTCAATATGGACAACAAAAAGGGCGTATTCCATAATTATTGGAATATATTAACAAGGCAATTTTGGAGTTTTTTAGGGCGGGTTTTTGAGTTGGAGACAAATGCCAATTAATTATCAGATTAGCTAATCTAAAAATAAATTTAATCTGATGTTAATCCGCTTTGATGTTACTTTGATACAAAACAATAGAAAACGTCACTGTTTATTATTAAAACTATGCACGTTTTATAAATAAGAAGAAGACAATCGTAAATTTAATATGAGAATTAATGAAAACTTAAATTTAAAACAAAAAAAATGTGTTTTGAAGTCTCCGTAATTTATACTAATCAATAAATCAAACATTTTAATGTTTATTTTTATAAAAATTGTATTTATTTTTTTGCATCAGCTGTCTACACTTTTTCTTTTCTTGTTCAAGTTTAAATCACATCCACTGGGCACTTAAACTAGCAAACAAAATTAACTAACTGAGTACATAAAAACAAATTTCCAGGAATAATTTTAATTTAATCCCTAACCGTTCACCTAAAGATTTTCGTACTTATAAGGCATTATTGTAATACTAATAACTATAGTTGACATAGTCCAGACCTATATCTCAAAAATATTGGATATTTAAGGTATAAAATAGTAAAAAGGTGATTTAATTTTGTGTCCTTTCCTTAAAACTTAAGCAAATTGTATTCTTGTGTATTATGTTGATGCTGTCCAAGTTTTATCCAATTTAATTAATAATAAGTACATGAAAAATTTTTTCAACAAAAATATATGGATATATGCCTTTATCCCATTTTAGCAAAATTTAAAGTGTCGATTTTTGCAAGTTGTGATTTGAATTTTTTACTGAAATTTTTCAGAGGGATAGCTATGAACAGCGTTGCCACTCACAATTTATTTTTCTTACCAAAGTTCCGACAAAATCTACCAAAACGTTCCAAAAACTACCAAATTTTTCCTTAGGGACAATTGCTTCTGTTTAGAGTTCCATTATTTTTAAAAGTAATGTGTAATATCATACAATGATTTGTTCCAAAGAATCAATGGTTTACTTTTACGTAATTAGACAAAATTTCCAAATACATTGGTTATGAAATACATAATTTCTGTTTTTGACAAAATTTGTACCAAAATCATTCCTGAGTAATAGTATTATATTCGGCTATGACGAATCATATATGTATATCCACCATCAGCATCTATCGTATAAATTGAGGACTTTATGGATAAATCCTTTTATTATACTACGGTTAACTAATTTGCTATTTATTGATAATAAAATTATTTTCCGAAAAAGGGGCTATATGGCTGTAATAGGATCAATTGTGGACCAATCGACATAGATTTCGGTTCTTAAAAAACTGTTTCAACAGACTGACGGGCGGACATGGCTATGTCGTCTTAGCATCTAATAAGAACTTAGAAAAAATATATACTTACAAACGGAATCACAAAATCAATATACCCCTAATATTTTTATACCCATCAAAACTACCAAAAGTCATTTCAGAGATTTGAAACTACCAATTTTGGTCCAATTGGACCAAAGTGGCAACGCTGGCTATGAATTATATCTGAGGATATATTTAAAAGTTTATCAAAAACATACATTTTTTTTACGCCCTTATTCGGCTCCATGCTTCATTTAATGGCCTTTTTACATGTCTAACTTTGTATAGGAACAATATAACTGTTGTGAAGTTTTTATTGTTTTATTTAGAATTTTATCAGAAAACCAGAGGATATTTTTAAGAAAAACTTACAAGCGTTTTAAAAAAAATTACGAGTAGGCCCGCTACATTTAAAAAACTTGAAAAAACGGGAAAATTTAAGAATAAAAAAAGGAGTTATTATATTTGAAATTTCAACTCATACAGATCATAAATAGATTTTTGACGATAAAAAATTTAAAATAGGATTACATGCTGGCAACACTGCATGCAAGAGTGTGTGTATATGTAGAATGATTTTCGGTAACTCTATTTTTTGGTGGTGATTTTGGTGTTGTGTATATTTTTAAAACAGTTGTATTTTTAAGGAGTTTATATCACTTCCGCTAACGTAAAGCTTTAGTGAGTTAAAGCTTTTTGTTACTATAAGAGAGTTCTTAAACTGCTAAAGCTCCACACCACTAAAAAGTTTTATAAAAACAAAAGAACATTAAGTGCTTTTGCTCTAACAACCACACACACACACTTACAAAAAGTATAAGAGCAACAAATACTACCAGCTTTTTTACTTACAATTCTAATTCGATACGAAACTTTAGCTACGGGCATTTAAAGGCAAACGAAATATACACTAGATAAAATTTTCAAACGGGATTTACATCGAATAAAATGAATTTCTTTAATGTATTTAAATAATATTGAATTAATGATTGTGTAAATATACATAATATATAGTGTAATAAATAAAAATTTAAGCGATTATAACCCAAAAAGTATGCAACAAATGCTCGAAATTTGAAATTGCAAATAGCAAAAATAAAATAAACGAAATTCGTATACATACAAAATAATGTGCGTGCGCGTGTGAATGTGTGTGCATTTGTGGAGTTTAAGAAGACAAATTCCTTAAATTCCTTAGCGTATTTGTACTGTGACTTGAAAGTTAATATAAAATTCATTTAGCTCAAAAAAGAAATATTTCCAACAAAAATTTCTAAAATAAACAAATTAATAAAAAGGCTGTCAATATATTAATGTTCTCATGCTGGCTAACGTTTGTTTGAATTTTTACGTTCGCATTTAAATTAATTTTTGAAAACAACTACATACACACATCTGCAAGTTCAAAAATAAACTCTCCCATACATATCTGCATAAACAAAACATTAAATATTTCGTTAAAAAATATATACATATGTATACATGAAAGATTTATTTAATATATACACTAGTTAATATATGTATATACACTCCTACATACAATTTCTTTGGGTCACTCTTTTACATTTATTTAAAAGTATTTTTAAATATTCTGTTAAATTTTTAAAATTTGGATTGATGATATTTTAAGTAAAAACGAGTCAAAATTCATTATTTCGACATAGCCTGACGTTGTACTTTGTTTATTTATTATTTTAAACTAAACTGTACAGATATTATTTGCACAAGTAATAATTGTTTAACAATAATAAAACAATTTCGTTTATTTGTCGGATTGAAATATGTGAAGTCAAGAAAATTATAAGAGGTGAAAACGTTAAAGTTTATTGACACAATCCTGCAATATTCCTAATTTTTGAAACAAATACTCCAAAAATGGAAATAACTTTGAAGTATATTAATATACCTAAAGGTCACCTCTAGAAAATCACTTTCATATTCATATTAGAACCAAATGTTATTAGAAAAACTGTTAATTGCTATAAATATAATATATAAATGATTTGTTCTAAGATATTTATCAATCGAATGCGTACTTCCTAAAATCATTATGTTGCTTATAAACATAATTTTTAATTATTTTAAAATATGTAATTCCAAATATTATCTTTTGATAAAAATTTAACGTTTCCAAATTTCTAGATAATCTTCAGTATACACGAGGGTATTCCGGGATTCGTTTTAATGACATTTTATGACAAATCGTTTAAAACGAGTATTTAAAATTTCAATAAAAAAATTTCTGGATTAAGAACTAGTCGCAGAACTGTTATAAATTCGATAAATTCGAAGAAAAATCGTTTATTAAAAAATAGTTTTGGAACTTTATTATAGAACTAGTGTCGACTCCATAAATCTTTCACAAATTTGCGATCTTGATTAATCGAGTTATTCGAATTTTGAAATTTGACTGTTTTAAATTATTCAAAAATTTTACCGACCAAAATTACTCAGATAACCGAACGACGGTTAATCGTATGTATATCATAACATTAAGTGTAGATTAGATTAATTATTGGAAGAATGTGTTAGCGATAAATAAGTTTTTAAATACATATAATTCCTCAATGCATTTGTTTATTAGAAAAAATATATACAAATTATGATTTTCATTAAAAAATTCCTAATGCGATCGTTAAAATACCTATTACCGTTACGCTTTAAATAATGTAACCGAAATTACCTAAAATACCGTTATTTTAAAATAATTTACAATTAGAAAACTAGGCCTGATTAATAGCAATTCCGACAATAGTAGCTTCCTCTAGCAATTTTAGATCGAATATTCCATTACACATGATAAAAAAAAAATTGTCTGACATGCCGTCCCACCCTGGAATTGTTCTATGGGTTGTAAAACTATGTCATACAAAAATTTAGGCTGATTGGATAACGATAACTGGTGCCGCAACGGCTCTGAAGTTTTCAAGTGCATTTACAAGGGGAAAATATGCATTTACAATCGGAAATTTCAGTTTTTGCTCAAATTTAGCCATTTAGTAATACATTTTGAACTTTATTGTAAAGGAATTGTAATATGCACAGAGTAAGCATTTCGGGAAGATATAAAACACAAAAATTGATTGAAAACTTTAAATATTATGGCAAATTCCCCTTTTTAGGTACTTTTTTTTGGGATATATTCTAAAACATCATTTTGTTACTTAAAATATATCTATAATTACTCGAACATTAGTTTATGCCCTTATAAGATAACGCAAACTTCTTCTTAGCTATGGTCAAAAAAGTTTGATTTTTTCAACGGCCGTTTCAAATCTCCAATTTCAGTTTTTTTAATCTTTGTTAAACAAATTTCAAAATTTTTAGGAGATCTCATGGGGATTTAGGGTCAATAGATAAGGCTATTAAACGGTAAAAAAATTAGATCAATATTTCTTACAGTTTAGCTTTACCGATTTGCGATTTGAACTCGGCGGATTTCGGGAAAATCGCATTTTTTTGTAATATTTTAGAGAAGACGTATTAATTCTTTACTGTTGCACATTTTACATAAAGTATTATCAGAGCATTATAGTCCAGATAATATAAAATTTACATAAGAAGTTTTATTAAAATCGGACATTTTTAACCCATAAACTGTGGAGGTCAAAGGTCAAATTTTGCAATATTTAAGAATTTTTAGAGTATCATATCGAAATAATATTTATTTGTCGGCCATATTTACCAAAAATTACTGGAATTTATCGTATATAGTCCGATATTTAAAATAGAGTGAAAAAAGGTAGATTAACCCTTTAAGGCACTTGGGAATAATTCAACACAAAAGTTCAAAAATTCGAAAAAACACTATCTATTTGAATAATGCTATATATAATTAGAGGAATAACAGAAATAAAACAAAAAATTTTATATTAAGTATAAAAAATTATACTTTAACCCTTTTTGACTATGGAGTAAACTTGAGGTTCACATTTTTAAAAGAAAAATTTTGTTTTTAAAACTGATCATTTACATAATCCTTTTTTAGGTCGATTTTCAATGTAATATGTCTAAAAATACAAACTTTATATGGTCAAAAAGGGTTAATTAATAAGTTTTAATTTTTTTTTTGTCACATTTCAAATTCATGTGCTGTGGGACACGTTAAGGGCCTGGGGAATTCGCAATAACTTTTAAAGTTTGCAAGCAATTTTTGTGTTTTATATCTTTCCGAAATGCTTACTCTGTGCACGATTCCTTTACAATAAAGTTCAAAATGTATTACTAAATGGCCAAATTTGAGCAAAAACTGAAAAAAATCTATATTTTCCCCTTGTAAATGCACTTGAAAACTTCATAGCCGTTGCGGCACCAGGTAACGTTATCCTATCAGCTTAATTTTTTGTATGACATAGTTTTACAAGCCAAAGAACAATTCTGCAGGGGGGATGGGCAAAATTCGCAACTTCGTTTTTTTGGACCACTCTAATGTACATGTAGGTTGTTCATATATCAGACATCCGTTAATCAGGAATGTAGCCAGAGGTGTAGGCTCTTCTTTATGGATGTGTGTATGCAGTTACTTTGAAGTGTTTATTTCCGCTTTTTTTAATGGGTCCGTAAAAATTCAAACAACTCATCGGCCATCTATAATTGAAATTATTTTAATTTTGGTTAACTAAATTACTTATTCTTAAATAAGTATATATAAATAACATTTAAAAAAGAATATTGAACAAAAGCAACGAAATGCCATCTCAACAAGTTCAAACTCTAAGAAAAATTCAAAAACAGCAAATGCCTCAATACGGCAGCTCAACTAATATAAATAGTAAATTAAGTGAGGTCAACTTCCAAAATTTAATGTTTGGCAGTCTTCAGTGTGTGCAGCAACAACAACTGCAACAACAGCAAAAGCTGGGTCAGCAACATGAAATTTTTTCATTTAATAACTCTCACACAAGCTTAATTAATAGTGGCATTTATCCAAGTATGGCAAGCAATTTAAATGGTGGTGGTGGGGGTTTGCCAGCAACAGGTAGTACTGCTGGTACTATTTATGGTAGTGAACAACAATTATGTCAGCAATATAGTTCACAGCAACATAGTGACTACATAATATCAGACTATATGGAGAAGATTGGTACGCGTATCAGTATGCTAGAGACAGAGTTGAAATTCGCGTGGGGTGCCTTAGATTTATTATCAACAGAATATAGTAAAATCTGGTCTCGTTTGGAAAAATTGGAAAATATTATGGTGGAACAGCAGTCAGTGGTAAACAATCTAATGGGTCTGATAAATATTAAGAGACGAGAGCAACAACAGTTGGAAATAGACAATGAACATGAATTGCTTATAAATGATATTTTCCTATCGGCAGAGTTGCAAACCCAAAATCAGGTGAATGCTGCTCTTAATGACGGCATAGACTTGTGCATAAAAGGAAAATTTGAGAACCTTTATGAGGAGTTGAACAAGCAGGATACTACAAATATAAGGATAGAAAGTGAATTAGATACATTGGGTGAGTTGTTAAAGGAACAACAACGTCAGCAGCAATGCTCAGTGGAGGACTTGCAATATGCTTCGTTGGAAAAGTCCAAAAGTCCCAGCTTGATGTATTGCCTGGATGAAGGTCAACTTAATAGTAAACGATATGGATCCAGAGGATCTATGAATGCATCAATGACTCCACCACTTATTAGTAAGCCCGGTTCCAGTTCGGGTACTCAGCATAAAATTTTAACGAATTTTGATGGGATGTATAGTGAACAGCCAGAGCAGGATAACATTTTTTTTGACTCACAGCTAACAACGAACAATCGGACTAAGACTGCACCGAGAGTACCAGCGTCTTATAATATTTTAAGTGGTGAAAGCGATAACGTAGGTGTTTATAATTCTCTTCTGACCGGAACTACTAATAGTGAACTGGATGCCTTAACGGGACATACTAAGTTTTTTCGGGAAACAGCCTCTAAAACGGGGCCAGATGTGATACACATAAAGCCAGACGATACGGGAGGAGGGAGAGATATGAAATCGGAAATGAATGAGGATTTCTATAAAACGTTAAATGAAGTGTATCGCGAAAACAATCTGGCTGCTGAATTTAATCACAACCTCGACAAATTACTACACCAATCAGAACAACATAATGAGCAAATTATGGGCATGGCCATGTCGAATACATCGACACGCACCAACTCTGCCCTTGATATGATACAAGAGGACAACGAGGAAGAAGCTAACAATGAAAAGCAGAACAAAATTCCTAAAATTCTTGATGAAAATAAACACGATATTTGTACAAGTACAATTGAAACTACAAAATCAGCTCCATTAATAACGACCGCATCATCTTCGTCGACATTATTGAAACGTTCTAAAGATTCCAAAAAGCATAAAAAGAAAAAACATCAGCACAAAGACGAAATGGAAATGATAAACAACTTAAAAAGCGCTTTAGCTCAAAAAAATATTAATAGCGAATTCGCACACTTAACGATAGTTAACAACGGCAGCCAAAGTAACTTTTTGAAAAGTAACATCGAAAGTCATCGTTCTACCACTACTTCTTCTTCTTCTGAAGAGAATTTTGGCTGTTTTTATGATAACATGGATAAGTTAGATAGTATAACGAAAATACTACTACTAGAAATAAATAAAATCGGAGATTTTCCTCCACCTTCTAGGGAAGAAGTTAGCGAGTTAAGGCAGCTAGTTAAGTCAGAAAAATTTTTTTTAGAAAAACTTAATCAAGTTAATCAAAATCTGATTTTATTGCTACTAAACCCACTTACAATGGCGGAGGAGCTAAAAGCTACCGAGAGTAAGGAATGGTTTAAAATGGTTATGCGTAAGCTGGAAAAGAATATCGATACGCTCAAGAAGCTTGTTGGAAATTCTTTTGATAACTATAAGACACAAATGGAAGAAGCAAGTTCTCTGTGTCGTCTGTCAGCTCAGCCTCATGACCCATTAAGTAGTGCAGGTGTTTCGAATAGTCCAATAGGCGTGATTAATGACAAATGTCTGCAGCCTGAGCTCACCGAGTATAGTGTTCAGCTAATACGTCACAATTCAAATCTGGATGAACAACTTAAGTTGTTGGATAACCAGGAGCAGGAAATGCACAAAAAGAAACAAATTCAACAAGAGCGACAGGATTGTGCCACCTATTTGGGTTTAAGTAACTACGTTGACGTGGCTGCTTCCTACGAAAACTTGTTGATGCAACAAATTACTGATACGAATTTAAACACGTTCCCAAGCTCATCGTTAAGTGATACATCCATGACATCCTTGTCGTCCAACAATATTTATAGCAATGACGCATACATTAAATCATTGAAACGTAGTCTGGAGCGTCATAATAGTATGTTGTTTCTATTGCATTTACAAAATCCTGATTACAAAGACAAAATGCCAGAATTGGCAGGCCTTGTGGAGGACGAAGATGATCTTATATTAACCGAAAGTGCTAATCATAGTCCGCCGCCACCAGCACCAGATATGGATATTATGAGACTTAACAGTATGGACCAGCGACCTAATGATGTCATGTTATTTTTGGGACAAAAAGATACCAACAATTCTATGAACCCATTCCTCATATTGGAATCATCTAAGAATTTAAACCGAGAACCAGGCTTACCATGTTCGCCAAAACAAACTAAATCAGACTCAGGACTTTCCTCAATGAGCGGATTGTCTACATGGGATAAATCGCCTAATTCTCCTGTATCCTTAGCTTTTAATAATGGCGATAATAATCCATTTTTGACCAAATATCAAGATCTTAACATGGAAATGCTACAACTTTTATCAATGACACCACAACAAAGACTGTCATCGGACGTTGAACTAAACGATTTTGGAATAGAGCAAGCCAGAGAACAAAAGGACTATGTATTTTCAGAAGAAAATCTGAATTATATTAGAGAACTTTCGAAGAACTTACCAATTTGTTCTGCCTTTGAAAACAAGTCCATGTTTTCAATATTTCAACACAACATTCTGGATCACCAAAATCCTTCCCACACAGTTGATGAGATGCTGGCATGGGATCAACAGCAACAGCTGCAACAACAACTAGAAAAACGTCGTATGCCTGATTTATTAAAAACTCAAATCAATGGGCCAACAACATCGCAAGCAACTGAAAACTATCAACACACGAGTAAAACCTCCAGCAGAAGCAATGTCCAACTCACAGATCGTTTAGTTTACTATCCCACATCAAGCAGTCTGATCGATTATAACACAAGAAGTAGAATTGATCATAATTTGTTACACCATACAAGTGACAAGCATGCAAAATTTCATAAAGATGTTTGTGAACCTTTATCTGCTTCAAAAGCCTCATTAGCAACCGCTGATACTTCTCCGTCTGAGGCATATAGTACTCCTCATCATAGAGATCATTGTAAACATCAGCCCAAAGTATGGCAGAAGCTAGGAAATCTACTAAATGATAACTTCAAGTTAAAACGTCCAACACGCTATAATCGCTCTCAATCATTACCGATTGGTGATATGGACACACAGCGATCCAAAATTCATATGCGTGGCCAGGCCGGTTCGTACCCGTCTGTTGTCACTAGTTCAAGAAAAAACTCGTCCGCCATACAAAACCAAAGTTCTGCTAGCCGCCAGAAGTCACAATATCATTTAAATGCATCCCTTTCCATGGGGGCGAAACATAAAAAACGTAACTCTTTTAGCACAACTATGAATAATTTCATGCAAAAAGCCAAGACATACAGGCGGTACAGCTTTGGCTTGCGTCACGGATCTAGCCTGTCGGATCCTGAAGCCGATTTAGCAAGTTTTACATCATCGGATAATGATGAGTCAATAACAAGCGATTATGGAGGTGTTGCACTCAAAGACTACCACCTGAACGATAAGGAAAGCTATAACCAAACAAAAAATATTGGGCTGCACAATGAAATGCAAAGACTTGATTTGGAATTTCTTAAAGATTCTTATGACACTCTAGCCAGCTCGAAAGACGTGGAGCAAAGTATTCATGTGGAAACTCCTCAAAATTTGAATGAATTATCAAGCAATAACAAAAGTTCCAGTAATCGCGCAACAGAACTCGAAGTCGAAGAAGAATTTGGGGAGGAAAGCAATAACAGAAATATGAGTAGTATGTTTCCTATTGTTGGTGATAGAGCTTTTAAAGCTAAAATTTATAATTCTTCACAATCTGTTAATATACAGTCCCCAAGCAAACAAAATACGTCAGCATTTACGAACGAACCAAGCCCTAATGAAAATGTCGCCGTTGAAACCACAGATATTATGGAAAACCAACCGCAAAACAATAAAAACAACCAACGGCATCTTAAAAAGACAGATTCACTTTGCCTCAACGATGAGAGACAACAACAGCTCTTTCCTATTTCTCCCAATATTGTTCTAACTACAACATCTAATATTATGACAACCAATGCTGATCTAACATCTTTAAAAAATTCAATCGGAAATGGTCGATCTGTTCAAACTTCTACACAACAATCTTTGGAAATTCCCAGTTTAACAACAAGTTCTAAAGAAGATGAAGATAATAGAAGCCAATATTCATATCGCACACTCTCGTCATCAAGACGCCAAAGCACTGAAGATAGTATAGACACTGATGACGAATATTTCTGCTATGAACTGCGGCAACTGGACGAATTAGAAAAACAGCAAAAGCAACAGCAACAGCAGTTAGAATACCAACAACAACGACCTGAAGAAGCTGAGGAAAACCAGCATCTTTTTAACCAAATCGACCAGTTGACAGCACACAACCATAAAGATGACTTAATTGAATATGAGCCAGATGAAAAAATTCGAGCCCAGATGTCAAAAGTTTTGCAAGAACTAAAACACAAGGTTAAACTGCAACCTGAAATGCCTCAATACCGACGAACATCTAAATCACGCCCTATAAATGATAAATATACAAAAGTTACCGATATGCATAAGGCTTGGCAAGATATAAATGGAGACGAAAACTATCATGTTGCTTACACTGGAGCCGTCGAGCTAGAAAACGAACAAAATGATCAACAATATACTTACGATAAAAATGAGGTCGAACGACTAGATCAAGAAAAACGATTACAATATCGTTTACAAAATCAAGAGCAAGAAAAGCCTCCACCTCAAAAACGTTATAAAAAGAGACGCAACATGCGCCGTTCTAATTTAGCAATGGATACAAGCTTTAACGACCTGGAGAATCCAGAAATTCAGACATATTCCACTAGTTCATCATTGTCATCTGGAGACGAAGCTAAACGTCAACATTTCAAAGATTGCAAAGCTCTAAAACCATCGAGTCAAAACCGTCGTAATAGCCATGAACGCCAAAAATCTTTACAAACGATAACAACCAAACAGCAAGGCATTTATCCACCTGGCAGCTCATCCACAGATAAAGAGGAAGAAAACGCAATTGCAGTGGAGCAAATAGGTACTGAAGGCGAAGATGAAAACCAAAATGAGGACTTTAGTTTGTCTTCAGGTGCTACATCAGGCCCTGACAGTCCTGCTGAGTTAAGTGGTCTGGAAAATGACATACAAATGAATGATAATGACGCCGATGATTCTATTTTTAAGACTGTACCCAACTACCAACTTTTTAAAAAAAATCAACAATTAATGTCTAAACAACCAAAATCTAAATCACCACCCACCACAACGCCACCCACTGAGACCAACGCTAACCAGAACATATACAATCAAGACGAACGATACGATGGCCATGATGCCATTGGCATTGACGACCACGACAATATTATGTACTCTACAACGTATGATAATATACCGAATGATTTAGGGACTTTATCTAACGTAAAAACTCAAATCGAACCGGATATAATAACAGAGTCGACACAACTATATGAAAAAGAACAACAAAAAGACTTTGACAATCGCTCAAGCATACCAACCACTCCCACACAACAATCGCCCGATACAAAATCGTTTCCCAAGCTAATGAGTCAAGATTCTAGTGTTGACATTTCCCAAACAAATGGATCGATACTTGGCAGCAGTAAGTGGAAGTTATTGAAAACACTAAAAGAACGTAAGCTCGAAGAGCGCAATAACCAAGAAAAAATCAAAGAAGATGAGCTTAATAAGCAACGCGAAAAGGTAAGTAATAAACTCGGGTTTTATCCTCTTGGTTACATTGGACACCGGCTTCGCTAAGAATACACTCTCCTTGTATCAAAAGTGTTCGGCCTTAGGCCGGCTATTTAGGAAATCTTTATTAAGCGAAGCCGGTGTTGGTCATATTATAGAGTGGTAATTAGGGATGCCAAACGGGAATTCCCGATTCCCGAAAATCCCGGGATTTTCGGGATTTGAAAGTACCGAAAACCGGGATTTTAAAAAATTAAATACCGGGAAATTTGGGGATTTTAAAATCCCGAATTTTTAAGTGTTTTTCCGCTATTTTATACATTATAAACTATTAAATAAGAGAATTTTAAAAGTTTTTGGACTTAAGATGACTATACTAACTTACAAGCTGAAATATCAAAAATAAAAAGGGCAACAAATAGGCATAGATACTATCGGATATACAAAAATAACAAGTAAGAAATTATTGGCGGGCGAGGACGACCATATAACCCCCTGCACCAGTTATGAGAGTAAAATGTGATTTAGTTTTCATAATAAATCATTTAAGTTGATTTATACCTCGCCTCCGATATATTTTAGCAATTTATTGTTAAAAAACTATTTTCTGAAATATGCTTGGGGGAAGCCTTCACATGAGTCGATCCTCATAAAATTTGGAGGAAGAATTTACGGTTACATAAAATTTATTTATGCTGAATTTCATTACGGCACTTCTCTTTTTAAGCGAAATGTGGACACTAGGCTAGGATGAGAAGAAGCCCGATAACTTCAAAATTCATCAGGGTATTTAAGGACAGTATAAAACAAAAGCAATACTCCGAAGATACCCAATATACCTTCCCCACTAAGGTGGTATAGGGTATAAAAAGGGCAATAATCGGATATCTAATGGGTGTATTAGAATCTATAATGGATGTCAATAAGATGGCGAGAAGATAATTCCCTTATTTGGGTTAGAGAACACGGCAAAAGCTGGAATTACTATGGAATTACTATTTCTCTACTGACCATTAAAAACCATATATCCGATATTCATCTCAAGACGAATGGTCTCATGAGTACATAGGTGCAGTACAGGAGCTCTATGTAGCCTCGTATGGATCCTCATTACGCATACTATCTAAATATTAGGTTTCATCAAATTGTAAATTTAGAAACCATTGTAAATTTGGATATCATGGGTATTATTTTATATTTATAAGATATAAGAAGCTTTTGCTCAAAAGTAGGTTTTTATTCTACTATTCAGTACCTGGGATGGAAAGATTTTTATTATAAGTACTTTGAATTAATTTGTTTTTCTTTTCACAAAATGCTTATTGGAAAGTAAACACCTTCTAAGTGTATTCATATTGCAATATGAAATAGAAAATGTTATTTTTGTCGGTGAATTATTAAGATTTTTTTGAATTTTTTGGGATTTTGAAATCCCGAAAATCCCGGGATCCCGATATCGGGATTCCGGGATTTATTTAAAAATCCCGAATCCCGGGATTTCTAAATATCAGTCCCGATTGGCATCCCTAGTGGTAATTCCTTGCGTCCGGCCATAGGCCGGCTATTTAAAAAATATTTATTAAGCGAAGCCGTTGTTGGACATACCATAGAGTAGAAAGTCCTTGCGACCCGCCACAGGCCGGCTATTAAGGGAATCTTCATTAAGCGATTAAACTGAAATGTATTAAACTTTGAAGCCCCACTCGAAATTATGAGCGACCTACTTTTTTTTAGAAATGTCACTAAAATCAACTTATTCCGTAATTTGTTATTTTTAAAGGGAACTTATTTCATTTTAAAATTAGGGATTTGTTTCATATGAAATAAATCCCCAAAAATTGAGTAAATATTTTTGCGTATAGAAAATTTTTACTTTTTTTATTTAACTTCCGAACGGAAAAAGCTAGAGGGCTGAATTTTGCCCCAAATACTTTTTATTGATGCAAGTTGTATGACATTGGACTATATCGGTTTAAAAAATTACATAAGACATAAATTCGACAAAAGCTGGTTTTATAAGAAGTAACAAAATTGTATGAATATCTAACTAAACACTGACGCATCAACTGAAATCGTCCTCTGTCCCCTATACCCATATAAGATCCCAATGCGATCGGCAGACATACTACCACATTTTGCACTTGTATAAGCGTACCCAGATAGCATTTGGAAGATCCCAGTTAGCATTTGGAAGATTGTTGGATGATTAATCAGTAAACTGAGTCATTTTTGAATCCTAAAAGTGATCAATAAGTTGACTCGAAAATGATCCCGATATATGATTGAAAACTGAATACTTGAAAACAAACTTGTGGTCATATTTGAAACAGTTGGAAGATCTAAAATTGTTTTTTATGTAATTGTTTTTGTTTGTAATGAAACAGCAACACTTACACTTAAAAATTACTCAAAAACGATTCAAAAATGAGTCAAAGCTGATTAGAAATGGGGCTCAGAAAATACTCTTTTGGAAGAGTTAGCAAAACATTTTGTGTGGCCTAAAATGAGTTGATATAATTCTCATTTCGTTTATAAAATTAAATGTATAAGTATATGAATTTGTGTGATATTTATAAAGTAAATTTTCTGTCAAGGATATTGAAATTATATTATGCTTTAACTATAATAATGTTCTGTGTTTAATGATCTTCTACGGAAGATAGTTGGGCGACAATCACTAAAGTCTAAATAATTCCAATTAATGTTTAAAAACTTAATTTTTGAAAAACAATAGCAAAATGAATACCAATCATAAATTGGTCATCCAGGTGTTTGAAATATGATAGTTAATAAATTTAGTTTGTAGTTATATTTCGCGCAGTCGGAAGATCAAAAACAGTTTTTTGTTGTATTGTATTTGTCAGTAGCAAACATAAAAATTACTCAGAAAAGTCTAAAAAATTACTATAATATGATTCGGAAATAACTCTAAAACGACCAGTAATTCGGCTCATTTATGACTCAAAAAAGATTAAAAAATGAGTCATAATCGATCAGAAGTGGGGCTCATAAATGACTCATTTAGAAGAGTCGCGGGTAGGGTACCATTTCTCCCGACGAATGTATCTTTTATGATCAGAAAATGAGCGCATATATGATCAGAAGAGTCATAAATGACTCGAATGTAATCAAAAATTTCAAAAAATACTAGCTGGGATTTTTTGATGATTAATCAGTAAACTAAGTAATTTTTGACTCCTTTTGATGACCTAAAAGTGATTAATAAGTTGAGCGCTTCAAAAATGATTCGAAAATGATCACGATATATGATTGAAAACTGATTTTTTTAAAAACATTAACAAAATGTATAGCAATCATAAATTGATCATCGTGGTGCTTAAAATATGATGATTTTAAAAACTTATTTTGTGATCATATTTCAAGCAGTTGGAAGATCTAAAATTGTTTCTTATGTAATTGCTTTTGTTTGCAATGGAACAGCAACACTTACACTTAAAATGATTCAAAAACAATTAAAAAATGAGTCGAAACTTATTACAAAAGGGGCCCAGAAAAGACTGTTTTAGAATAGTTGGCAAAAAATTTCGTGTGACCTAAAATAAATTGATGTAATTCTTATTTCGTTTATAAAATTAAATGTATGAGTATTTGAATTTGTGTAGTCTTTATAAAGTCGATTTTCTGCCAAGGAAATCGAAATTACATTATGCTTTAAATATAATAATTTTATATGTTCAGTGATCTTCTACACGCAGAGAAAAAACACGCTTCGGCATTGACAACTATTCTATGTTTTTTGTAACAATATTTTGTTGTCATAACCAAATAATTGTTATTATACCCTCCACCACCATCAGTGGTGATAGAGGGTATATATAAGTTTGTCGTTCCGTGTGTAACACCAAGAAATATACATCTAAGACCCAACAAAGTATATATATTCTGGGTCCTTATGAAATTCTGAGTCGATTTATGTCCGTCTGTCCGTCTGTCTGTCTGTGTAAAACACGCTCACGTTAAAACTAAGTAAAGGAAATCAACCAAATTCACCCAAAATATTTATTATTATCCTAAGCAGTTTGGTATTGAAAATCAGCAAAATCGGTTCACAACGTAAGAAGTTATGAGTAAAAATTTCAGACTACCTCGAAAAAAATTACGGTTTTTTCCTAATTCTTTTGAAGTTTTCTCAGAAACTACCAAAGATATTGCGATGAATTTTGTCACACTTTATTTTTTTAGGGCAGTGATCAATTATGTTCAAAATCTTTACAATTGATCCAATATTTCCCATAGCCCCCATACAAAAGTACATATTCCCGGAAATTAGTTTAATAACTCAATCAAATATATCGGTATCAACACCAAATTTTGTACATACAAATACAATATGAAAAGAAATCATACTACCAACGTAGATCTCAGTCGGTCCACAATTGGTCATAGCTCCCATATAAGGTCCACTTCCAAAAATCACTTAAACGCACATATTTCATTGATGAATAAAGCTATTATGATAAAATTCGGGCTGGATATGTTTTGTGTACATACAAATCATTCTACCAAATTTTTTGCGGATCGGTCCATTATTGGTCATAGCTCGCATATAAGGCACTTCCGAAAATCATTTAAAAGCTCATATTTCATTGTCAAATAAAGCTATTTTGATAAAATTCGACAGAAATATGTTTAGTCTAAATATAAATCACTCTATAAAATTTTTTACGGATCGGTCCATTATTGGTCATAGATCCCATATAAGGCCCACTTCCGAAAATCACTTAAAAGCTCATATTTCAATGTCAAGCTATCTTCATAAAATTCGACACAAATATGTTTTGCCTAAACATGAATCACTCTACGAAATTTTTTCTGGATAGGCCCATAATTGGTCATAGCTCCCATATAAGGTCCACTTCCGAAAATCACTTAAACGCATATATTTCATTGAATTCTTAAGCTATAGGAATAAAATTCGACTTGAATAAGTCTTGTGTACATACATTTTACCACTTTTTTCTCGGATCGGTCCATTATTAATCATAGCTCCCATATAAGGTCCACTTCTGAGAATAACTTAAACGCACATATTTCATTGTCAAATAAAGTTATCTTGAGAAAATTCGACACTTATATGTTTTGTCTTTACATAAATCACTCTACGAAATTTTTTCGGGATAGACCCTTAATTGCTCATAGCTCCTATATAAAGTCCACTTCCTAAAATCACCTAAACGCACCTATTGGAGTAAAATTATACTTGATATTTTTCTGCATTATACGAAATTGTTTCCTGATCGGTGCATAATTGGTCACAACTCCCTTATAAGGACCATTTCTGAAAATTACTTGAACGCACATTTTATACATAGGTATACAATTTTTTCTGAATCGGTCCGTATTTGGTCACAACTCCCATATAAGGGCCATTTCTGAAAATTACTTAAACGCACATTTTATACACATTTAGGTATAAAATTTGACGTAAATGTGTATTTTGTATATATGTATATAAGTCATTGTACGGAATTTTTTCCGAACCGGTCCATATAAGGTTAATTGTTGAAAATCACTTAATACCACTTAATTCGTTATTAAATTATTATATCCGGATAAAATTAGACATAAGTATGTTCTGTGTATAGATAAATAATTCTAAATTTTTCTGGACCTAATCAAAATTAGTTCGACAAAAATTTTGACGAGTTATCTAAAAAATAGATAGTTAGATGGGTTTCAATAAAAAGTAGATTGCTGGTGGAGGGTATTTAAGATTCGGCATAGCCGAATATAGCACTCTAACTTGTTTTTATTCAATTTCATCAATATTTTAGTTACTGAAAACATTTATGTATATGTTTATGACAATTATACATTTGAGAATGATTCTCTGAAAAATTATTATTTTTACAACAATTAAATAATGATAATTATGTAAACATATATTATTTAGAACAATTCAAACTATCAAATAACCATTAAATTGTAGGTTTTTACATGTTTACCATATAATTTTTAAGATATAAGTAAAATACTTTTACTATTAAATATATTTTGGTATCGCCATTTTTATATCAGTTGTATGATTTATCCGTTCTATATTGCATTAAATAAAGTGTTGAACAAACGAAGTGTTAAAATAATTGTGCAAAATAGATAATATTTAAAAATATAAAATTCAAAAGAAATATAAAATACAAAAAAAATTAATAATTAAAAAAAATTTAAATAATTTTTTTATTGACGTGAAAGTGCGGATATATTAATTTTTTTATGGGAATACCAGTGCTTGGAAGTTTTGTGTTTATTTAAAAGAAAACTAAAAAATAATTACAATTTACGCCGAGCACATTAGATTAACCATATTATGTTTAATATGTAACCATTATATGGTTACTTGAAGCCATGTGATTACTTGAAACCATAATATGGTTACTTGAAACAGCTATTATAATAGCTGATTTTTAATAATTATTTTTCTAACATACTACGTTTTTCAGCTAAATTTTTTTGACTCACATGATTAGGTTCATTCAGAACAAAATCAGTTTACTGCTGGTAGTGGGTAAATTTCATTCATATTCTAGTGTCTGTGAATAAATATATTTTTTAAAAAATTGGTTGGTAAAGAATAATATGGCAAAATTAAAATTTTTTTGGAAACTGTCCAAAATCACAGGAATTTGGCAAAAAAAATGGGCAAATTCAAAATGTTATTCCCAATTTTATAAAAAAACAGTCTGAATACAAACATTAAAGGATGTACAAATGGAGTCTTAACAAAAGCTGTCAGAAGAGATTTCATAAAATCTGCCTCCAAGTCAAGTGATTCTGCAGCAAAAATTAAATAAAAAGTGGATTTTACAGCAAGCCTAGCTACAGTAAAACGTATTGTAAGAAGGGCCAAGGCTTTAAAAATATTAAACAAAAAATAATAAAAGCCACTCCAATTGCCACTCTTATAAAAAGAAATACCAACATCTTGTTTTTTCGGATGAAAAAAAGTTTAATTTAGAAGGTCCAGATCGATGTAATCACTATTTTTATGATTTTTTAAAAGAAGAGGTCTACCTGAGTCGTTTGCATAGCTATGGAGGGTGTGGGATGTAGTGGGGGGCAATTTCGTATTATGAAACATGTGAGCTTTAATTTCTTTCATCTAGTAAGTATTGTAATAATTGTAATGTCATACTGGAAACAGCTTTTTTCACATTTTTACCGTGGATATTTCAAAAATATAATGTCCCGATCCATACCGCCTGGGCTGTAAAAGCATGGATTCGAAGGCAGAATGTAAAAATTTTCGAGTGGCCTTCATAATCATCTCACCTATTTGTTGTTTCGGATATTCTTTCTCGTAAAGTGTATAGGTCGGGCAGACAGTATGACAAAAAAGAAGCCTAAATTGAAGGAACTAAAAGGCTTGGACCGAAATTTCCATGCCATTACTTAAAAATCTTTATAACTCTTTATCACCTCGAATTTTCGAAGTTATATCAAGTAACGGCGGATATGTTCCTTACTAAATCTTTTCTAAAACCTTTTAAAAATGTTTATAAAAATAAAAAAGTTTCATGAAAAATGCATTTTGTTGTTCTTTTTGTCAATAAAAAATTATGAACCTATTCAAATTAGCCAAAAAATATTGTTCAAAAAAGCTTAGTGTTTAAAAAAAAATATTAAAAATCGGTTATTAAGTATTGCACTAAATTTTAATATAACCAATTAGTCCGTTATTTTTTGGAAAAAATTAATTTGAATGTAATATAGAAATTATATTAGATTGAAAGAGCACAGCCATAGTTATAGATTGATTTTCAAATCAAAATAGTCCGATATAAACTCTCAAAGATATAAGCCTTCAAAGTTTTATATCTTTTTAATTTTTTGTAGTTTTCGAACAAATTAAAATCGATATAATAATCGCGTTTTTTGAAATTTTTATACGCTCCACCACCATTAGTGGTGATAGAGGGTATACAACTTTGTCATTACGTGCGTTTGACATCGTGCGTATATTCATCTGAGACCCAACAAAGTACATATATTCTTGGACCTTATGAAATTCTCGATCTAGCTATGTCCGTCCGTCTGTCTGTCTGTATAAAACATTCTCATGTCAACACGAAGCAACAAAAATTAACGAAAAATTAATCTTTTGTTTCATATTCTAATATAATTTTCAGAAAAACTGTGCAATATAACTCCATGATAATCATCACACATTTGTTTCTATACAAGAGCTTTATTGCTGTTGCAATCGGCGGAATCGGTCAACAATTTCAAATGAGTTTATTGTCAATAACTTCCTTCAGAATGCTGATATCTTCACAAGATTTTACAAATTAAAATTATAGAATTCATAGAAGGCCCCCTCCCGAAAATCACTTAAACGCACTCATTACTTAATTAATATATCCATACAAAATTTGGCACAATATTTCTTTTAAATACAGATATCCATGCAAAATTGGGTATAAATGTTAACTTCATGTACAGAAATGTCACTGTAATTTTTTTCCTATCGGTCCACAATTGGTCATAGCTTTCTCTCCCGAAAAACACTTAAACTCATTACCAAATATTGATATCAATACAAAATTTGGCACAAAAATTACTATTATACACAGAAAAGCTGATGTAATTTTTTTTCGATCGGTCCATAATAGGGAGCTACGACTAAGGTCCCCTTCCGAAAATCACATAAATGCATATTACTCATTACTAAGTAATAATATTAAATTTGGCGCAAATATTGCTTATATATTTAGAAATGTAACTGTGAATTTCACTTTCTGATCGGTCTATATTTAGTCATAGATCCCAGACAAGGTAACCTTCCGAAAATCATTTAAATATACAATACTTATTACCAAATAATGATTAATGTTACTGTCAAACGATCAGCCCATAATTGGTCATAGCTCCCATACATGGTCCTCGTTCGAAAATCTCTTAAACGCAATTACTCATTACAAAATAAGAATATCATTACAAAAATTGCCACAATTAGTAGTTTTGAATACAAAAATGCTATTTCAAGATTTTTTCACGATCGGTTCATAATATTGGTGCGATCGGTCCCATACAAGGTCCCCTTCCGAAAATCACTTAAACACACATTACTTATTACCAACCAATAACGATATAAATACAAATTTTTACTGAACTATAGCTTTTATTTTTTACGATCGGTCTATAATTATAATATGTATATTTTAAATTCCTTAAATCTTATGCTGTTTAAATATTGGCGTTTTTCTATTAAGAAGCATAAGGAAACTTAATCTACAAATATTTAATCAATTAAAAAAATATATAAAAGTAGCTGGTGGAGGCTATTTAAGATTCGGCTCAGCCCAATATAGCACTATGACACATACTCTATTTAACTTATGTGTTAAATAAAGTATGAGTTAACAAAAAATTAAAGAAATGTGAAGACCATCGGTCAATTCTTAATTGACTTCTCATGGAATTCATGATATATTTTGGTAAATTATTTTAATTCGCTACTTAAGTTTTAAGAAAAAACATTTAAAAAGTTTATAATTCTAAAAACTACTTAATATGTAGTGTATATGCTAAAAAGTACAACAATAATTAGAATTACCCATCCCTGCATTAATATATTTTCATTAATTTTTATTGCAAACGCAAGAAACGAGCGACAATACAACCTCGTGGATTTAAATAAACCGAAATCCCTTCACCGAATTTTAATTTTATTTAAATTCATCCTTTATTAATAGATTTTATATATTAATCTATATATATAAAAATGAATGTGTGTTTGTTTGTATGTTTGAACGTTATAGACTACAAAACTGCTGAACCGATTTTCTTGAAATTTTCACAGCGTATTCCTGTATGTCTGGAATAGGTAATAGGCTACTTTTTATTTTGAAATTTCAAGTGGGCTGGCACCTCGCCCATATTAGAAAATATTAAATCCGTATATTTGAGATAATATAACAGTTAGAGTCCTCAAATTTTGTCGGAGCCACTTTAGTGTCAATATGATTATTTAGGACAAAAAGTAGGCGGACTATCATTAGGGGGCGTGGCACCTCCCATATAAATTAAAAACAAAAATTCGTTTATCTTAGAAACAATTGCAGTTAGAATCTTAAAATTTTGCACAAATAACTTTAACATCCATGTTAACATTTTGGAAAATAAATTGGCGGACTACCCATGAGGGGAGCGGCATCTCACATATTAATTAAATGCAAAAATTCGTTTATCTGGGAAACTAATACAACTTTTGCACTAAGAACTTAAATATTCCTCTGAACATTTTGGATGAAAAAGATCGGGCTTCCATCTGGGGGGCCTGGAGCCCCCATATGAATTAAATAGAAAAATTCGTATATCTGAGAAACTATTAGAGCTAGAATCTTCAAATTTTACTTGAAGAACTTTGACATTCATCTGAACAATTAGAGTATAACGGGCGGACTTTCAATGGGGGACTTGGTACCTCCCATATTAATTAAATACAAAGTTTCGTTTATCTGGGAAACTAATAGAACTAGATTCTTCAAATTTTGCACAAATTACTTTAATATTCATCTAAACATTTTGGAGAAAAAAGGGCGGGCTTTTATCTTGGGGGCTTGAAACCCCCACATGAATTTAATAGAAAAATTCTTATATCTGAGAAACTATTAGATGTAGAATCTTTAAATATTACATGAAGTACTTTGACATTAATGTGAACATTTAGGGAATAATTGGCGGACTTTAAATCGGGGACTTGGCACTTCCCATATTAATTAAATACAAAAATTCATTTATCTGGGAAACTAATAGAACCAGATTCTTCAAATTTTGCATAAATTACTTTAATATTCAACTGAACATTTTGGGGGAAAACGAGCGGACTTTCATATGGGGGACGTGGAGCCCCCATATGAATTAATTAGAAAAAATCGTATATCTTAGAAACTATTAGAGCTAGAATCTTCAAATTTTACTTGAAAAACTTTGACATTCATCTGAACAATTAGTGTATAACGGGCGGACTTTCAATGGGGAACTTAACAACTCCCATACGACTTAAATATAAAATTTCGTTTATCTGGGAAACTAATAGAACTAGATTCTTTAAATTTTGTAAAAATTACTTCAATAATCATCTGAATATTTTGGAGGAAAAATATCGGACTTTCATCTGGGGAGTTTGAAGTCCCCACATGAATGAAATAGAATAATTGTATATCTGGAAACTACTAGAGCTAGAATCTTAAAATTTTACATAAAAAACTCTGACATTCAGTGAACATTTAGAGAATAACGGGCGAGCTTTCAATTGAGGGCTTGGCACTACATAAATGAATTAAATACAAAATTTTGTATATCTTGGAAACTATTATATTATTCAAATTTTTCATAGATAGATAGAAATTGGCGAACTTTCAGTAATTTGCTTGGCATCTCTAATATGTAACATATTCTAAATCTAGAGAACTATTGCAGTTAGAATCTTCAAAATCGTTAAGTGGGTTTTTTATTTATACTGCTTTTAGGGTAGCAAAGCACACTGGGTAAAGCTAGTATATATATACATGCTAGCATTTTGAGATCTTATCGACTTATAACCATATTACAACAATTAATTAATGGGATTCATAGATATTGATTCACATTTTTTCTTTTGAAAAGTTTAAGGTAAAATAGGGTAAGAAAAAAACCTTATGCTATATAAAAGTAATTCAAAATATAATGTACTTATAGTAAACTATTGAGATCAATAATTTCCATAAGTAAATTTTTTCTCATTTGGTGATTTATATATATTTTCATATTAGACGTCTACATTCTCTTATCAAGAGATAAGACGAATTTCTACTTTATTGTAATAATTTAAATTCATTCTATTGATGTATTCAATAATCAATTCGTTTCCTGTTTCATGATGCAAGAGAAATGTCGGATATCTAAAGTTTTTACTATGCATAATTTTGAGACATTTATTTTGAATAATTTGTAGCTTTTTAAGATGGCAATTTGCAGCAGAACTCCAAATTGGACTTCCATAAGTCAGAATTGGACTAATGACACTTTTAAAAATCAGTTTTTTATTTTTTATATTTAATGAAGAGCGCTTGTTAATTAGAGGCCAAAGGGATCTGATTGATTTAAGTGCTTTTATACATGTTTCTCCTACATGTGTTTTAAAAATAAGTTTTTTGTCTAAGGTAACTCCAAGGTATTTGACATCATTATTTATATTTATGCATTAATTTCCAAATCGAATTGATCGGTTAGGAGTTCTTTTAGGTGATCTATTGTAGGGGAAAATTATAGCTTGTGTTTTGCTAGGATTTATTTTAATTTTCCATTTATAGAAATATTTTTTGCCAGCCAGAAGACTTTTTTCCATTTTCTTTAAAAGAGCGCTAGTGAGTTTACTTGATGTATTCATATATTTTGGAACTGGAAAATCAGACGTGAAGATCGAGTACAACGGTGGAGACAGAACGGATTCTTGAGGTAACCCATTTGTTTTTGATTTTCGAGAGGATAGTTTATTATTAGCTGCGACCATAAATGATCTATCTTTAATAAACAAGTTTGCATAGATATTGGGGAATGTTATATTCTAAAAGTTTATAAATTAGGCCATTGTGCCAAACGGTGTCAAACGCCTCTTCTACGTCTAACAATATTAATTCAATACTTCATTTGTTGTTTTTGTTCCTTATTATAGTGTTTTTTATTCTATTGATTTGATGTATAGTACTGTGTTCCTTCTTGAATCCAAATTGCTCGTCAGCTATAACACAGTTGGTATTTACAAATTCGTTTATCCGTAGAAGAAAAATTTTCTCGAATAATTTGCCGAGATTACTCAATAGACTTATTGGTCTATAACTAGAAGCTTGTTCTTTTGGTTTATTGGGTTTATGAATTGCTATAATTTTAGCGCTCTTAAATATATAAGGAAAATAGTTAATCTTTATACAACTATTGAGAATTAATACCAATAACTTTATTGCCTTTTAAGAATAATATTTGGAATGTTGTCAAAACCAGGTGAATTTGAGGCTTTTAGCGACGACAATAAATTAGATACTTCCTCGACTGACGTAAGAACTATTAATTTGTATTTAAACTCTCATTGAGAAAACTGTTTACAGTTGCATTTACAGTATAATCAACTAAGTGTAGATAGTTTGATGTTAATTTATTGGCCTTTAGAAAAGTTTCAGCCAGAATTTCAGCTTTTTGATTATCCGATGTAATTTTTGTATTATTGACGGTATACCTTTATTATTTTTACCTCGCAAATTTATACTAATTTTCCAAAATAGTGTATCTCCCGGTTTCATGTTTGACAATAATATAGGCCATTTTTCATTTCGATTTCTTTTGATATCTCTATCTATAAGTTTGTTAAGAAATTTTGAAAATTTGTCATAAAAATTAATCTCTTGCAGATTTGATGATCGTTGGCGTCTTCTTATAATTGATCTTCTAAGTTTTATGTTTTGGGTAAAACATGATAATACACTTGGGATACTTTCGGGGTTGACACTTCTCTTGATTTTAGTATCAAATCAATAAATTTACTTATTATCACGATCAATTTCAGATTTGTTTGTGTACATAGTGTTAAGGTTAATCCTGTTGTCCAAGTAGTTATGGAATGGTCCAGTTGATCAATCTGTAGTCAACTTTAACGAGAGAGAGAGAGATCTATTTGTGCCACTTTTGATTTTTTCAGGGAACAAATAATAGGACGGTAATCAGATGGTATTACGTAGTCTAATGTTTTTAAGTATAAATTAAGGGTGGTATTACTTATTACAATGTCTACCATTGAAGCCATGCGCCCTAATTGGTGCGAATACAGCGTAGGTTTATCAGGAAAGTATACTAAAAATTCTTCTGACTGTTGTATGCTAAATAGTGAAATACCAGCGGAATTGTTTGAAACGCAGTTCCAAGAAGTGTGTTTGACATTAAGGTCTCCAAGGATGATATATTCTTTACTCGAGGATGTTAACTCTGAGATGTCATTTGAGAAATTTGTTCCATAATGTGGGGAATAGGCAATAGTGATTACTAGAGATCTATTGTTAACAGTAATGTCGATAGATAAATTTTCTATTTGTTGAGTATTAGTCACTAACAGATTTTTATGTTCAATCGTTTTATGTACTAACAAAGCAACTCCTCCGCCTCTAGTACTACAACGATCATTGCGATAAAGGTGGACGTTTTTAAAATAAGGTTTGTATTCCATTGTAAAAAGGTTTCATTTATGGATGCAATTTTAATATCTTCTTTTTCGAGAAGAAAAAGTTTGAGTTTGGAGAAGTTGGATATGCCATTAGCATTCCAGTGAAGTAATTTAAAATCGTTAAAGTTAGGATAAACCATATGCATATTTCACCATTGACATTACAACTTTTATTTGTTGTACTTTAGTAGTGCATCTATTAAAATCATCCATGGCTGTAGTGAATATATCGAACAGCTGATCAGTAGTAAACAAGTCACACATAGCTCTCAATTTATTAGCATAACTGACATAAAGAAATAAACACAGATGGCGACATGGCTCTCTTAAAGCTCAATGACGTCATCAGTGCCTAGAACTGATTGTATGATATGAAAATTGTATGAGATTTATAATAGAGAAGTGAATAATTATGTTTAAAACTAAAATAAAATGTATTTTACGTTTTATGTTATTAGGAATATTTAACCTTATTAATTATTATTATAAATTATTGCTATATTAAAGTTCAAGTCATTATCTTTTTATACTTTATCTTTCTTGATGTCGTACTTCTTAGGTTTTGAAATGCTCCATACAGATTTTAGACTTTTTAACGTTATTTTTTTTATTATGGCAAAAAACTTATCCATTCCTTTAATAAGCTAGGATCTGAAGGAATATTAAAAAAAATTATTGCACACGCTTTTGATTTATTACTATTATTACAATTTTTGATTGCACACCACATTTTAATTTACTTATTTTTATTTTTTCATTATTTGTTTTCAAATTTCATGGAAGAAATAAGTATTTTACATTTAAAACATAGTAAAACAAGCACTGTTGACGTCACGAAAAATGAGTAAAAGAGTAGATTAAAATAACGGAATTGTCGGTGTCGAAATCTTGTTTATTTCATTCATGGCATAACTGATATTGTTGTTGTTAAATATATTGTCATTATTGACATTATTATGGTTATTAGCAGTGTTGCCACAACAAAATTTTTTTTCTAACCAAATTTCGAATAAAAAATAACCAAATTAAGAAAAAAGTAAACATGTTTACATTTGGACATTAAAATAACAAATTCATTTTCTGAAGTAGAACTTGTAACTATGTTAAATTTCGTCGCTAAACTGGTATTATGAAGACAGTTATGAGCGTTAAAGTAATTTTCTGTAGGGGATCTTATATGAGACGTATGGTCAATTATGGACCAATTCTCATAAAATCTGACAGAGATATTTTAGTTCCTTTAAAACTTGATTATGTTGAATTTTGTTGCTATATTGCAGTACAGTATGAGCTTTAAAGTCATTTTCTGAGGAGACTTTTTATGAGGGATAAACTCTATCCGATAGAGTCAATTATATACCGATCCTCATAAACTTTGACAAATACATTTCCAATAAAACTTTTTTATATGGAATTTCATCGCTATAGATGCATTTTTAAGCTATATAGTAATTTTCTGAATAAGGCATAATATGGGGCCTAGGTGAAATTGTTGACCGATATTTCGCATTTTCAATACCAATCAAACTGGGTTAATTAAAAATATTTTGGCAAAATATTTCAGTTTTCTATCTTGTTTCTTTTCGACTCTATCGTGTTTTCAACAATAAATATATGTCTCTTTGCGGATTCGTTAATAAGTGTAATTAATATTTATTTTAAAAAATAGCTGAGTTTTTAACGCGTTTTAGCGCAATTCAAAAATACTCCACATATGACAATTTAAAATTATAAAATTCATCCCATTTTATGTACAGATTTCGAGATTTCGTTCGAAATTTGGGTTTAAGGGGTATATTTGACCAAATTATAATACCATGTAGCGGATGTTAGCAATACATTCATAACTTCAGTAAACGTAATCTATCCAAATTATCCGACAAATTGACCAAAATTTAGAATTTAAGACGGTAAAATAAAAACTAGTATACAACATCATCTAGAAAATGTAAATAAAGAACTAAAAGTCATGGTGAGATAGTAGAAGTCAAAGGTCATGAGTATCAAATCTTTGCATATATCGCGATTATTGTTCGCCGTGCGAGTTTAGATGTTATTACAACTTTTGTATACAATACAATTTCATTTTCCTTAGCTGTGTTACTTAAAAATATCAGTTGATACTTTAAAGCAGTCACGAGCAAAACTGAAATTCTAATGCACGCGTGCATAGGCCAAGAAATTCTGCTGACGCTTTGTTGACACACCTACACTATAAGCTTGTGTGTATTAGTGTGTCTGTGTTTTACTAAAATGACCACTTGTTTGTTGCTTTGTTACGATCTCAGAGATCAAAATCAAATCAGTTGCTGTTCAGCTTTTGTAGAAGCAAGATCACGTTGCGGATCTTTTTATGCTTATGATTTTTTCTCTTTTATTACACCTAGCAAAATGTTTGCTATAAATTGGGAAAATGATTTCTTTTTTATAGAAAATATGGACGGTGAGGCACAATGCGTCGTATGTTATAAAATTATATGTAGAAAAGCTTTAAAGATTTTCTAGAAAACCTTAATTCGGATTATGGAGATTTACTTTTATATACCGAAGTCCGTTGGCTAAGTCGAGGCAAAAGTTTGGAAAGACTTTTCCATTTAAGAAAAGAAGTACTCGAATTTTTAAAAACTTTATCCAATAAAGATACAAAACACCTTACTAATTCGCATTTTTATGTGATATTACCGAGATATTAAATGACCTTAATTTATGCCTGCAAGGTAAAAATATAAAAATATTTCATTTGAATAGAATTAGTCACCAATTTAGTACAAAATTAGATCTCTTAATAAATCAATTAAAAAGTAATAGTATATCAAATCTTAAGAAAACTTCATCAATATTCATAGAATTTAATTTTAATACGTTTGATTGTATTCAGAAATACGCCAAAATAGTTGAGTCCATAAAAAAGAATTACAATGACAGATTTCAAGACTTAAAATTTATAAAAAAAACAATAGAAATACATGATAATCCCCTTAGATGTGAAATAGAAGAGCAAGATGCTTTTCTTCACGAAGAATTGCATAAAATGCGTAATGATTTTGAAGTTCCTATGGAATCTGGGGAAAAATTTTGGCAAAAGATAGATGATACAAAATATTTCAATTTAAAAAACGAAATATATAAGCTATATTCCATGTTTGGCACCACATATAACTGTGAGGTGGCATTCTCAAGTATGAAACTGATTTTAAGTAAATTGCGGAATAGGTTAACCGATCAACACATTGGTGACTTATTGCGTATTAAGGAATATATAGGAAACATTGATTTGGATAGATTAGTTGAACTTTAAATTAAGTTCAGTTAATATCTCGGTAATATCCCTTAAAAGTTCGAAATCGAATAGAAAGTCGTGATTTTCTTAATGATATTTCAGTAGTTTTATTTAATACTACTTTTTAAAAATACTATTACTTTTCTTAAATGAAAAACTCTTTCCCTTTATTCCATTTTTGTTTAAAATGCCCAAAAGTTCATGAGTTTTTCTCGTCGTAAAAAGTATTTGCAATAGAAAACAAATTTCAAAACTTTTCTCAGTGTACCACCATTTTGTTATAACGTGCAGTCATCTCTCTGCTGCTTAACGCACACAAATATACACATGGTGGTATGTGTTTGCCCATGACTGCTTTAAAGATATTGTAATACTATCCTTACATCAATAAGCAGAAAATACTTTATTAATTCTTATTAAATCATTTATCTTAGAATTTCGGCAAATTAGCACAGTATCTGTTTCTGCAAAATTTCAAATAGGTATAGAAGTTGCAATTTAACTTTCAATTTTAAATTAAATTTGGAGGACATAATCTACTAAGTACGTAGAGTATTCCCACCAAATTCCATAAAAATCGAAATGCGAAATACAGCCTACTTCGTTTTTTCATATAAGTATCGCGAGTTCTTTACATAAAAAGTTCCAATAGAAATATTAAAGGAAGGACGGACGAGTTTGAATCGACCCAAAAAGTGATTTTAAGTTCATGGATGCACCAGAAGGAGAGAGAGGATTCATTATTCACGATGTTAGATTGACTAGTGTAAATAAAATAATATTACGGTGTTGTTATGATTTTAATCAACTTATTTAATATGTGGAAAACTCATAGGTACTTTTGCTAAATCCTAACCAATTAAGATTAAGTATAATCAGTAGATGTACAAATTGCAGTAATAAAAAAATTTCGAATAGTAAAAAAAAATTCCAAAATTCAAAACAGGATGATATGTATATTTACATAATTGATTTAAAACTAGAGATAAAAGATTTTTTTTTTTTATTATTAATGCTAATAACCAGTGTTGCCACTTTGGTTATTATTAACCAAAATTGGTTATTTTTATTTTGCATGTGTACATGTGAATTATTTTTTCGTTTTGGTTATTTTTTGCAAACAATTGAACTAAATGCTGTTTGCTTTTATTCTAAAAAAAAATTAAAAAAAAAAACTTCTTTTATATCTAGTTTTAAATCAACTATGTAAATATACATATCGTTCCTGTTTTGAATTTTGGTAATATGTGGAATTTTTTTTACTATTCGAAATTTTTATTACTGCAATTTGTACATCTAATGGTTATACGTATGTGCACAAAGGTATTTTTCGATATCTTGATTGGTTTAGGATTTAGCAAAAGTACCTATGCATTTTCCACATATTAAATGAGTTGATTTTAATCATAACAACACCGTAATATTATTTCATTTACACTAGCCAATCTAACACAGTGAATAATGGATCCTCTCTCTCCTTTTGTTGCATCCATGAACTTAAAATCGCTTTTTGGGTCGATTCAAACTCGTCCGTCCTTCCGTTAATATTTCTATTGGAACTTTTTATGTAAAGAACTCGCGGTACTTATAGGAAAAAAGGAATTAGGCTGTATTTCGCATTTCGATTTTTATGGATTTTGGTGGGAATAGTCTACGTACTTAGTGGATTATGTCCTCCAAATTTAATTTAAAATTGAAAGTATAATTGCAACTTCTATACCTATTTGAAATTTTGCATAAACAGATACTGTGCTAATTTGCCTAAATTACGTTTACAAATATTGCTGAAGTTATGAATGTAAAACTGAAATATTTTGCCAAAATATTTTTAGTTGACCCAGTTTGCGAAATATCGGTCAACAATTCCACGTAGCCCCCATATTATGCCCTATTCAGAAAATTACTATATTGCTTAAAAAACCATCTATAGCGATGAAATTCAGTATGAAAGAGTTTTTTTGGAAATGTATTTGTCAAAGTTTATGAGGATCGGTATATAATTGACTCTATCCCTCATAAAAAGTCTCCTCAGAAAATGACTTTAAAGCACATACTGTACTGCAATATAGCAACAAAATTCAACATAATCAAGTTTTAAAGGAACTAAAATATCTCTGTCAGATTTTATGAGAATTTGTCCATAATTGACCATACGTCTCATATAAGATCCCCTACAGAAAATTACTTTAACGCATAACTGTCTTCATAATACCAGTTTAGCGACGAAATTTAACATAGTTACAAGTTCCACTTCAGAAAATGAATTTGTTATTTTAATGTCCAAATGTAAACATGAAACAAATAAAAATAATTTAGTTTACTTTTTTCTGAATTTGGTTATTTTTTATTCGAATTTTGGTTAGAAAAAAAATTTTGTTGTGGCAACACTGGTTATGATCAAATTTCATAACAAGGAAAATAGTAAATTTTACAGATAAAACATATTCAAAGAAAAGAAAAATATATATTTCTTCACAAAGATAAAGTTTTTTATTTAAAATGTGTAAAAAAAAGTATTAACAAGTAAGAGTGCTATATTCGGCTGTGCGGAATCTTATATACCCTTCACCATAGTGTATTTAAAAATTCATTTTCCTGACTATATCTTTATTATAGCAATAGCAAAACATAATGAACAACAAATACGCTAAACGAAATAAACACACAAAAAAATACACAAGGCAGTAAATCAAACAGACATCCAAACAGATGAAACGAAATACTCAAAAAAACAAAATACAAAGGCAATGAATAAGTAGCGTTATTGTTGTTTATTTTTTATGAAATTTTCAGAGGTTGTCTCGGATTTTTGCTTATAACTCCTATTTAAAATCAGCAAAATCCGTTTTGCTGATTTTAAATAGGAAACTTCTTGAAAGCATGTCTGATAGAATTATTGAAGATTTGGATCCCGAAGATATCTGGAGTCTTCAGAAAACTGATTTCAACAGACAGACGGACATGGCTTAATCGACTCCGCTATCTATAAGGATTCAGAATATATGTATATACTTTATGGGGTCGGAAAATTATATTTTGGAAATTACAAACGGAATGACAAACTTATATATACCCTTCTCACGAAGGTGAAGGGTATAAAAATACTGTTTTTATGTGTTTTCATTCTTATGCACTAGTAAAATTGTTTTGGAGTGTACGAGTTTTTTGCAAGTAATTCTCTTGTTTACAAATTGTGTTGTTGTTTTTACAAATTGTTTTTGCAATTTTTGAAACAAAGCGACATCAACCTACATTTTGAATGCTGTTAAGCAACTGAAGATCATTTTTTGTATTTTTACGCTCTTGCTATGAGTTTTGTTTACGATCGGGTAGTGTACGTGTGAATTGCCGAAAATCTTCGTAATTTGAACAATATGAACGCGCAACCATAGCTGCCAGATTTGACGATTTATCGTCATTTTGACGATTCTTCGCTTCAAAAATAGCAAAGTGGCGATTTTTGAAAAATTAAAAAAATTAAAGATTTTTTTTTTTTTTTAATTTAAAGTGAAAAAAAGAAATTAATATTAAACTTGGAATTCAGTAAAAATAGAATTTATATTATAATGAAAACTAGAAATTAAATTCTATTATAAAACATTCTAAGTCGAAAAAGTGTGTTTTGAGTTTTAAGCTCTTAAAGCTTAAACATATTTTACATCTAAATGTGTATGCTATGTACATTATTTCTTATAACTTTTGAAGAGATCGACAGATCTGAACCAAATTTTCACACTGTATAAGTTAAATCCAGTACAAACAAGTTTTGTAAAAGAACTAAATTTTACGAAGAAATCTCACCAAGTTTATTCTTTTTATATCTACCCTGCAAAAAATAGGGCATCCTCGGAAGCAGATTTGTAAGGCAGAGAGCAGTTGTTACCGCTTGCACTTGTTATAAAAGAATATATGATTTTTAAATCGGATTCCTCTCGTAGAGCTATGCCTAAGGAATCCAAAATGTCCATATTTCATATTGTTGAAATTGCGCTAATTTCAGTTAATTAATATTATTTTTCAACACTGAACATTGATTTAAATTTAGAAAGATGCAAAAATTAAGTGATTTTAGAGCTGTTGAGAAGCAAATTTCTACACCACTAACAATAATTGCTGAATATATGCCTTCCAAAATCTTTTTTGTAAGGCAATAATTTTAAGATGCAATAGAAGAAGGAGTTAAAGATGCAGTAGTTATATTTATTGCTTCCAAATCAAGAATATTTTTTGTTGGATAAGTACTTGTTTACAGAAAACTTTAAAAAATTTTACAAACAGTTTTATGCTTAAAAAGATTAAAATATTCCTTGTGCACCAAAACAAGCAATATTTTGATGCAACAAGCTTTGAGAAATTTAAGGAAAAAGATGAACAAGTTTCTATACCTAAAAACTATATGTGAACACTATGTAATTTTAGCAGTATTTATGTTTGATATTTTTAAAAATGCCAGAACATTGAAAACATTATGAGAACATTAGAAAAGAATTAACATTACTGTCGAATATTCTTCAAAACTCAAAGTTTATTGAATCTTGAGCAATAATATTCCGTATTTTTCGAATTTTACATAAATATGTATTAATATAATATTTTTTTAATAAATTTCATCTTAAAATATTACAATATTTTCAATATTTTATAAAAATTTTAAGCTTTTCATATTCTCCGATTTTTTTACGATTTCTTAAAACCAAAATGACGATTATTTAAAAATTTATCGGGAAATTGACGATTTTTTCAAAAATTCATCTGGCAGCCCTGCGCGCAACGCTGGTGTAGTGTAAAATATGAAAGAGAACATAAATGAAAAAATGTGTGCTTTGCACTGAAAAAAATTATATGTTTGCACTTATTTGTGTTATTCATATTATTTGTATTATAAATGAACAACAGAGGGAATGTATACATCGATGTATGTATGTATTGACGAAACGATGTATTGATGTATATATTGATGTAAGAATGTATTAATGCATATGTTGATGTATTTATGGACATATGTATGTATGTCCGTTTATAAGTGTTCAAATGATTAACCGTTAATCGATAAAATTTTGGCGATTAATTGCTTGAATAAATGACAATACAAATATAATTGTAAATAATTATTTACCTAATAAAACTATCTGTCAAAAGTATTTATACAAACATTTATTTGTAACGGCTTTTGAAAATATTCTCTGTGTATCATTTCATAAAGAGAGCAACTAAATTAAATTGTTTTTGTTTTGTGTATAGTTTGTTTTGTTGCTGAGAACATTCGTATTGCATGTGTATGAATGAGAATAACACAATGCTCGCAGGGGCATGTTTGGCCGCCAATGAATTAAAACAAGAGAATACTGCTGGTCTTTTTTCTGTAGAATTAAACGGACAGTCATTAGTATGGTGTTGGTTAGCGCAAATCATACAAGCTGGTTTTCTATTACAGTGCTCTCCGCCATGCCCGTACATCATTGGCGGCCAAACATGCCCCTGCGGGCATTGTGTTATTATCACTCATACACATGCGAAATTGATTTTACATTACTTCGCTAACTGAAGCGGGAATTAAATTATAACTATTTAGTTCAGATTTTATCGCGATACAAATGGTTATATATCAATTATGGGCATTTAAGGCATTTTCTAAAGGAGAGTTTGTATAGGGATAGAGTCAATTGAAAGGGAGGTTATTACAAAAACTTAGTTGTGTCGATTTCTGAAGAGATAATAATATATTTGTAGTAGTTGTGAGCTAGAAAGCATCAAATCAGAAGGTCCGGAACATAAACAAGTTTTGTAGGAACATATATATCTCTCTGACAACTTTCATAAGAATCGGTCCATCTTGGATCCATGACCCAATATAAGTTCCGCTTCAGAAAATTATATAAATACTCATAAATTGATTAAAATAATTAAATATAGTGATTAAATTCTAAAATTTCCAAAAATTCTATCACCTACAAAACCCCTCATCTGAAAATAATTTTACAATTCGATAAACATTTTTTTGTTATATAACATTAATAATACTTTTAAATTCTTTAGAGCTCGTCCCATGACCAATACGTGTTATAAAAAAATATTTCGAAAGTTTTTTCCTTAATTTTGTAATTAAACTAAAATTATTTTATTATATGTATATTTAAAAAATCTAAATGTATTTTTTTATTTTTACTATAGAATGGCAGCACTTCGGGAGATGTGGGCCTACGTGGTAATGGTCATCCTGGAGACAATCCTTTCTACAGTAATATCGACAGTATGCCGGATATACGACCACGTCGAAAATCTATACCTTTGGTGTCGGAACTTGTAAGTACAAATTGCTTTTACTAAAAAAAATGGCTCTATGTTGCTTATCTCAACTACAGTCTGCGAAATAATTATGGTACACCAATTAAGAAAACCAGTAAAAATTTGGTTGTAATTTTAATGTTTTTCAGAGATATTTTCTAAAAAGAAAGGTGCTGTTTAGTAGAGTTGTGCTAAATAGTTCAATTCAGATGAATGAACTAAATCGCTCTTTGAGTTCAATCGGTTCTTTTTCATGAGTTTATTTATTTTTTTATTTTTAATAATATTTCAAATAAACAATCCTGAAATATTTCAATTGAACTAGGCCTTTCATGCCCGACAACTTTACAACTCTACTCTTGATTTTAGGTTTTCTATTTCGACCTCATATTCTACAGTTAATATTTAATTTTATACTTAATATCATACACACAAAGTTTTAGATTGAATATTTGTTTTATTTGTGTTATCAAATTAATTTACATGTGTAAATGATTATGTCGCAGATTGTACATGGATTATTTTCCTTGTTAACTCAAACTAAATTTTTAATAGTATTTTATATTATTTTTATACCCCCGACAAAAGATGGCGGCGATTAAATTAATTTTAACATTCCGCTTGTAACACTTTGAAATATTGGTCGTAGACACACAAAAGTATATACATATGTCCGTCCGCTTCTCTGTTGAAAATACGGTAGGGTCCAGCAAAAAGAGCTAAAGACCTGACATTACCATAAATATTTTTTATTGATAAGATTTGTTCGTTACTGAAAAAGGACAATATCTGTAGACGATTTCACATAGCTTCCATAAGCTATGGAATACGATATAAATAGTCATAAATATGTTATTTATGTATGTAGCATCCGTACAATTTAGCAGATGTTAGGTTTATACATATAAAATCTGACCATAAATGTCCATTTCCACCATATAAGCTCCCCTGAGAAAATGACTTTAACATAATTCGACATAAACCAGTTTTATGAGAACTAAAATCTCAACCAAAATTCAGTTTATTGTCTAAAAAATTTTCAAAAATCTTTTAAAATTATGTACATATATTTAATAAATATACATATATACTATCATGAATTCCATGTGAAATCAATTAAGAAATGGTGGTCTTCAGATTTCTTTAATTTTTTGTAAACACATACTCTATTAGACATATAAGGCATATTTACATTAAATTCTTAAAAATTCCGAAAAAAAGCGAACTTTATTGCGATTTTAATTTGTTCTAAAACTAAAAAAAAATCAAAAAGGTATAAAACTTTAAAGGTTCATATCTTTGAGAGTTGATATCTGATTTTGTTGATTTAAAACACAATCTAATACTATGGCTGTGATCTTTCATTCCAATATAATTTGTATATTCAAAAGTTTAAGATAGTTCATTTTTTATTTAAATGCATTTTGGAAATCGTTCTCCCTTTTTAAAATTTTTTAAAAGTGCTTTAATCGAATATTTGAATCTTTCGATTTTTTAAAATATTCTATATTAGGAAATTTTTAAATTTTATTGATATTTTATGCATTCAACAGAATTTAAAACTGCTTAAAATACAGCACTGATCAGAATTGGGATGCAAATATTTAAATTCGATTACCACTAATGTACGCTTTCATCAAAATGCATTTCAAAGTAATATTTTTTAAGATAAATGTATTTTTGATGCAATATGCATTGTGTGCATTTTCTACATTGTTCTCCATGTTTAACATATATTGTAAGTTCATTATTGATAAATCTATAATTTTTTATATAAAATAAACATTTTTATATTTTTGATGGGCATTTGATCTAACTTAGACTAAAAAAAAATTATTTTCAAAATATAGCGAAAAATGATGCTTGAATATTCGTTTAATAAAAAAATTTATTTTATATGATATAAAAAATAGCAAATTTTGATTTATAATATTTGAAAATACTGTCAACAGAGAGAACGACTTGCATCAAAAATGCATTTATCTTCAAAAATATTATTTAGAAATGTATTTTGATGAAAGTATACGTTAGTGGTAATCGAATTTAAATATTTACCCATTCCAATTCCAATGTATTTTAAGCAGATTTAAATTCTGTTAAATGTATAAAATATCAATAATATTTAAAAATTTGCCAATATAAAACAATTAAAAAAAAAATATTTTTATATTTTGCATAGAAAGCTTCAAATAATCGATTAATGCACTTTTAAAATAATTTAAACAGGGAGAACGATTTCAAAAACATATTCAAAAAGTGCATTTCCATAAAAAATGCATAATCTTAAACTTTCTAATATAAAAATTAAGTTAGAATGAAAGAGCACAGCCATAGTATTAGATTGTGCTTTAAATCAACAAAATCCGATATAAACTCTCAAAGATATGAACATTCAAAGCTTTATTCCATTTTATTTTTTGTAGTTTTCGAACAAATTAAAACCGCTACAGAAATCGCGTTTCTTGAAATTTTTCAAAATAAAAAATGGAGTTGATTTATTTTCTACATAAAGAAAATATATTGATAATATGAAAGAAATTGAAAGACATGAGGTCAAAAATTGTCAGTTTTTCTGTGTTCTTTCCTGAAATCCATGATATGTATGTACATTAGACCGACTCACAAAAAATGTTGCTTTAGTTACCCCCTCAAAATATACGCTGTTATATAATATGATGTTACCCGAAATATTTTGGGTTTAGTGTTGTCCGTTCGTGAGCTGGACAGTTATCAATAAAATATCCTATGGGGGACTCGATTTTTTATGTTTAATTCAATATATTTCAAAAAATCTTTGTTTTGTTTTATGATTGTTTCCAAAATATTTTTAGTCTATCGATGGCCGTTCGTGAGTTGGACCGGTTACAAAAAAGTCCCTTTTCAGTTATTTTCTTAAATTTTACAGTTTTTTCTTATCATTTGTAAGGTTTTATGAAGCCACGTCTAGTGGTGTGCAAATTTTGCATACATTTTATTTATATTAATGAAAAGCATAAGTGCCGGTCCACACACGGAAACTTTAGTTGAGAAACTTTTTCTTAATTCTCTTTTAAAGTTTCCTTAATGTCTACACATAGAAACTTTTGTTTCAGAAACTACGTGTTAATTGCATTGATTTGTTTTTGTACGAATGTGAAGAATAACAAAACAAAACGAGTTTCCGAGTACGAGAAACTCCGTACCGCGAGAGAGATGAATGATATTTCTTTCTCTCTCACGCAAAATCAAAAGTTTCCAAAAAATAGTGTGGACCGGCAGTAACAATTTTAAATTTTTTTGGATATGACAATTATGAGCAAACGGTTATTTATAATTAATACATCATTGGACGCGGCTTTAAAATCCCCTTCAAACGATACAATAAAACTTTAATTAAAAAAAAATCAAAAATACCTTTTTTTAATTTGGTCCAGCTACGAACGGCCATCGCTAGACTTAAAATATTTTGGTAATCATCATAAAACAAAGCAAGTTAAATTTTGAGAGGGGTAACAAAAACGTTTTTGCTTTCCATACAGAGTTAGTCGGTCTAATGTACATACATATGTATGGGTCTTCGATTGTTTATTTGTGTCTAAAACCAACTGGTGTTAAATTTAAGTTAAATTTAAGGTGAATAATAGGACTTTTTTTATTTCTTCTTAAATTGTGTCACTAAAATTATATTTTTTTAATATTTCAAAATCGTATCTTCTAGGCAAAATTGTCGATTCAATGAGGTATAAAACATTTATATCAAAGGTCAAACAACAAAATTATTTACAATTTCCCAAGAAATATATTAAGAAATTATGCCTTTTTTGTATTGTTTGATCTTTTTTTTTTCAAGCAAAAGCGATGTAAACAAAAATATCTACACGAAAATCGAGTAAAATATGAATTAATTAGCCGTTTTAGCTTAATATTTGTGAAAATAAAATGATAGTAATATTTTATACCTTGTTCGAAAGATAATTTTCTCTAGAATATAAGATTGGTTCGAAATATTAAGAATATAAAATGTTAATTGCAAAATTTTTGAAGAAATTAAAAAAGTCCTATTTTTTACCCAATTCTACACTTTTCAATCGATTTCCGGCACGGGTTCCCGTTTAACACCAGTTAGTTTTAGACACTAATTAACCCATCTGAGTAAAATCGATATTTTTTGAACACCTCTAATGTATATAGGATGCTTTCATCGTTTATACTTATTTATATGGGCAATTTCGTGTCAAGTGACCCAACTTTTAAAATCGATGTCTTCCGATTTGCACCACGGTTAATACTATTGAATAGTAGCTCTATCGGTCAAGAACTTCCGAACTTAGAGGGGGTCAAAGTTGGCCATTTTGGTTATACAGGGTTTATTCAAATGAGTGTAACTTTTCACCTATTGGTCCTAGCAAAATTTATCCAAAGGTGTTCAGATTGCTATTAATTCCAAAAAAAAGTATTTTTTATATTAAATATTTTTTTAAAAAATGATAGCTATTAATTCATTGTTTCCAAAAAAAATATTTTTTATTTTTTTTTTTAATTTTTTTAAATAATTTTTTGTTAATATTTTTAAACTCCTTTGTTTGCTCAGATGAAAGCTAATTTCTTTTAAAGGTCCCATAATGGGATGCGAGTGGGATACCTATCAAAAAAGATATTTTTTAACTCAAGAATATTTTTTTAATATAATGTACGTTTTTGTTTTTTTTTTTTTTTTTTTTTGCTCAAAAGAAATCTTCAACCATTTCCTTTAAGAGCTTTGTAGTTACATAGTGGGATGCAAGGGGCTTATGTGAAAAAACCATATTTTAAGTCAAAAGCTTTGCATTTGAGGTAAAATATTTTTTAATACCTATCCCACTCACATACTACTAAGTAAACAAAAAAAAGGTCTTAAAGGAATAATCCAATTTTTTCTAGGACCAATCGGTGAAAAGATACATTTCAATAAAACCCTGTATGACCATAATGTCCAATTTTGGTCCCTCTAAGTCCGCCAGTTCTTGACAGATGGAGTTGAAAATTTATGTCTGGCCTTGGACTTGGTGCAAATTTCATCAAAATCAAGTTTTTGAGTTGGGTCACTTGACACGAAATTGACCATATAAATAAGTATAAATGATGAAAGCATTGCTTCATAAATATCTTAGTGCATACATATGTATGTATATTGAGCCACCAAGCAAAATTTATTTTAATTTTACGAGACATGCTTTGTCGGAAGATATAAGAGATTCGACATAGAAGAATATATGTACATATATAACACTCTTTTTTGTTTTATAAAGCAATAGTTTTCGTGTTAACATGGAATTTAGCCATATGTAAATAATATTAAAATATTAATTGATTAAGGACTATGTCTAAATTAACAAATAATTTATTTTAAATAATCTTAACACACTGTACAAAATACAACAACAATGTATTAAAATGTTCATGTTTTATACCTTTTCTTTTGTTTTAATTTTAATTACATATTATTACTTTTTAATTATTTACATACTTATTTATTCTAAGTATATTTTATTAAAGAAAATCGAATTTGTGTTGTTAATTTCAACCACAACGTTCTGAAAACAAAATCACTTCAGTTTTTACACCACATACTATAAATATACATAAGTATATCTACAATAATAAATCAAAACATACGCAAGTACTCAATTTCAACATTTACATTTGCATTTTATTTACAAAAGGGCTTAAAATAATGTGATTTTTTCCAATCAAATATTTCATACCTTAATAATTGTGTATTAAATTGCATATTTTTATCATTATCAAATAGGATAAAAGGAGATTAAACTATAAATAAACCGCATAGATAAAAACAGCACCGTTAATGATGATCCCAGCAAAAAAAAAAAGAAGTACTTCCAAAATAATTATATTTATCACCACTTCAAAAGTGGCACTAAGTGAGTTTGTCTACCTTCTAAGGAAGTGATCTTTAAAGACTTCCGAAGAGGCGAATATCACGAATAACTTCCAAAAAAATAGCACAAAAATTACTTCTTGAGAATAACTTCAGAAGTATTGAATTTGGAATCAAATAAAAAGGATATCCCTCCTATGACAAGCCTGTGTTAAAATCATCACTTCTTCAGGTCTTTTTCAGTACTTCTAAGTAGTAACTTCTACTTCTTTTTCGCTTCTTTGAAAGTTCTTATTTTGCTGGGATTGGTCGATTTGACGATTTAAACTTTAAAGTATTTTAAATCATAAACAAATGCATTCGTAAATCAGCTCTTGGTGGAGGAAGATCGTCGCGCGTCGTTGCTTAAGGGGGAATCAGGCCGTCCTTTTTGCTCTGCCTTCGAGAGTTTTACGTTTCAAACCGCATTGGTCAAATGTGTGACGTCGAATAACTGTACCGTGTTACGGTTTTTTGAAATACATGCATTCGTGTTAACTTAACCTAGGTTTTAATTTTGATTATGGTGGAGAACCAAAAAACTTAATTTAATATTCCGTCCAGTCGTACTGGAATAATTGGTGTTGGCGTTATAATCATTCGATTCGCCCAAGAAGTCTTACCTGCAAATGCAGCTAAGCAAACTTAAAGTACAAAACAAATAAACAAACAAAACTAATATCTATAAAAATTGATAAAAAAAAATAGCTTTGACGATTTAATGATGATTTCAAAAATTAAGTTGACGATTTTTTCCTCAAAATTTGGCGATTTTACACCCAAATCATCTGGCAACTATGGTTATAACAACGAAAAAAATTTTTGATTTTATATATGGGCAATTTCATATCAAGTGACCAAACTCAAAAAATCCTAGCAAAAATTGTCCAAAGGAGTTCTGATAGCTATTTCTTCATTGATTTTTTTTTAACAATAATTTGATTCTTTATTTTTTTTTCAAAAAACTCCTTAAAGGGCTTTATAGTCTTAGAATGGGATGCGAGTGGGATATCTATTAAAAAATTATTTTTATAAGCTCCACCACCATCAGTGGCGGTAGATGGTGTATAGGTCCATTATTGGTCACAGCTCCCATATAAGGTCCACTTTCGAAAAATACTTAAATACAAATAACTAATTAAGAAATAAAGATATTGGAATAATATTCAACATAAATATGTTTTGTATATACATATATAACTTTGCAAAATATTTTTCGGATTGGTCTATAATTGGACATAGCTCCCATATAAGGCCCATTTCCGATAATCACGTAATCACACATATTACATAACTGAATGAAGATATCGGTATAAAATACATCATGAAAATCGGATAAAATCCTACGTAGTGTGCTTAGAAAGCTTAGATAATTTTTTTAAGAGTTTTGTGGTTACTTAGTAGGATGCGAGTGGGATATCTATAAAAAATATTTGATCTCAAAAAACAATGTTTTTGAGTTAAAACATTTGTTTATATATGCCCCTTGCATCCCACTAATTGACCACAAAGTTCTTTAAGGAAATGGTCTAAGCTTCCTTTTGAGTAAAAAAAATACAACAAAAATTTCCATTTTGAAAAAATAGGGGAAAATTAAATGTCAAATATTCAAAGAAATTGTATTCCTAATTTAAAAAAAATAATTTTTTGATAGATATCCCACTCGCATCCCATTCTAAGACTATAAAGACTTGAGGGATATTGTCTAAGCAAACTTTTGAGCAAAAAAAATACAATTTCATCTAAATCGGAAGACATCGATTTTAAAAGTTGGAGATTTCCTTTATAGTCAGAAAAAAATAAATTGAATACTGTTATTCGGTTTGGTTTTTATAATCCATCTGGTGGGTCCTTGCTTATCGCGCTTGTTTTATGTTAATATACATATAGTGAAAAATATATCGCACACCCGTACAAGAGTGACACAACTCAAAAACTTTCTTTTTAAGAAAAGGAAACAAATTTTTTACAAATTCTGAAACATAGAGAAACGCAACGTTTTTTATTTGAACAGTTAACAAAAACAAAATACACTAATATTTTTTGCAAATTCTGAAACATAAAGAAAGATATAATGTTTTTTCTTGAACAAGAACAAAATACACTAATATTTTTTTTTAAAGATAAACAAGCATCTTGTGCATAGTTTAAGGCTTAAACTTAAGGCTTAAAGAATATAAAAACGCAAAAATAAAAATTTGAGTTGTGTCACATTTGTACTGGGTGTGCGATATATACGTACATAGTTTTTTCCTGAGGTTGACAATGGAAATAAGATTTCCTGGTTGTGTCGAACATATTTATCCAGACAACAATTTTAAGTTTTATTTTTTGTTCGGAGAATAACATTTACTTTTGATTATTTACTGTTTGCTCAACAAACAAAACTTTTTTTTGTTCAAAAAATAATCAGTATTTACCGAGTTTTATTTTTCCAGCAGAAAAAAATAATTTTTAATAATTTTATTTATCACCCAGAAAATAAAAGTTATTTCTAAATTTATTATAAAAATTAGTCAATAAAATCAAAAATTTTATATCAAGTTTTCAGATAAAAAAAGAATAATATAAATTTTTGATCGATAAATAAAACTCAAAAAATTCATTTTATTTTCAGAGCAATAAATAAAGCTTAAAAAAATAAATCAATGTACTAGTATTTTTCGAGAATTGCGTTGATATAATCCATATGACCAGATCATGTCTCTACAAATATATTTTTTTTTATTAAAATTTTAAAAATAGTCATTATTTGATAACAATTACTTATAATTGAAGTTTTGCCAATTAAAATTACCTGTAATATGATTTTACCAAATACTTGTATACTTGTTTAGGTATTACCAATTACTATTACATGTAATTATAAGGGAAAACTTAATAATTAAAAGTTTTCATTTACATGCAATTGTCATTGGCAAAACTTAAATGTAATTGTAATTGGTTATTGCTCAATTATACACTTCAAATAACTGTAATTGACCAAAGTTCAATGTAATGTAATTGAAAATGTCAAAAATTAATTAAAAAAAATGTTCATGTATGGTACCCCCCGATGTGTGGATAAATTCGATATTTTTTGTTTTTCAGTATAAATACATATAATGAAATCTTAATACATAAAAAAATGTAGAACACACAAACTAATTATACAAATTTTTAATAAATATATTTACATTTCTTATTATTATAGTCAAATTGATCCGAACAGCACTATATTTCTAATTTTTTTGGAAATGTATATTCTTTATACATATATCGAAAGCTTCCATTTATGTGGATATAAACAGTTGAGAAATTTTATTTGATTGGAAAAAAATCACAATTTTTATGCTCCCTTAAAAATAAATGTTTTGATATAAATTATTTATTCGATTCTCTTTACGTTTTTTATTTCCAAACCGATTGTATGAAATGAATATGGATGTATCCGTTTAAAATGGACTTGCAGGTGCTCAAGGTACAGATTTAAACTAAACTAATGCGATGGAAAGCAAAAACTTTTTATTCACAAACTTTTTACAAAAGTCTTGTTTGCGGAGTTTTATTATATGTATATGCATATTTACATACATACGTATGTATGTATATATACCAACGAATATCACCGATTTGTTTTTTGGATAACTGATAGAAAATTTATAAAAAAAGTATGATTATAGGAAAAGGTTTTTTAATATTTTCTTTGATTTGAATAGATTTTGAATGTATTATTGGCCAGTATAAAATATACACTTAATTCTTAATAGAGACTATTTATCAAAAGCGTAAATAATGGTGAAGATAGCAAAATGACAACAAAATAGACCCGTTATATCCGACCATTGATGCTTAATAATAATGAAATATTATTAAGCATAATAATAATGAAAAAGAAATTACTATAACAAATACAAAATTTAAATTCGGCTATGGAATATTTTATATACAATTTATAATTTTTTTATTTTCTTGCATTGTTGCCAAAGCTTTCCGGAGTACATACATAGGTTCTAGACCCCATATTAATATTAAATCCGTAGACATATGTATGTATGTATGTACATGGTTGCTTTGGAAAGATGTTGCTGATATATTTATTAAATTTCCCAACCTATTAGAATTAACAACATAAGCATAAACATAAGTAACGGGATTAATTAACATTATATTTTTTAAAAAGAAGTGTCAAAATTAATGTGTTTGGGTTAAACATTTGTCACAGAATTCACAAATTCAAAATATTTAATTTTAATTGTTATTTAAAATTAAACAAATTGGTGATAAATAGATGGAAACTCCGTATATAAGAACAAATATTCTTGTTAAAAACAATAATTTGAGAATGTTTTAACATTTTATTAGATTGATTCACATTGGCTTCACATTACAAAAATATTTTCGTTTTGTTACTTTATTCAGTAGAATTTAATTAAATAACTTTTTATACACTTATTCAATTCATTAATCAATTATAATTATTATTAACATATTTAAACACACTGCGCGAGTTGTTTAAATTAAATTAATAGTTAGTAGTTTATATTGCTTTTATACTTTTCAATAATTTTTTTGTTAGTGTATTCAATAATGACAAATTTTGAATTTATATTGAGCTCAATCAGGTATGTATTGAATCTCTCTTGAAAATTATGTTTGTAATTATGTAAATCAATCTTAGCTTCAAGTTTTTAGTCTGACAACCATCCTATTGACAAACTATTGACATTTTTTTCAAATATGCAAGTTGAAATAGCATAATCGAATAGAGCTTTAAAAGCCATGAGAAACTACGTTATTATTTTTTCCCGGTTATTGAAAAAGTTGACGCACCAAATATCTGTCCGTCTGTGTTTTAAAATCATTTTTTTGATAATTCAATTAGATATGCGTTTAAGAATTTAGCTGTTTAAAAGCAAAAAATCGGTGTATAAGAATCGGAGATATGGTCAAAACAAATGAGATCAACAAATTATTTTTTATGGACTTTTTAATTAAAAGATGTAAAATAGTAAATTTACGTAAAAATCAAAAAGTCCTGAGATATAGGCAGTAGCGAGTCGTGATGTGACAAAAGTATACATTTCGGTTAAAATGCCTATATATTTAAATTTTAAAATAAAAAAAGTAAAAATATGTTTTTGATTCCAAATGTCATATATAACATATTTTCAGTACTTGTACAACATTGGCCATCTTCTGTGGGTATGCCAAAAATTTCGACAAATTTATATCCCTAATGTACATATATACAATTCTAAAAGTGAAATTATTCTTTATTGTAACCTAAACAGCAGTGTTGTCAGGAGCTTCAGAAATAAAAAGCTAAATCGGACATTAAAAAGGGTAAGAAAAGGCTAAAATGCATAAAAAATAGGGCTAGAAAAAGGCAACATTTTTATACCACAAGTGAAAAATAGTGCCTTCGCCACCATAAACCAATGGTTATCGAAATGTCTAGAATGGCAATAGATCCAAAAAGATAAATTCTCGTAAAATTAATTAAAATGTTTCTATTTATACTATAAATCTCTTTAGTAGGGAGTTAACAATATTTTTACCGAAATAATAAGCCGATAAAGAAACTGTCCAACTTAGTGGGTGAATGGCAATGTTATAGGAGCGCAACTATACGGATCGCATTGTTGAAGGCAATTTGATGAAATTACGACGAAGCACAACTAAGTTTCATATATTTTAAAAGCATTGTTGAGCCTGCCATATTTCTTATTGGTTAGATCTCATATCAATTCACTCATAAACAATAATAACGCGATAAAATTAAGCATACAATTTTGAATTGATCGGTCCATATTTATGTACCACTGGACCCCATATAAAGCTTCTTTCAGTTAATTGGTTTTTCTTCAATAAAATGTTTACATGTATCGCACGACTATATATTCTTTCTTGTTGTATTTCATTTCATCTCCAAAATAACGACATATATAGTCTTCCAATAAATAGGTAGTACAATTGCCAAAAAATATATATTTTTTTTTTGGGTGAGTCTTATTTTGATCATAAGAATCTCAAATTAATTTGTCTAAAATTGTAGCTCATCTGAGAACAAGAACCTGCCGGAAATCAGTTAAACGTTTAAAGTTTTTAAATCAGAATGATTTTGTAAATGTTCTTATTATAAATTCTTAAATATTTAATAAAAATTCTAAAATTTTTGCCTTTTTAACGCTGAATAAGAAAGCGGAAAAAAGGCTAGAAAAGCCAGAAGCTAAAACCTAAATTTTGAGGCTAAATGATAAATAAAAAGGCTAAATTTAGCCTTAAAAAGGCTAACTGCTATGGCAATACTGCTAAACAGTAAAATATTGTCGGCCCCAAATTTCGGACACGCGTTACTCAAAATGTTGGTGTTAATTAATGAAGAATCTCAGAAGAATCATTTTAAAATAGTTAGCAATACTAAATATTAAGCATATAAGCATTAATTTTCCATAAACTCAGAAATAATATTTAATACTAAGACGATAGCATATGTCGCTAGTGCTTTATCTTTTCAAATTGTTATAATTTTAATTATAATAAATATTTACATATATTTACATATATAAATACAATTTATTGTCATAAATTATATTTTTCTGAAATCCTTCAATTTCAAACTACAGTTACGCAAAACTATGAGAGTATTGAGCTAATTTATTTTATGTTTAACAAAATCAAATATTTGTGTATTCCCCTAATACAATTTTTAAAAGTTTTAAAATATACCGAACTAATATGAGAATGCTAAACATTTTGTTACAAACTTTTTCAAAATGAGAATTTTTTTCGTCTTACACAAAAAATTTTCGGAAACATTTTATATCTCAAACTACTTGTAGCCGATTTTTAACATGTACAGTGTCGGACAAAACTAAAACACGAACTTTTACTTCTTAAAAAATGCTTAGTAACATTAAAAAATTGGTTATTGTGTAATAAAAATTATTAGTTTAGGGAGAATATAGTCTAGAAATTATAAAAACAATGAAACATAATGTTGTTTAAAATTAAAATACAATGTTTTTGAGCATATTATATAAATTAGCCTAAATATAAATATTTGGATATAATACATTTTAGGAAATTTTTATGAACTATTAACATTAATTACAATTAAATAAGTATATACTTTCTCTTGAAGACATTTTAAGAGCAAATTAACGTAAAATAAAGTAAATTTATACGATTTTTTGCAGTAATTTTTGATCATTCGTCTTCGCAGTCTTGCTATCCTAAGTTAAGGCCCACTTTTGGGTCGCACATGTACAAAAATTATTAATTTTCCTTTTAATTGTAAATCCATTGGAAAACAGTTATCGCATTTTGATTGCCTTCCAAAAAAAGTTTTTCAATTGACGCATTTTGGATTTCTATGCAATCAAAAATCGTAAATTTGCGGAGGGCTGCAGATATGAGCAGTTGAATTTATAAAAAGATTAAAGTAAATATGTTATGTGGATTTATTTGCTAAAGAACATCGTCTACGATTACATTCAAATTGAAGTTGAAATTTTATGGTTTTAAATTCAAAACTTGTCATAATTGGTTCAAATCGGTTGATCTGACACATACAGTGAATATTTAAAATATATATAGTAAATTTTAAGTTTTATAATTTTTTAGTTGTTAAATTCCAAATATTTACATATAACATACATAGTATTTTGAAGTTTTGTATAGTTATTTGCACAGTTTTATAGTAAAAATATATATCAAGTTTATACTTTTTGTTATTTAACTATTAATTTTAGGGAGATCGATACAGTTTTTCCCGACCGGTTTTTTTAAAATCGCCTATTTCCGAGTATCGAATAATCCGGGTTTTAAATTATAAAACACAGTTTTTTTATATTTTTACCTTTTTTGTATATTATATTATAATAATAGAAATTTTAAATTATTTTTGTAATATTAAGCTTTTTATTTTATATAAATGCATTGGCAATCTACTATGCATTAGCCGATTATTTGTACCATTTTTTGTAAAATAAAAAAATATTCTATATGAGGGGCATTACAAATATTTTTTCGATTTTCGACCGGTTACGCGGTCTTAAGAAAAATTATAAACCGAACAGCGTTTTTTGAAAATACCATTTTTCTGATAATCCCGAAAACCGGTTTTTGAAAAAGTCTAATAATCGATCTCCCTAATTTATTTACTAAAAAATTAAATTAACTCAGACACTAGCACGGTTTTTATAAAGTAGATTTTTTTGTATTTTTATTTTTCTTGTTAAAAAGTCCTTTACAAATTTAAAATATTTTTTAACTAGAGGAGCTAACGCTTTCAAAGTAATATATTTTTATGTGAATTGATCGGGAATTTTTATTTGTAATAATTTTAATCTTCCAATATGTTGTAAATCATTACAAGAATGATACTTTTGAGATTACTATGCGGTTATAAATAAAAAATATTACTAAAATTTTTCCAATCACATGCACTCCTCAATATTCTCATAAAACAATGCAAATAAATTAAAAACAGTTTCAATATAAAATTATTCAATACCTTACTTCTTGAGATACCATAAATTTACTCAGAAATTGTTCTTAAATAGAGGTGTCAATCAGAGACACATTTAATTTGCATATGAAATATACTATTTATACATATGTTAGTTATAAATATATACTATATTTTTTTTTAATTCAAGCTTATAATTTACAGTAGCATATAAAATATTAATTTTAAAATATATTGTTTGCAATTTATTTTTTAGTTTTTTTATACATTTTTTATTATAATATGTTAATTAATAACATAAAAAAATAAATTTTTATTGTAAAAATTGTTTTATTTTTGCACCTTAGAAAATTCATTATTTAGCAAAAATTGTTATGCTTTTTCGTATTAAATGCAATCTGCGCGTAGTTTTTGAAAATACATAATTAATATTTAAAAATTAATTATTAATATTTTACTTCGCGGAATTTTCTAGACTATGGCCGCGACAAAACGGAATGCAGGTCTAACATCTGCAGTACCTAGAGCAACCCTGAATGATGAGGAATTGGTAAGTTTTTCTTTTATACGTATTGTATATAGTATGACGGATCGCAGTAAACACAAAATAAATCCAATTAAGTGATTTTTTTAAATTGTATGTATATGAAATGTTTAATAACTGTAATATTTGTTTTTTTTTACTATGATTTTTTCACAGAAAATGCATGTATATAAGAAGGCATTACAGGCGTTAATTTATCCGATATCATCGACTACACCTCATAATTTTGTTTTATGGACTGCAACTTCACCCACCTATTGCTACGAGTGTGAAGGTCTTTTATGGGGCATTGCCCGACAAGGAGTTCGCTGTACGGAGTGTGGTGTTAAATGTCATGAAAAATGCAAAGATCTCTTGAATGCCGATTGCTTACAAAGTGATTATTATTGAAAGATATATAAAAATGTACAAGTATAAAATCATATATACAAAATTTAAATTTCTTTTTAATCAGGAGCGGCCGAAAAGAGCTCTAAACATGGAGCGGAGGACAAGGCACATTCGATAATAACAGCCATGAAGGAACGCATGAAACAACGCGAAAGAGAAAAGCCCGAAATATTTGAATTGATACGGTAAGTGAATCGTTTATCAGTGAAATGTCCTATTTGCTCTATATACAATATATATCATATTTATTAATGAATAAAATCAGAATAAATATCGTCAAAGTAATTGTGTTTAAAAAGGTCAACAAATTTGGTCACAAATTGAGTTTTCATTTGATTTCTATATTAGTTAAGCTAATTTTGGCAATAAATTAACACTTATACTAAGCACATTGGGAACAAACCTTATAGTATGTTCTCACGACAAAATTATTCGTAATTTACGCTCTCATTCGTAATTCAACCAAATGATTCGCCATACAAGCAGGCCTGCCAGATTTACCGATATTTTATCCTAAAAATAGTAAAGTGCCGATTTCCCGATTTTTGCTTCAAAAATGCCGATTTTTTACTCAATTCAAAAATATTGTAAATTGATTATATTTAATGATTTTTTTGCAATTCTAACGAATTTATTGTCAAAACTAAACTTCACAAAAGCAAAAATGACATGGAGCTTTTAAAAAAAAATTGGAAAAGAAAATTTACATTACAATAAAACACAATTTGCTACATCAGCAATGTAATTGGATCGAGATGTACTTATGTATATTATGAAAATGAAACACAATTTATGTATGAAATTCTAAGGATGCTAAAATTTTTAAATTTTTAAGGTTCGAAAATAAATTTACACATTTTGTGGAAAAGCTAATTTTGAACACTTACCCGGTTTTTGTTCGACGAAAAAAAAAGAAAATAATTGATTACAAATGTGCTTTCACAACATTCCCGGATTTAAAACCGATTGGCTTTACAGTTATTTTCTGTGTTTATTAGTCTTTTCTCTTACTCAATGATCCATCAATAACATATTTTATCATACCATTTGGAATGGTTTAAAAAAAAACTGTAAAAACAAAATTTTTACAAAAATCTTCTAATATCGATTAGGACTAGAACCACTTATTATTCCTTATTAGACATATGTCTAGACAATTGGTTATAAATCCTATTGAAAAAAAATTATTATTGTTGTTGATGACGACCACTTTGCCAAGTAATGTATGAAATAACAACACTCATTACCAAAATTAGAAAATATACAGGATAGTATTCAACAAATATTAATAAATTAACATTTTTCTGCAAAATTGATACAAATTCTAAACGAGTTTATTCTAGTAAAACAAAGTTTCGGTTTTCCCTTTTATTACACCTATTCTGAATAAAAATTCCCTGAATTATGTGTGTATGTAAAAACAATATTGCGACTTTTTCTTTGGTTCAAAATTGTGTATGTATAAACAATATTGCGATTTTGAATTAATTTATGATATGTTTCTTTTGTTCAAAATTGTGCATTTTTCCAATTGCCGATTTTTAAAATGTAAGTGCCGACAAATACAGATATTTTAGGAAAAAAATTGCCGATATTTCTATAAATTTATCTAGCAGCCCTGCAAACAAGTGCAAACCTCTTTCGCACGTATTAAATTGCCTTACGAATTATTCTCTAATCAGTTGTTTAATTTCATTTAATGGAAACAAACAAATACATAATATACAATAAATAAACAAATAACCAGAAAAATAATACAATCAATAAAAACATGGCAGTGATCAATCAAATTGAATTACGAATGTGTCATGAGAACGGGTCAATTCATAATAGTAAATCAAAACTAAATTTGAGTAATTTAACTAGCCGTGAGAACATATTATTACAAAGAAGGCAATAAAATGTCACTCTTATATTAGTCCGATTTTAGTCTTCCATTCCGTTTTTCTAATGATTTAAATGCTTCCCATATTCAACTTTATTATCTATTTATCTTTAATATTTAGCTCTTATGAAACTTTCAATCTATTATCTCTCTACTATATTTCCAAAAACGGGACCGACCACTCTACACCATGCACCAGGAGAAAACTGATGATTTAAATGGTTTGTCTCGTATTCTCTTTAATTGATAACTACATATGTACATAATAATATCGATACGGACATATTTTGTAAGCATGAAAAAATAAATACCCTACATATCGTCCGTACCTTAGTTAAAAATATCGTCCGTACCTTTATTTATAAATGGTGGATCTAGCATATACACTGGCGAGCAAATGTAAGTGAATATTTGTAATTTGTGCACTACAGTTGGAATAAAAAATGAAATTAAAAAATCAAATCCAAAATTTGTATAAGGTGGCACTGTGTAAACAAATCCCATGCCATAATCGTGTTTTACAGTTTCATTTCCGATGGTGCCTTTGATTTCTCTTCCCAGGGCGGAGACAGCCATTTTGAAAGAATCGAAGCATTTTGCAGACTCGTAACCCCATCTTTATAGATTTATCATCCCAAATTTGTAGACTCATCATCCTGGTCATGTGGATAAGAGCGCCAATCCTGCTGAATAATAAATATTTCAGCTGAATGGCGATCTTAATCACGCTCTAAAAAACTTGAAAAATAGCTTAGCGGGCAAAATTTTGTATTTTTCTATTATTACTAGTGTCCAAAGTCCCGACCACAATATACAGTCTTCATTGTATTTTGAGCATTCATCGTTTTGCTTTTGTGGATAAGAACGCATATACTGGGGAATAATTAATTTCTCCGCGGAATAGCGACCCAGAGCACATGTCAAAAATCATGAAAATGGCTTAACTGACAAAATTTCTCATTGAAAATCTCTCAGCCTCAACTCGATTGAGATATTGTGATGAACCCTGAAGATACAGTTGGAACAATAATGAGTAACCCCATCCAATTCGGAAGAGCTTGGGCAACGGGTTTATTTTATTTATATTTTTATTTATTTAATATAGAACTTTGTAAAAAATATTAAAAATGTTAGCCTTCCCTAAAGATTACGTGGAGTGCAAAACTGAGAGCATGCGAGTTATTTTAGTTTTGTTCGTTTTTTACTTAAAAATGTATGCTTTTTGAAATAAAATTCATTTTGTTAAATATTATTTAAAAAAATTACAGAAAAATTTTTTGAATTTGCTTTTTATACCCTCCACCACCATCAGTGGCAATAGAGGGCATATACATATAACTTTGTCATTCCGTTTGTAACACCCAGAAATATTCATCTGTGACCCAAAAAGTATATATTCTCGGACCTTATGATATTCTGAGTCGATCTAGCTATGTCCGTCCGTCTGTCTGTCTGTATAAAACATTCTCGCGCTAACACGAAGCAACAAAAATTAACGAAAGTCATCTAAAATATCTACTATTGTCCTAGGCAGTTTGGTATTAAAAATGAGCAAAATCGCTTCACATCGGAAAAAGTTATGAATCAAAATTTTAAAAAACTCCGAAAAAATTAAGCTTTTTTACATATTCTAATGTAATTTTCACAAAAACTGTGCAATATAACTCCATGAAAATCATCACACATTTGCTTCTATATAGGTGCTTTGTTCTTGTTGAAAATTGATGGAATCGGCCCAAAAATGTGCATATTCCCGGAAAATGAGTTTTTTGTTAATAACTTCCGTTTGAATGTCGATATTTTCTCGAAATTAAAGTTTTATGTCAGTAGAATTCATCCAAAAAAAAAAAAAAATTCAGGATCGGTCCATAATTGGTCATAGCTCCCATACAAGGTCCCCTTCAGAAAATCATTCAAACGTACATAACACATTATCAACTAATGATATTCATTCAAAATTTGGCACACATATTAACTTTGTATACAAAAATGTTATTTTGAAATTTATTCACGTTCGGTCCATATTTGGTCATAGCTCCCATACAAGGTCCCCTCCAGAAATCACTTAAATGCACAATATTACCAAATAATGATATAGATATAGAATTTCGCCAAAATTTTGCCTATATACACTAATGTTAGTGTGGAATTTTTTTTACAATCGGACCATAATTGGTCATAGCTCCCATACAAAGTTCTCTTACGAATATCTCTTAAACGCATATTACTCATTAAAAAATATAGCTATTGATACAAAATTTGGCACAAATATTAGATTTCAATATATTTTCATGATCAGTTTATAATATGCGTGCGATCGGTCCCATACAAGGTTCCCTTCCGAAAATCACTTAAACACATATTACTTATTACTAAATTGCGATGTAGAAAATAAATTCACTGAAATATAGATTTTATGTACAGAAATGTTACTTAAAGATTTTTTGCGATCGGTCTATAATTGGTCATATCTCCCATACTAGGTCCTGCCCCGAAAAATACTTTTACCGTATTTAACTAGTTGCATTATCAATTTGTGTAGAACAATATTATATAAAAGCACATTTTTAAAAAAATAATTAAAAATATTTCTACTGATCAAACAATGTCTTTCATAAATATTTTGAAAGACATTTTTTACATCTTTAGATCCTGACAGAATAAAATAAAAATAACAAAATAACAACTCTTCATGTTCGCTTGACATTAAATATGGACCAAGCCCGATAAAATTTTGTAAATATATTTGTATTTACATAATATTTTATTGTGCTGAATTTCATCGCGATATTTGTGTTTATAAGTAATTTTGGACATTCAAGTAATTTTCTGAAGGGGACTTTGTATGGGAGCTAGGGTCAAATGAGGCCCGATCTCTATGAAATTTGGCAAGGTCATCAAGGCTTGTATAAAACTTAGTTGTGCCGCTTATCAATATTTAACATAATTATTAGCTCAGAATCCCTTTTCGGGGGGTTCTGTTGTATGGGGGCTAGGTGAAATAATGGACCGATTTTAACCATTTTCAATAGGCTTCGTCCTTGGGCGAAAAAAGGGTGTGTGCCAAATTGTATTCAATTATCTTGAAAACTGCGATCTGAACCTTGCGCACGAGGTTTACATGGACAGCCAGCCAGCCAGACGGACGGACCAACATAGCTTAATCGACTCAGAAAACGATTCTAAGCCGATTGGTATACTTTAAGGGTATAGGACGAATATTTTTGTATGTTACAAATATCAGGGTGTGTGCCAAATTTTATCCTATTATCTTGAAAACTGCGATCTGTACCTTGCGCACAAGGTTTAGATGGACAGCCAGCCAGACAGACGGACATAGCTTAATCGACTCAGAAAATGATTCTAAGCCGATTGGTATACTTAAAGGGTATAGGACGAATATTTTTGTATGTTACAAACATCAGCACAAACCCAATATATCCTCCCCACTAAAGTGGTGTAGGGTATAACTACTGTATTTTGAATTTCCTTAAATCTTTCACACACATGCAAATTATTAAATATCGCTAAAGCACGTCTTAGGGCGCTATAAAAATATATAAGAAAATGGCGTTTGTAATGTTCAATAAATCTTGCAATTATAACAGATTTATTTATTTTATTTATTTATTTATTTATTTAATTAATCCAGTGAATTTTTTATTTAAGCTGTTTAAATCTTGGCGTATTTCTATTTAAGACATGGGAAAACTTACATATTTCTACAAATATTTGATCAATTAAAAATATATATATATATAAGTAGCTGTTTGAGAGTATTTAAGATTTGGCTCAGCCGAATATAGAACTTTAACTTGTTTAGTTTTATTTATATTCCAACCAAAGTGTACAAATTACATTTTCTCGCCAGTGTACATAAAATCTTTTCAGACTCCCGATTTACAAACTGATTCTATGAAGCAGAACGTGGATTAATATATTTCTGTCAAAAATATATATATATATATATATATATATATATATATATATATATATATATATATATATATATATATATATTTGTAGTTCCGTTTGTAATTTCTGCAATATTATTTTCCGACCATATAAAGCATATATATATTCTGGATCCTTATAGATAGCGGAGCTGATTTAGTCATGTCCGTCTGTGTGTCTGTAGAAATCAGTTTTTAGAAGACCCCATATATGTATCTGCGAGATCCCAATAATTCTGTCAGACATGATTTAGAGAAGAACGCTATTTAAAATCAGCAAAAAAAACTACCTCTAAAAATTTCATCAAAAATTGAGATTTTTCGTGCTTGCTAAGACAGAAATTATATACAAGCAGCAAGAACACACATAATCATACGGTAAATTTTGTTATTGTAATTATTTCTTTGTAAAAACAAAGCAAAGAAAGATCAACACGTTACGTTGTTATTGTCTAGAATCATGAAGTTGAGTATGCAGACCACGGATTGAATGAGAACTTTTTGGTACTTTTTCGCTCTTCAAAAGGTAGGGTAGAAGGGGGACCATACGCCACTTTTTTTTTTTTTTTGAGGCGGCCTCAAATTAAAACCACAATACATATTCTTAATTTTTTTCTTGGTTCGGATACTTAGATATGTTGGCTTTAGTTTTATCCCTTTCAATCATTCCTAAGTCATCCTCATACACATATTTTTTTAACTTTTCCGCACTGACCAAAAACGGCGATACCGCCCCATCCATGGGGTAAATTCGCCAAGGGGATGGGGCAGATTTGTCATTAGTAAAATAAGCCAAAAAAATTAAAAAGTAAAAACTTATTTTGCTGTTTTATATTTTAATTCACTAAACAAAGTATAATATACTAGATATTTATTGTTTATTTCACATAACTAAACAAAAAAAATTAAAACAAATTATTAATGATTTTTTCTTTTTTTGGGGCAAATGTGCCCCACGGGCAGTTCTGGGGTTTAGTTTAAATTTTTTTCGGGTTTCAAATTATATTATCGAAAATATTATTATGTCTTATTATTCGCTATTATTGACAAAAACTAAAAAAGTTAGCACAAAAAATTCACACAGTGAAATATTTTTAAAGCCCTTTGAAAAACAATTAATCACGTCTGCCTCCCATCATATGTAAAGTTACTCTTTCAAACTTTCAGGGATGATAGATAATCGATAAACGAAAATAAAATTTGATAACGCGATAAAATCGATTACTCAGTTTTCAAGTTATTCGCTTTGGCAGATGTGCCCCTATGGCGAATGATCCCCCTTCTACCCTACTTTTTGAATTTTCTATAATATTGGACTCCGGTAGGTTAGTGGTTAGTGTTCTAGTCTGGTGGTGGGTTCGATTCCCACCTGAACAGACCCGATTTCTTGGAATTTGATGTATATATTTTGGGAATCATCCTAAAATAAAGCAAGGTCAATTTTGAGAGAGGTAACAAAAACATGTTTTTGCTACAGAGTAGGTCGGTTTAATGTATATACATCCTCCTTTTAAACTAACTAAGTAGATAACTTAATATTGATCATTGAAATTTTAAATTATGTATGTATAGTCCGGATTAAGTGAGAACCAATAAAAGGTACTTTTTGAATATTCTATAATATTGAACATGAAATTAAGCATGTAGAACCCGGAGTATGTGAGAACATATAAAATGGGACCTTTTGGTACTTTTTCGATCTTCAAAATGTACTTTTGAATTTTCTATAATATTGAACCCAGAAATATAAAATTAAGCCGGAATAAATTAGACTCTTTAATATGGAACTTTTTGGTACTTTTTTTCTTTAAAAGGTACTTTTTGAATGTTCTATAACACTATGCGACAAAAATAAATACCTGGAAAGTGACACTACTTTTCTGCAAGGTGGATCCGAGTAGAACAAGAATATGTGCTTTAAATTCGCCAAACACCTCCAAAATCTTAAGTTACGGGTAAAAAACAGGTTTTTCGTACCTTTAAGCACTTATAAGTCAGTAACTTAAATGAATCTGAACCGATTTCAAGTTTATCCACGGATTTAGAAAGCAAAAGCTGAGGCCTTTATAATGACATATATAACGTTTAAGTAACCTGGAGAGATATGTGTGAATTTCATCAGCAAACATATTTTTTATTTTAGTTATGCACCGTTGTCCAAGTTTGGAGATGTTTTATGAAATTATTTTAAATGGGAACCTACTATTTATTAATTGATTAGAAAACCCTGTCTATTCATAAGAAAAACGCAACTTTGTTTTTAAAAATCGGTTGGCAATTGCCGACGTTATTGATCCTTTTCTTAATACAAAATTGTTCATAAACTGATTTTCTGAAGAATGCTTTATATTGGGGATAGGGTTAAGTATGGACCGATCCTCGAAAAATTTGGTGGAAGGATTTATGTTTATATAAAAGTTATTTATGCTGAATTTCATCGTGATATTAATATTAAGAGAAGAATTATGGAATAGAAGTCATTTTCTGAAGAAGGGTTTGTATGGGGACTAGAGTCAAATAAGACCGTATTGTTTAAAGAATCAGAAGTATCACTAAAGATTACAGCAAACTCATTTACACCGATTTTTGTATTGTTTGGACCTAATTTGACCCTAGTCCCCAAGTAAATCCTCCTTAAGAAAGCGACTTTAATTCCATAATTCTCTTAATTACATCAATATCACGATAAAATTCAGCTTAAATAACTTTTATATAAATCTAAATCCTTCCTCCAAATTGTAAGAGGATCAGTCCATATTTAGCCCTATCCCCTATATAAAGCATCTTTCGGAAAATCAGTTTTGAAAAAGTTTTGTATTAAGAAAAAGATCAATAACATCGTCAATTGCTAACGGATTTTTAAAAACAATGTTGCGTTTAACTCATGAATAAACATGGGTTTCTAATCAGTTAATAAATAGTACGGTTCCTACATAAAATACTTCCAAAAAACGAAAAACCGTTTTTTTACCCGTAAATTTTGGAGGTGTTTGGCAAATTTCAAAAACATATTCTTATTCTACTCAGATCCACCTTTCAGAAAAATAGTATCACTTCCCAGGTATTTCAATTTTCGTTTATTTTGTCTCACTGTGTAATATAGAACCTGCACAGAAGTATGAAATTATGCATGTTGAGCCCGGAGTATGTGAGAACATATAACTGGTACAATAGGTATTTTTTGTAATAAAATTCGTACTGACTGTTTTTAACATATCATGGTGAAGGGTTTATAAGATTCGGCACAGCCAAATACAGAACTCTTATTTGTTTCATCTAATAATTTTGGTATTTTAATTTTAATGCGTATTAGAAAAATCATATTAATTTCGTCTTACCATTTGTAACAAAAATTAGTCGTATATATTTATATTTTGGGTTTATATTAGACTCTAATATGATTTTGCCATATCCGTCTGTCTATCGAATTTGTTTGCAAATATTTCTTTGTACTCTGATATTAATATTATTAATTCAATATTCTTCAAAAACTTGGGAATTAAATGGTTGATGTTTACAAGTGACATATCATATGGCACAAGAAGATTTCTGATGAGTAGCCGTAGCGTGCCCGAAAATGCATTCCATTCTGCTGTTGTGTCCGAAAAATTAAATTTTCAGTATTCTTATAATTAAAAATATCATAACAATTTGGAAAATAACTTATCCCCAAATGAAAATATAATTCATAAAAATCGTAAAAGATCAGGAAAAGAATCATTCAATAGTATAAGGAAGACTTGATTTAAACCTGGATAGGGAATAAAAAAGGTCGGACAGATATTTATAAGGCAAATTAATACGAAGACATGTTTCGAAGACCACCAAAGACTTCCATTAGACAAGCAGCACGTAAAGTTGAACGATTTGATTCTTATATGCGCAGAGTCAAAGATAATGCTGCGTTGAAGACTTTTTTAGAATTCCGGGTCAAAATTTGTATGAGGCTTAATGTTCAGAATAATACCGAATACAAAATTGGCATCATTGCACTATGGCTCTTAAGTGGTATTCAAACAATAGTGACAATTTTGTACAACGAGAGGCAAATCCACAAAATTGTTTAGAACTTCTGCCTGTGGAATGATATTGGACTCTTGTAAAAAAAGAAAAAGAACGCAGGAAAGGTGTCCTAGGATATGTCCGACTTTAAGCGTTAGTCGACCACTTCGTCAAAAAATGCAAGGGAAGAACTATAAAATCTTTAGGTTAGGTTAGGTTGATAGGTTAGATTATCATAAAAAAAGTTCACTGAATGCATTATTTTTCAGCGTTCAGAAACTCAGTTTCCTGAACCTAATTCCAAAGAATCTTCCAATCAGTGTTAGTCAGGAATGCTATTTCCGGAATAACCTCATTTCCAAGATACTTGGATCTAACTTCGACGAATGCCTGGTAGCGGCAAAGAAAGTGCTCCAGAGTTTCACTATCCTCTCCACATGCTCTACATTTGTCTGAATCCGCTCGTCCAATTTTGCACAGATGTGTTCGTAATCCTGTGTGTCCACTCAGAATACGTACCATCATACTAACTTCAGACTTGCTCATTTTGAGGAGATTTTTCGTCTTGCCCTCATCAGGGTCACCCCATATGATCATCGTGGTTCTACCCACTGTTTCATTATTCCAAGAGGCCTTATGGAATTCTCTCACCCATATTTTTAGATCAGCTTTTGTTGCGTCGAATGGTTTTGCGTTTGTCAGGTTAACTGCCTCGACCTCCCTTCCCTTTAAATCTATTACATTCGCCCTTTCTTTACCGACTACTCCCGAATGTCCTGGTACCCATATGATGTAAACCTTACCTCTGGGAGATTATTTTGTTAAAGCTTTCTTACAATCCAATACGGTCTTAGATTTAGTTCTATCACCTGATATCGCCCTAATTGCCTTCTAGCTGTTGGTAAATATATTAAGCGCTGTGGGCGCCATATTTATTCTAATCCAATTTACGCATTCCGTTATTACTCGTACTTCTGCCTGGAAGCTTGTGTTATGATTTGGTAAGCAGTGTTATATTTCTGTTTCTGGGTCTTCAATATAAAACCCCAGCCCCACTTTGTCCCCCAATTTAGAGCCATCCGTGTAACAACGGATTGCTACTGGTATTGGCTCTAATGTTCCGCTTGAGCAAGACATTCTCAGCATTTTAAAGTTTTCGACATATTCTGCGTCTGGTATACGTCAGGCACGTCCGATGATTGTGTATAACCTTCCAATGTGTCCAGTATACATTGATGACGTGTCCTATAACCGCTTTTGGCCAGTACGCCTAAAGTAAAGAGCCTTTCGGCTGTAAGCGCCGCCTCATAACTTAAATATGTTTCAATGGGTGGAATATCTAGCAACGTTTCCAGAGCCTTGGTTGAAGTAGTACACATGGCACAACTTATACCCAAGCAGCATGTATGCTGAACTCCCTGTAGTAGTTTGATATTGCATTTTTTGTCTAAAGCAGTTCACCAGATTATTCAAGCATAAGCTAGAATTGTTCTAATTACACTTTTATAGAGTTAATTTGTCATAGTTGGACTAAGACCCCATTTCATGAATATAGTTCTCCTACATATCGCCCAGCACCGATGTGCCTTGTTGATCCTATCTTCTATGTGGTATCTCCATTTTAATTTCCGGTCGAGGATTACACCTAAGTACTTAACTTTGTCTGTTACTGGTATATTCTTGCCCAGGAAGCAAGGTTCAGTATACGTAGAAATTTTTGTCTTTGTTGTAAAAAGACAGATTTCCGTTTTTGCCGGGTTAACATTGAGGCCTCTCGGTGGAGCCCAGCTCAAGGCAGTATTCAAAGCCTCCTCAGCTCTTCTACACAAGTAATTTGGATCCTTTCCCTGTAAAAGTATTACGACATCGTCTGCATAGCAGACAGGTCTATGTCCTTTCTCGGCTAGGTTCCTTAGGAGGCTATTAATCGTGGTAACCCAGAGAAAAGGTGACAAAATGCCACCCTGTGTTATACCGCGAAATACCTTTTTCCTGATAGTTATATCGTACATCTCGCAGCTTATCCATCTGTTCCTTAGCATGTTACCCAGGGTTTCTCCTGGGTACATCTCCGCTCTCGCAGAGGGCAGCTGTCCTCGAACGATTCAACCAGGGCATTTGTGAACGCTTCTACTTTGGCGTCTACATCCTCCTTATTTCGACATTGAAAATTGTTCTGACCTAAACGTTTCTTTAGTTAGGTCCCGAACATTGTCCAATTAGTTTTAGACTTATTCCGAAACTTTATCGGCTTTGGTGGTAGTCTTAGTATTTTGAATCATTCCGATGGTCAGAAAAGGAATGCTCGTCCGAAACTCTCCAATCCTGAATTACATTTATAAGCTCTTCTGAACATATAGTTATATCTAATACTTCTTCTCTGATTCTATTGATTTTATTGACAAAGGTAGCTTTATTACCTAAATTCAATGTGATCAAGACTTTAGTATTAATGAAATCCATAAGGCTTGTCCTCTGCGGTGTTTGTACTATGTTTGTACATGGTGGGAATTTGCATCACAACCTATTACAATTTTCTTATTTTTTTTTGTGCCTCTTCAACCAGTTTCATCAGATCCGACGTTGGTGGTAGTGTCGGAGAATCGAAGGGCAGGTAAACGGAAGCGAGATATATGTTGCCACTACCTTGCTTCAGTACGGTTGCATCCGATGTGGATAATCCTGTTGAGAGGAGGAAACATAAGTTCTTGTGGCATAAGATATATGTTCTCGGGCAAGACCCTGTATCAGCGTAAAAAAGTTGGAAACCTTGTTGCAAATCGTCCAAGGTCCCTGGATTAAAGCTATATGTATTTTACCAGTGTTAATTTTAGCCCTCAGAGCGTTGGTAGGCGTCTTGCTCCGATGGAGGTTTATTTGGATAACCTCAATCATGGTCATCCGTTAAACTGTCTTCCAGCGAGTTGGTTTTCACCTCCTCGCTCTTTGGACTTGACTCCTCCGGGTAGACAGAAGTGGGTACTATTGATGGCACTGCGATATCCTTATCTGGCATTGTAATATGTGACTGTTTAATCGACACCTTCCCAATTTCCTCGATTTTAGTATTTGGCTCCTCACATTACCAGTACTTGCTAATGATGCTTTGGGTACCGTCGTAAGTGTTTTAAAGTCCTTGTCGTGGCCTGTTTTGACAGCCCTTTCTATCGGCGCCTTCCCAATTTTGGAAAGGGTAGTTGCACTTTCTTCTGCCGAGTTAGTGGTAACTTCCTCGATTTTAGGATTTGACTCCTCAACCTTATCAGTAGGGGCTACTGATGCTGTGTTCTTAGTTTTTTAGTGTCCTTTTCGGGGCTTGTTGTAACAGTCCTTCCAATCGGCACCTTCCCAATTTTGAATATGACAGCATTAGAGGCGAAGTAAGCCTTACCTTTATTCTTGGAAAGACTAGCCATGGAATTCTTGTCGATACCTATTACAAATAAAGTTCCCTCGGGTTCTTCTTTCCAGTAAAAGACATCCCATTTTTCCACAGCCAGCTCAGCATTTTGACCTCCAAGAATTTCCACTATACGTTAATTAGCCAGTTCACTGCCCCATCCTTTTATGTAGACAGTGGACTTTAAGAGCACCGGAAGTTCACTCTTCTTTGCCAGTCCCAGCTTAGCGCCATACCTGGAAGGAGAGATACTTTCCATCAAGTTCTTTAGGGTGCTAACACATTTGTGAGATGTCATCCTCATCAACATCACGCCCATGCAGAACTCACAGCTCACGCTCTCTATTGATTGTTTGCCCTTTGAAGCTATCTTATTGTTCACCAGATCTTCTACCATACTCGCTGGTCTATTGGAATTTTGCCTGTCGGATTTCCGTCATCGTAAACTGCATAGCCGATGTCTTCTTCTGGCAACTTTGGCGTACGATGGCGGCTATTTTCCTTTTCCACCGTCTAGCTTCTCCTTCCTCCTTATTCGGGGCTTCTTTTGAGATACCCTTACCTTCAAGGTTGGTTTCGCTGATGTGTTCGTCTTCGAATATCTGGCTTGAAGTTGTCAACCTTACTCGCAGGATTCTGAATTGAGGTTCCTTTGAGTGAAGTGTGGCTTGGCTTCGACTGCGTATTAGAAGACGGGGAGCTCTTTTTCTTCTTATGTTTATTCTCAGTTGTCAACTCTTCGGGAGACCTGATCCTCTTTGCCTCAGATCTTGTGAGAGAGTGTCGTGGGATTGACTAACTATGATATCCTGAAGCATCTTTTTCAATTTCCTCCTCTGTGCTCCAGATAGTCTTTTCTTAGTAATAGGTAGTTTAGCTATGCTATCACTTACCTCTTTCACCATTTGCTCTACTTCATCCTTCTTGGGATTTGCTATAATGGTGTTGTTATTACCATCTGAGGATTCAGAGTCGGAACCCTCACCTATGTTTAAAGGCTGAGGTAGCTTAGAGCTCTCTCCGAGTACATCCTTCTCTTTCACCCCTATATTTTTGCCAATGGCATCCTGTACACTTGAAGCATTGTCCGCCACTGAGGCCATGGTACCCACCTCCGTAGTAGTATTTTGCTCACGATTGCAGGATGACGACGGCTCGTGACTCGCGAGTGATCAACACTTGCCGCCGGTACTGGGCTATTTAGGCCCTGCACCGTAACTTTAATCTTTTTATTTTCCATGTTTGTTTTTTTCCAGTTTTTTGGTCCGCGCGGAATATAATATTCCCAGGTGGTGGACAATCTACCCTCCCTCAGCTTGAGTGAAACTAAAACTTTAGGAGGACAGATGGTCCATCACCACCCCCTATCCGTAACCCGGGGCCGCGCTCGGTAGGAAAAACGGGAAAACTCCCTCGAGATAAAATCTTTAATGGGAGTATTTCCGGAAATAGTGGATAAATTTATAAATAGTAATATGTCAATTTATAAACGTTTAATTACATTGTACAATATTTGAATTATTTTACGTATGTTTGCAAATTTAGTATAGTATAAAAAATTACTAATATTTATTTATAGGAAATCTCTCTCGTAATGTGGAGGATACTGATTACTAATATTATTTTGACTTACTTATAATAATACTTTTGGATGATGGTGTGATTATGACTATTAGGATATTATTATGCTACATATATTACAAGCATATTTTTTTCTCCCCAAATTTGTCAGATTTTCTAGTGGCTGGTGTAGAGTTTGTGGTCGGTCGTGCTAATCGACTAGAGTCTTTTATATTAGGAACACCATTATATAATTTAATGTATCTTTAAAATATTTGTTAATGAAATTTCAGTGCTACTATGTTACATTATGAACATTTAATGACTATAAATATTTACTATTAAAATAAACATAATACATTTACATATATAAATATATGCATAATATAATTGAAATCACTCATAATCACATTTAGAACGGTTTTCAACGTAGAGGATAAAAGTCATACAGGTCATATGAAAGCGGTGAAACAAAGCGTTCTGGATGGCACCAGCAAATGGTCTGCTAAAATAGCAATAACAGGTTTGAATCTTAACTACTACTCTACTACTACTATCTACTACTACTAAATACTACTAATAAATAATACTAATATTATCATGTATTGTAATTCAATGGATATGGATATTCAGTTTCTTAAATGTCTCTTAATTTATATTAATTTGTGTGTGTGTGTTTTTTTAACTAAATTTTTTAATATAAAGATTTGAAATTAATTGTACTTTACGCTTAATATTATTAAATAGTAATACATAAATATATGTATGTATGTATGTATGTATGTATGTATGTATGTATGTATGTATGTATGTATGTATGTATGTATGTATGTATGTATGTATGTATGTATGTATGTATGTATGTATGTATGTATGTATGTATGTATGTATGTATGTATGTATGTACGTATGTACGCATATATGTATGTAAGTATGTACATGTGTATGTATTAACATTAATTATATTCTCCCTTCACATTAAGGAATCTTTGCAAATGTGAAAACCCTTTAACTTCATTAACTAAATGACCGAATAAATATTTTGAAACAATTTGGAGTTTAAAAATGTATAATTATTAGGTTTATAGTTCTGTAGTAGTATTGCCACCATAGACTCTAAAAAACAAGCGCACAATATGTTTTAAAGTGTTAAGGATCTTCCTATTATTCCTCTACAATGATAGTAATTTTATATTCAAACATTAACTCATTATAATTGTGGCTAGTCGTCGGAAATTTTGTAATAGGATTATTTTAATTTTTTCGTAGTCAGTTTATATGGGCCTCATAAAAATAACCAGCAAGGCTGATGAACATTGGAGAAGTGTTTCTAAAATAGAATTAACTTAATTTTGTTGTCAAGATACAGGTGTAATGTATATACATAAGTATTTGTATGTTTACAAAATGGACGGTTAAACTCATAGTTAATACAGTATTTAATTATTTAATATTGTAAGTACATACTTATGAGTTCACACACTGTCATTTCGAAAAGAGCATGAGTCTGGGTCCCCACCTGAAAATGACGTTAAAGTCAATAATACACTTATAAATAATAGTTTCAAATTCATATAAAAATATACCTATAATTAAACCCATATAAAACCTCCTTCAGAAAATTACTTTTTCAAATTTATATTTCCGATGCAATATAAAAGCTTTATTATAAAAAAATCCACATTTTAACATACTCATTATGTAAGGTAGGGTCATATGATCGAACTACTACACATTCTTGTTCATAATTGCATCCCTTTAATTTTTAGGATTCCGTAAACAAAACAAAAACAAAATTATAAATTTCAACTTCTTTGAGTTCAATTCTATGTACATTTTTTAATTATTTTTTTTTTCACTTGAAATCATTTTCTATACGTAGAAATTAAGTAAATTAATTTTAGGTTTTTGAGATTTTATTCTGCTAATTCCAGAATTTATACGTTACAATGAACTATTGCCGGTTTATTTGTTATTTAAACTCCCTAGTAGGAGCTAACTACACAAAAACAATCAACGGAACGTCACGGCAACTTTCAAACAAACCACATTAAAAAAACAAGAAAATTTCTATACAGTGATTTAAACATGGTCAAAAACTTTAACTGCCAATATATGCATATCAAGAATTAGATATTTTTATGCAAATATACGATTTAAGTATAGTTTTTGTAATAAAAATAACATTTTTGTTTTCCTGAAATGTTCGCATTAATGGTCTCGTGTTCTTCTTGAAACGACAGGCTCAATTATTTTAAGGGTCTGCAATAGGAATTCAAAATTTGAATTGGCATCTTTTTACTATTAACTAATCATTCAAAGATTATTTTTGTTGGGGAAATATAAATCTAATTTCAAAGCTGAAGGTGCGGCTAAATTTAAGTTTTGAATTTTACCTATGAAATTTAAAGAGATCAGAACATTGCAAACTTGAAGACAAATGTCAGACCTTTTTGGCTCTATCATATTATATCGAATAATATTTTTAAACATATCATCAGATCTCTTGAAATTGTTCTTCCTCTATTTTTTATTTTCTTTTTTGATAATTTGAGCACAGATTTTTATAGTTTTTCGCATGTAATAAAATTTTTATTTTAATTACAATTCAATATTTATGATTAACATAATTTCCCAGAAGATTTTTTGTAGATATGTTTAATATTGTTTAAATATGTTAAATATATTCTGACCCATCTGCCTATAAAGTCCAAATTCTAAACCAAAACTTACCTATAACTCTTTTGCAGTACTTGGAAATTCGGTAAGAACTTGTTGATTTATTAAAATTGTTTTTGTAATAGAATATTTATAGTATACATACATGTATGTATATATGTATGTAGTATTGGATGGGTGGGTAATTTAAGAAATTGAAAAAAATAACGGTGTGGAACACATTGTCAGCTAAAGATTTTTCTTATGTTGTAATCAATACACAGTGTAAGTTTTTATTTTATATATAATTTTTATTTTATTATACTTTATATGCAATATGTATGAATTAATTATTATAGATTTAATTTTGTAACACATAATGAAATCAATTGAAAATTTAATGAAACACCTACCCAAAAAAAAATCGACATTTTCGAGAACCAAACCAAGCAATTTTCCAAATATAAAATTAATAGTAATATTCCATTAAATATGTATATACACATGTGTATATGTGTGTATATACATATTGAAAAAATCAAAAAGAAAAATTAAAGAAAATCTCAAGAAAAATAAAAATTTAATTTTCAAGGATGACATTTGGTGTGGATCCAGATACACACATAGATTCCTTAGAACAGGCTGAGCACGCAACTGTTGAGGGGACTTCAAAATGGTCGTGCAAATTAATAATTACAGGTACACAACAAAAATAATAATATTAATAAAAGCCATTGTCTTTATAATTTCCAAATAGTAATTAATCCACTTAATCAAGTCACAACCATAGCAACATCATTTTTTCTCAATTACCAATCAATAATATAAATATTTCTTCTATATACATCTTTTTTGTGGCGATTTTAATTCTCAATCTCTTTCTATTCTATCTAACCTTTTCACCCTTTTTCTGTCCTCTTTTGATCGAATGATCCACTTATTATTAAGATTTCTCTTATATTTTTTTTAATTACAAATGACAAAGTCTAATTATGACAGTGACAAATAAATGTTAATTTTTATTTAAATTTCAATTTATTCTTTCAAACTTCAACTTTAAACATCTTTGTATGACACATAAAAGCACAAATGTTATGTTTATACTTTAATTTCAATGCAACAAAATATCTAGTAGTACTCCTCCTCAAATGATCCAAAAATTTCGTATGTACTATAGTATATATATCGATTAATCACACTGTTGCAAATGTTTTTCTATAAAAAAACCTTAAAAGCACTGGCATAAATAGTTGGGGGTACAGATTTCTAGTACACTTTCCCTCTAATTTTATATAGAATTTTAATTTTTGGAATTTTGATTAGAACGGATCCCATATAAGGCCCTCTTCAGAAAATAATGGACCTTAATCATAGAACAAATAATATTCATCAATTGATGATGGTAAATACTCTCCATTATTAATTCAAACCCTCAATAGAAAGTCCAATTTCCAAAATCATTCTGATGCCAATTAATGTAATATTAATAGCGATACACGCTAAATTAGGCAAGATTTTTTAATTTGTAATTTTAACTAAAATAACTGAGTATCAATAGGGTTTGCCAAAATTAATTATTGATTAATTAATATTTTTTCTGGAAAATATAAATGTTTTACTTAAAAATCCATTCTGAGGGGACGCGACACGGGTGTTAACACGTTTTTAATAACATTTCCAGGTTGTTTTAATATGAACATAACCCGGTTTAGTGCAAACAAAACAAAAAACAAAGTTTCGAAAATTAAATTAAAAAAAAAAAAAATACTATTACTGTAGATGATTGCTAAGTGTAGTTATTTGCAAACTCTATGTAGCAAATATTTGTATTTACATTTGACAAACGTAAATAAAGTAATTTATAATTATTGTTAATCTAAATTGTTAATTAATTTCAAATTTATAAAATTATAAATTATTCTTATTATAAATTATAATATTTTCTTCTGATACAAATGTATGTATAAGTTAATATTATAAACTAGAAAAACAAATAGAAATTGAATAATTTTGTTGTTTGTTTAGTGTGATTTTGTTATTGTATGTACAATAGAGTATCCCGAGGAACAGCTTTTTTAAGAATTTCATGTAGGAATACCTCTCAATCGATGCATATTAATGTACTGAACACGCGAAAAAGAAAATATTTTTTGTCGTATGACCTCGGTATAATTTTTGAAAAATAAAATATATTCGATTTTTTCGAAATGGGTCTCAAAAATTCAGTAATTTTCTGTTGATTACGGGAAAAATAATCTAAAATTTTTGTAGAGTATTTTTAGTCCATAAAATGATTTTAAGTGGGTTGGAGAGGCATATTATTTTCGCTTTCTATCGAAACAGGTGTTAAAATTGTCCTACTCTTTAGCTTAAACAGAAAAATTATTAAAATACAGTTTGGCATTTGGTATAGTCCATTTCAGAAATTTTTAGATTTGTTTGAAAATTATATGACCCTTAAAATGCACTAAACGTTGTTTTGCAGACCAGAAATACACTAAGAAATATTTTAATTATTTTTCCCGCGTTAAGCTCAAAATTACGAAATTTTTGACATCTTTTTCGAAGAGATTGCATATATTTTTTTTAAGTTATTGTACTGAGATTAAGATTTTCAATCACAGGTAGGGAACTGAGGACCTTTTAAAAAATTGTTTTTTATTTTTGTCGTATTTAGTACACTAAAGCGCTTCGTTTTAGTGTACTAAAGAAGTGGTCCACGGGATCCCCTAATGTACGTTAGGGTGGCCCCATAATAGAAGTTGCAGATGTTCCCACCGAAAATGAAAATTTAGTTCATTCTAAGATACTCTTTCTCAAAATTTTTGTCCTGGCGATTTCAATGACAACACAAATTTGTATACGACTCCAAAATTATTACAATTGTTGTAATTTTTCGGAAAATTTTTAGATTTTTAAAATTTTTACATAGAATTATTTAATGTAATTAATTAAAATTATTATATTATAAACCTTATCTAATTTCACCGAAATGGTCTGTTAATAACATTTCGGTAGATTTGATTGAGGATTATTATGTATTAATTTTAACGAATTATATTAAATTCATTTGTGTTAAATATATGTTAAAATATAAAAAATTTTAAAATTTCCCGAAAAATTTAAAAATTTCGATAACTTTTGCTGTTACACAAAAATGTATTATATGCCATTGAAAGCGTCTCTCAAGGACCTTTCATATGATAAAAAATGTCATATCTTTCCTTTGGATGAAAATCAAAAAATCATAAAAACCTCAAAAAAGGACCTTTTTATCCTTTGATCCAGCTCACCAAATATTGACGCCAGGACTAAAATATTGAGAAACGATATCTTAGAATCAATTAAACTTTAATTTATTTGGGAACCTTGGCACCTATTTTTCCTCCATACAAACGGTTCACCCTAATGTTCATACCTACATAAGCCTTTTTATTAAAAGAAAATATTACAAATGATACCTAATTATAAAATTTATAATTTTACTCACATAAAAATTTATTAAATGTAACAACATCAAGAATTACTTTATTTATCTTTGTGAAATGTAATCACCAAAAACAAAAACCCGTTCGATTTTACTAAGCACTACTAATTACATACATAATTATGTACATAAATTTTAGTCAAATCGGATAAAATAAAACCCGTGTCGGAAATCGATTGAAAATTGTAAAATTGTGTAAATAAAAGGACTTTTTTTGGTTTCTTCAAAAATTGTGTCATGGAACTTTTCTTAACATTTCTTCAAAATCGTATCATCTAGAAAAATGTATCTATGTATTTTAAGAAAGTATAATTTTAATGGCGCAATTTTTGAAGAATTGAAAAAAGTCCTATTATTTACCCAATTTTACAATAATGAACAAAATAAGACCGATCTGAACAAAATCTATATTTTTGGATATGTACCTCTAATGTACATACAACAACAAAATCTCACTAAACAAACAACAAAATGATATTTTATTTATTTTTAGAGTTTATAATATTAACTTATACACAAATTTTTATTAATAGAAAATGTTATAATTTATAATTATTATAATTCTATAAATTTTTAATTAATTAAAAATAGTTATCAATTACTTTATTTGCCTTTGTAAAATGTAAACACAAAAACAAAAAACCATACAATTTTGTGGCTGCTGAAGAAAAATAAAATCACTTGCAAGTTATTGCAGCAGTGCGTTGAGGGCTTGTTAGGGAAAAATAAATACTAGAACTTTCTTCAGTTCAGTCTAGACTCTAGATTTAAAAAAATAAAACTAAATATTAATCCTGGTTTCAGTTTTTATTACGCGTTAGCAAATGTCAATTTTTAAAGGTGATGGCAACGATCAAACAAATTTACACACACAGAAATTTTTTTGATTGTGTTAGTGAAAAGAAAACTCACTCAAACTCAATGGAAATCAAAACAGTTTTGATTTTCAACTGAAATTGAAGCAGAAGAAGCATACATTGAAGAAGAAGAAGCATACATTGAAGAAGAAGCATAAATTAATTTGTATTTAGTTTTTGGGGAGACAACATCACATTTTTTGCCGCAAGGTAAATGAAATATGGATGAAAAAAAATTCGAATTTATTTAAAATCACAGTACCAAATTTTACTTGAAGTATCCCAGCTAACATTTTTTGAAAATTTTTACCACATTCGAGTCTTTTATGACTCTTCTGCACGATTAAAATGATCATATGCGCTCATTATCTGATCATAAATGATACATTCGTCGGGAGAAAATGGTACCCTACCCGCGACTCTTCTAAACGAGTCTTTTATGAGCCCCACTTCTGATCATATCTGACTCATTTTTTAATATTTTTTGAGTCACAAATGAGCCGACTTACTGGTCGTTTTAGAATTATTTTCGAATCATATTATAGCCATTTTTGAGTCTTTTCTGAGTAATTTTTATGTTTGTTGCAGACAAATACAATACAACAGAAAACACTTTTTGCTCAAAATATAACTACAAAATATATTTTTAAACAATCAAATTTCAAATACCTGGAAGACATATTTGTGATTGCTGTACATTTTGTTATTGTTTTTCAAATAAATCAGATTTTAAACATTAATTGGAATTATTTAGACCTAGTTTAGTGATTAGTCACCCAACTATCTTCCGTAGATTATTAAACATATAAAATTATTATAATTAAAGCATAATATATTTTCAATTTCCTTGATAGAAAATCGACTTTATAAATATCACACAAATTGAAATACTTATACATTTATTTAGGCCTATTTTAGGCCACACAAACTTTTTTGCCAACTCTTCTAAAAGAGTCTTTTCTGAGCCCATTTTCTAATCAGTTTCGACTCATTTTTGAATCGTTTTTGTGTCATTTTTAAGTGTAAGTGAGCAACACATTCCATTGCAAACAAAAAAAATTACACAAGAAACAATTTTTGATCTTCAGTTTGCTCTAAATATGATTACAAAATAAGTTTTTAAACCCATCATATTTTAAACACCAGGATGATCAATTTATGATTGCTATACATTTTGTTATTGTTTTTCAAATAATCAGTTTTCAATCATACATCGAGATCATTTTCGAATCATTTTTTAAGCTCTCAACTTATTATTCACGTTTAGGTCATCAAAAGGAGTCAAAAATGAGTCAGTTTACTGATTAATCATCCCACAATCTTCCAAATGCTAGCAGGGATATCGAGAAAAATATCCAGTTTTTTAATAAAACATTTTTTCATTAATAAAAAAATAAATAATTGTTTTTTACAGCAAAAAATACATTTATATTAATGGTAAAAATCCTATGTCGACAAATAACGCATACAGTTTTTTCATATATTTTTTTTTTGACCATGCGGTAAAAAATTATATTGCCGTCGCAAAATCTAAATAAAATGTATGCTTCTTCTTCAATGATTGTTGGAATAAATTACTAACACAAAAACAAGTTTTGACCAAATTTTGACGTGTTGCCATCACCCTTCAGACAAACAGAAAAAAATAGTATGTGAAAACCATTATTTGACGCACAATAAACAGTTAAGCGGTGGTGTAGAGAGTGCGGCGAACAGGTAGACGGAAGGTTCCAAGTTCAGCTCCTATCTTTGTCGACTTTTTATTTTTTCATAAAATGTTCTATAAATAACTCAACGTACAAAACTTATTAGCAGCCAAAAAATAAAGGATTTCTTTTGGGACATAACTAACAAAAATAAGTAGTTCTTGTAATAGGTTCCTTCGAAGGGGGGAAATTTTGAAGTTGCCGAAATGTCCGTAGAATTACCCAATAACTAAAAATATTTAATGAAAAACTTTATTGCGTTTGGTGCATGTACTTTTTTAACTACTTTTTACAGCTTAATTACAATTGGAACAGCTGTCGACAGTCTATTTTTCGTTAGTATTAAAAAATGTATTTCCTCACGACCTATGTTCATAGTGAAGAAATACGATAATAATGTTATTGTTATAAATTTATAATTTTTACCATAAATATATTATTGACTCGGTTGTAAATTACAACTTGTAATATTGTATACCTGTATATAAAGATAACTTTTATCATACAGTATTTGATTTCTTATTTATTATTATAACATCTTTTGCACCAATATTATAATTCACTCATAAAAATGGGTGAATTTTATAAATTTCGAAAATCTACCAAATATATAAATGGAAGAAAATAAATACATAATTTTCCAATACGAGCATGTACCGTTTTCTATCTCCTTTACCTCTCTCTCATGTCCCCTTTAGTATATTTTTGGGAAGCGGTCAAAGGTAAAACCAAAGTATTTTGGCTAACATCATATAACATAACAACGTATATCCTGACTCAAACACCATCTTTGAGTTGAGTCAGTCTAATGTACATTTATTTAAATCCAAACCAAAAAGTCATCTTGATTTTTCCAAACATTAGATACGGTGGTGGGTCATCCGGATTAAAATAAGGTGTCAATATTTGGTGATTTAGATTTAAACATTACCAATCTACAATTTCAAAGAAATCAAGCACGTGAAACGGAATACTGTAATACATGTAAATAACATAGGCCAACCAAGAGAACAAAGTATTCTAAAGTAATGAGAAATAGGGGCTTAAAGTTTTAAGAAATCCCGTGTTTGGCCGTAATTGAGACGTTACAAAAGCCTTTGTTTGATAGATTTATAAACAAATATCTCTGTTTATAAATCTGTCATCTGAAAGTCCAATCTCTCCACTTTAAAATACATTTTTAACTCCTTTTATATATAATTCCTTCTTCGAGATTTCTTAACCTAAAACTAAAAACAACCATACATTTACAAAAAATACATTTTTAAAATTCATTATGATTCAACTTTTTTTTTAAAACTCTTGAATTTTTCCCGGCTCAAAAATGGCCAAAACGAACTTTTTCAAAATTTGGACAACGTATCTCGAAAACCAGTAATGGAGCGCAGATCAGACTATGTTTCAACTTGTTGGCCTGTAGGGCATGCGATTTTACAGTCAGTTTTATAAGAACTACTGTTCCTTATGTACAGTAAAATTCCTAAGGAATAGCATGCATATTATTTTCTTATTTGAATGACAAATTAGGCATAAATACAAAAGGGTTATTCACGGTTTGCTGGTTATCGAAGTATCGAAAGTTTAAAAAACTTTTTTTTTGTTTTTATAACCCAGAGATTACTTTTAAATCATAAAAAAATTTTCGAACATTACTTCGAATTTTCGAACTTATGTAATTTCGAATATTCGAACATAATGTCGTATTGTTATCAAGTAGATTTATGACTATCAAGATTCAGCAATTTCGGTGTACGGGAACTGTATTTAACAGCTTTAAAAATTTTCGAACATAAGTTCGAAATTTAAAAAAAAAAAATTGGTTTTTATGATCCAAAGATTATTTTAAAAGCATAAAAAACTTTTCGAACTTTACTTCGAATTTTCGAACTTAATTTCGAATATTCGAACATAATATTATATATTATTTCTATGCCAAGGGTAAGGGTTGGGCAAACTGGGTTATTTTTTACTTATATTTGTTTTTGTTGATATATCTTTTTAACTGTATAACACAATAACCAGGCAACTGTGAATAACCTTAAAATATTCATAAAAAAAACATTTTCATATGAATAAAAGATTTTAAAAACGCAAAGAACCGATCCCGACAACGAGCCCATATTTATATAGACATATATATGTTCCTTAAATATATACAAAGTATTTCTACTATCACACGGTAAATAACCTCACATTGGGCATTTTTATCCAAAAACTAATTTTTTGGAATACATTTTTTTATCTCTTAAAGCAAAAGATGCAACCCACACATGTAAACGTATTACTTGTAGATCTTCTCTAGGTAGTTATATTTTAAATTTCAGCTCATTCAGATCATGAATGAATTTTTGGCGATTAAAAAAAAAATTAAATACCCTAAGTGATCAAATTTGATGTCCTACCCAATGGTCCACACTTCGACCACGATCACTTAAAACTGTCAATCGACTCGAAAACACCTACAAACGTTGCGATAAATTCAATAATTTCAGAGATATTGAATTATTTCCAAAAATAAAAGCTTATAAAACATTTTAAATTATCTTTTGAAACATATCCGCATTTATTATATTTACTATATATAAGTTTGTCATTCCGTTTGTAATTTTTTCAATATAATTTTCCGACCCTATAAAGTATATATGTATGTACATTAGGGTGGTTTTATCTCATAGGGAGAAACAAAATTTCTGAATTCTTTTGTTTCTTTCTGTCAGATTTGGGATTGCCAAAGTTTGAGACAATTGGAAGATGTTAACCCGTGCCACTGGGTCCTCAAAGTTTTGAAAATCTCAGATCTCTGGATCTGATAAAGCTATTTGGCCGTGTCATACATCAAATTAAAGACCATACTGTTTATAATATTTTATATAAATTAATCCGCAACAAGTACTGAAAACGAAAAAAAGAGCTAATGTTCCTAAAAACGTGACTAGGTATCCCCGAGATCGTAGATGCGTTATTTGTATTATTATTGCTTATTATGGACAAATACTTTTACAAAAGAGCTGTTACAGTTGGCATTGATATATTTTGGCCATCTTGACGGAAAAGATGTGAACTGCCGAAATTCCTAGGAAAAGGTCTCCCTGCCCTAATTACAAGTAAGACTTACCTGTCGTACAAGAGATTTAACATTAACACCGAATTTCTGGATAAAGATCCTGCAACTTGGCCGCAGAACATCAACTACCGGGCAAAGGATGGTGAACAACTTGAAAGATGTGAACGACATGGCAAAGTGAGAAGTCAAGCTAGCTCATAACAAATTACAACCAATTACTTACAAAGGACGAGCATTTTAAAATAAGAATAAAATGATTTTTTAAATATATAATTGTTTCCATTCTAAAAATGTATAATATAGAAAGGAAATGGGTTTTTTCACAATACGTTCCATCTTCGCCGGTTCCAAAAACCGGTTTTCGAATAGTTAACATTTAAAAAAAAACGGTTCAATCAATTTCAGAAAAAACCGGTTAACCGGTTTTTCATCATAAATAACAAAATCTCTTTTAATTTGAAAAATAACGTTTATGTTTAAATTTGATTAATAAAGCATGGCACTGCATTTACATAATATTTTAGCCGCAAATTAATTATTGTAATTGGAATATAATCTTACGATTGATAAAATTTTATTAAACAGTTATTCCAAAAATTTTACAATTAAAATTTGTTAATTAAACTTTGAGGCCCCAGTGACACGTGTTAACATCTTTCAATCGTGCTCAAACTTTGACAATCTAAAAATCTAAAAAAAATTTGGGGAGCCCCCAAAAGAAATCTGGCATTTGTTTTTTTACAACCACCCTAATGTAGATATATTCTGGATCATTATAGATGGCGGAGTCGATTAAGCCATGTCCGTCTGTCTGTTTATTGAAATCAATTTTCTAAAGACCCCAGATATCCTGGGGATCTTCAATATTTCTATATGACATGCTTTCGAGAAGTTTCGTATTTAAAAACAGCAAAATTGGCCCATAAATAACGGAGATATGAGCAAAAATCCAAGACAACCTCTGAAAATTTCAAAATTTTTTGTTTTTTTGCATGCAGACGCATGAAATACAACTACAAAAAGGCGAATTTAGATAAGGTGGTGGCAGTTCGGCAACAACAAAATTTTCCATGTAATTTGTTTTTGCATTTGGTTCGCACTGATATCAAAAACAATAATTGCGGCGAATTCATTTAATGAAAATATTTTGTGAAATTTTTATATTTTATAAAAAATACACATAAAAATACTTAAATTTATGAAGATAATATACCCGGAGTGGAATAATGTTTGTTCCAAATGAAAAATTCTACTCCGGCTGATTAATTTTACAAAACTTAAGTTTTTGCCCAAAATTATGTAAAATTAATATTTTTGTGAAAAATAAACATAAAAATGTAAAACTTTATGGAAAAAGTATATACCGAATGAAAGAATCTTTGTTGTAAATGGAAAATTGTACTCCGGTTGAGTAATTATTAAGATTTACACGTTGTAGTCAGCTGCCGCCGGATAAATACCTCATATCGGTTTTTTATAAAATGAGTTCCGGAACAGAATTTAGTTAATCACATTATATACACAGTGTAAATATAAAACAATTTATTAATTTTTCTTTTAGAGCTCAAAATTTGACCATAATGTAGAAGACAGTTGCCGCCGGTCGGGTAAATACCTCATGTGGGTTTTTTATATAAAGTGTTCCGGAACAGAATTTTTTTAGCTAATTGCGTTATCTGCAAAGTGTAAATATTAAATATAAAGCAATATTGTTTAATTTGTTAACATTTAATAGAAAAAATATTATTGTTATATTAAGTTGGTACATGCGTACTAAGGCGAATATACTATAGGTTAAGTCATTTCATTTTGCGACGAATTCGTGAAATTTTTTATATATGGAGTTTTGAGAGAGAATTTTTTATATGGAGTTTGACAGCTAAATTCGGGCTAAATTTCTATGGACAAAACAAAAAAAAAAACAGCTGTTGAAATGACATCACCTTATTAGTTTCGCCATGATGCGTACCAATTATTCATTAATTATGTAAGAAAAATATTCGTTTACAAAATGCTTGGTATTTTCAGATTTTTTACATAAATTATTCAAAATACTAACGAAGTTTTTCTGTTTTAACGGAAATTTTTAAATATAAAAATGTAAACAATAACAAACTCTGACATGCGTATCAGTCAAGTGAAGAAAAAATAATCAGCTGATTGAATAACACACCCTTATCTAAATTCGCCTTGAACTACAACGTTCAGATTGTGCTTGTTGTGAGACTCACAATGTGAGTAAGTTGTGTTTGCCTGTTTATAATAAACAGTAAACACCAGCAACAAGGTTTAGTATTTGTGTTGATGTTTTGAAAATAGAAATAGAGTAAAATAATGCTGTAACTTCTACACGGCTATTCCGATTTGAATGAAATTTTACATGTGGAGAGAGTTGTCAAGTTTTAATTCTGAACTTGCAACTCATGGGCACAAAGTATACAGAGGTGTCACTTTTGACATTTAAAAAAGTCTAAAATCAGCTTTTGTTTGATTTTGAAATTGTTTGGTGAGAAGAGGTATATAAAATACAGCTAAAAAAAATTATTGAATTCGTTTTGTGCGAAAGAGAGGGAAATAGTTTTTTGCTCGTGACGCCTCTGTATACCCTGTGTCATGGGCCTACCGAAGGAATGGCCAGAGGTCCCCAATGTAAGACACCTCGGGTATGTACAATTTTTAAATCGTTCCTATTTCTTCGTTTGTGTTCCGACCGCATTTACCTTGAGATGTTAAATATCTCTCCCTTAGTTTTACATGTAAAACGGACAATGTAGACATTTTATATAGCAATGGAATGGAAATTAAGTCTACTTTTCAGAAAAATATAAATTTTTTAGCAATTAGCATTTCAGAAATTCATAGAAGACTTTTTTTAAAAAATGTGGCAAAAATAGTTTTTTGTTGAATTTTTACAAGGCAAACATTTTAAAAATTAAATAAAATGTCTATTTATGAATATTTTTTATATATAGACAATCTCATTCATTTAATTGCTAAAAAATTTATAAATTTCTGAAAAGTAGACTTGATTTCCAATCCATTGATATATAAAATGAAATATTTAACATCTCATGGTAAAATTACAAAATTGTGACAGAAAAAATTAAATAATACGCATACTTCACGTATCCAACACAATGATGAAAAAACCAAAGGAGGCAATTTTACCTTGAGATGTTAAATATTTCCTCCTTAGGTTAGGTTGATAGGAGGATGTATCTACATCAAATCCGAAGAAATACATCTAGGCCACTATCGGCCCTGTTGTGCGCTCCTTTTCACGGAAAATGTTTGTTGCTAAAAACAAAAACCTTATATAGTATTCATTAAATGCATTATCGTCCGATGTTCAGAAACTCAGATTCCTGGACGTAATTCCTAAGAATTTTCCAATCAGTGTTCTTGTGGGATGTTATATCCGGGATAGTATCACTTCCAAGATATTTGGATCCAATTTCCGCGAAAGCCTGACAAAGGCAAAGAAAGTGCTCCAGAGTTTCACTGTCCTCTCTACATGCTCTGCATTCGTCTGAATCCGCACGTCCAATTTTGTATAGGTGTGTTCGTAATCCTGTGTGTCCACTCAGAATACGTACCATCATACTAACCTCATACTATTTCATTTTGAGGAGGCTTCTCGTCCTGCTCTCGTTAGGATCACTCCATAAGATTTTTAGGGTTTTACTCACGGTTTCATTATTCCAAGAGGCCTTATGGGTTTCTCTCACCCATAATTTTAATTCATTCCTCGTTGCGTCAAATGGTTTTGCGTTCGTCAGGTTAACTAGCTCGAGTTCCCTTCCATTTAAAGCTATTACATTCGCTCATTCACTGCCGACTACTCCCGAGTGACCTGGTACCTTATGTGAACCTTACCTCTGGGAGAGTATTCGGTTAGAGCTTTTTTACAATCCAATACGGTTTTAGATTTAACTTTATCACCTGATTTCCTTCTTAGTTTAACATGGAAAACGGACAATGTAGACATTTTATATATCAATGGATTGGAGTATTGAAGTATAATTTTCAGAAATTTATAAATTTTTTAGCAATTCAGAAATTCATATAAGACTTTTTTAAAAAAAAATTTGGCAAAAATAGTTTTTTGTTGAATTTTAACGAAGACAAAAATTTTAAAATTTAAATAAAATGTCTATTTATGAATATTTTTTAACAAATTTTACATTTATATAGATTTTCTCATTGAGAATGTAAAACTAAAAAGAAATTATAAATCACGAATCCCTCAATTCCCAAAAAAGTTTTTAAAAATTATTATGTAGATCTTTGGCTATACCATCCTCACCAGGGTTGTAGTTATCGAAACCCATTCCGAAATAATTAAGAACATTTGGGTTACTATATTTTCATGTCGATTTGAGAATTTTTGGCCTCGATATAAAAAATTTTGATTTCTTTTTTTAATTAAAATATTTCGTGTAATGTTAGCTTTTCAATAAGTATAAATTCTTTATATACCTTCTTCGAAATGTTTAAAGTTAACTTAAAAATAATAAACGTATTATTTCCAAAAAATTTGAGAATAATCGCCATTTTAAAGTTTTTTAAATTTAACTGCATATAACTTTTGACTCAGTACGGATTTTTATATAATTCTTTTTTGCTGCTGTTGTGTTTAATAAACACATCTGTTGTTAATTGAACAAAAGAAAATTGGGGAAAATCGGGAAATATTTGGACCCACAGTTAGCAAAAAACTGGACAAACGCTGGGTAAAAAAGTTGAAAATTTAATTTTCAAATGCGAATATCTCCTAAGCAGTAAGAGATAATTTATAGCTACGATGAGGATTTTTATAGTACTCATCGATCAGATTTCATATACATATAGTAATTCTTTTGAAATCCGGCCACAAACGAAGAAATAGGATCGTTTTAAAATTGTACATACCCAGTGTCTTACTTTGAGGACCTCTGGCCGCTCCCCCCATGAGGTCCAAGTTAAGAACTTAAACTCGACAACACCTTCTCCCTCCAAGTTACAGAATTATTTCCCTCTATTTTTTGTCCTATACCACTGTGCGCTGTTTTTAATTTTTATCCTCTTCGATTTTCTTCAAATTAGGAGCATACTTAATGCGGTTTCTATGGCGTATAAATTGTATCCTTAACTTATACGGTTCATATGTTATGGGTCTCTTAAGTAGGGCATGTCGTACATGTAGAACTAAATTTGGCAAAATTTTTCATGAAATTTAGTATAGTGCTTTATATCATAAAGGTATGACTAGGGCACCTTCAACATGTAAAATTTAAAAAAAATGGCACTTTTTTTGTTTCCCATCCGATATCAAAAATGTTTAATTTTTAAGTTTTTATTAGCTAGGCTAATTTTTGATCTTCTAAAAAAATTTCAAGTCAATATCTCAATTAGATTAAAAAATATACCCATTTAAATCTAAGTGCTTCCAAAACCATGTAATTTTTTAAAGATTTTTCTTAGTACGCAATTTGCAAATTGTTGCATAACTTATTGATGATTAAAAACATTTACACTAAAAAAAGAAAAAAATTTTAAAGGATTTAGATTTAAATGGGTATATTTTTGAATCTTATAGAGATATTGACTTGATTTTTTTTATACCATCAAAAAGTAACTTAGCCAATCAAAACTTATTAGTATAGGTTGCATTTAGAACAAATTATACCTGATATTAACAAATGTATTATATATTTACAAATGTATAAAAAATGCAATTTTTAGAGTTTTAAAATAAATTTAAAAAAGTAGTTTTAATCAAAAAATGGTATTTTCATTTAAGTGTTGGTAAAATCAAAGTTTTATGCAAAAAAATTGTCGATTTCCGACGGCTGTAAGAAAAGAACTAAGACAACAAATACATACATTTTTATATTTTCTTTTAAATTGAATGTTTATAAATAATAACCAACAAAAAAGTTTTAAATATTGAAAAACAAGCGAACTATAGCAATTCATTGGAAGCAATTAACTTTAAATTTAAAAAACCATTTAGGCCATATTTAAATTTTATATAGGTATGTTACAATCAAAATGTGGTAAATTTATTTTTGATCTTTAATGGACATATCACAACGTATATTCAGAATGAAAAGCAAGACAAACTGAGATATCTTTTTTTTTGGGTATATTCCATCAAAATTAAAAAAAAACATGGAAATAAAATGTATTTTTAAATATATTCGTAATACAGCAAATAAATGTAGATGCAAAAACACGAACACGAACATAGCCTATATTCTCCAATCAAAAGCAAAAAGAATTAATCGAATATCTTATTTTTTTTTCAAATATTTTCCTAAAACATAAAAATGTAAGTTTATCCTTCACAGTTTTTATTCACATACATAGTTATTTAGTTACGAATCTGAAACTATAACAGGACCTCAATTACTCGTTTTTGACATTTCATTAAAACTGCATGAATTCCTGGCACAAGGATCATAAAGTGGAAAATTTCCTTTGTCCTTGAATTTCTTAAAAAGGATATTATGTTTTTCTTAATTTTTTTATGATAGATAAACAAAATTATTGTTATGGGAGTTTTTATTAGCTACATTTACAATTTCCATAGGAAATTAGTGCTTTTTACACATTTATAAAATATTTATAGTTAGTCTATCAACTTAATGTTATAAATATGATGGTAATAAATATCTGAAATCATGTCTTATATACTTGAAATATTGGAGGACATGGGTCAAAATAATATTTTTTTTGATATATCTCCATTTCCAAACATCTTTCTGATTTAGGAGTCATTAAAAAAATTGTAGATTATCAAATTTACGGCATTTTTGGTTTCAGATATTTTTTTTTGTATTATCAGCAATTTTGCAGTTATAGTAATTTTTCGTTCATTTAAGATATGATTTTCTAACCTCAATATATTTTTTACTACAAATGTCATTAGTAATAACCGCCATCTCTTTCTCTCACACACAAAATCAAAAGTTTCCCAAAAAAAGTTTCACTGCTTGAACCGGCACTTTATATTTTAGTGTCTTTGGCTGTACATAAAACTATCACAATGACTTTTGTAGTACAAAATATATTGAGGTTAGAAAGACATATCTTAAATGAACAAAAAATTATTAACTCCAAAACTGCTGATAATAGAAAAAATTATCTGAAACCAAAATGCCGTAAATTTTATTCTCTACAAATTATTTAATGACTCCTAAATCCGTAGGATGTATTAAAAGGGAGATATACATACTTGATTTCTCATATTTTTTACCATAATATTTATTCGGAATTAAAACTTTAACTTTCTAAACAATAAATGTGTTAAAATCTGTAAAAAGCACTTATTTCTTATGGAAATTATAAATGTAGCTAAATAAAGACTCCTATAACTTCCAAACCCATTGAGATCCCATTTTAAAATTTTTACATACTAATTTTCTATTTTTCATAAAAAATTAAGAAAAACAAAATATCCTTTTTAAGATATTCAAGGATAAAAGACATTTTCCACTTTATGATCATGAAATTTTAATGAAAATATATGCATTTACAATCGGAAATTTTAGTTTTTGCTCAAATTTGGCCATTTAGTAATACATTTTGAACTTTATTGTAAAGGAATCGTAATGTGCACAGAGTAAGCATTTCGGAAAGATATAAAACACAAAAATTGCTTGCAAACTTTAAAAGTTATTGAAAATTCCCCAGGCCATTAACGTGTCCCACAGCACATGAATTCGAAATGTGACAAAAAAATTTACTTTTTTTGGAATATATTCTATCAAAAACATTTTGTTACTTAAAATATATCTATAATTACTCGAATATTAGTTTTTGCCCTTATAAGATAACGCAAACTTGTTCTCAGCTATGTCCAAAAAAGTTTGATTTTTTCAACGGCCGTTTCAAATCTCCAATTTAAGTTTTTTTGAATCTTTGTTAAACAAATTTCAAAATTTTTAGGAGATCTCATGGGGATTTAGGGTCAATAGATAAGGCTATTAAACGGTAAAAAATTAAATCAATATTTCTTACGGTTTAGCTGTACCTGCGATTTGAACTCGGCGGATTTCGGGAAAATCGCATGTTTTTGGAATATTTTAGAGAATACGAATTAATTCTTTACTGATGCATATTTTAAATAAAGTATTATCAGAGTATTATAGTCCAGATAATATAAAATATATATCCGAAGTTTTATTAAAATCTGACATTCTTAGCCCATAAACTGTATAGTTCAAAGATCAAATTTTGCAATATTTGGGAATTCTTATGGTACACTAAGAAATAATATTTCTTTGTCGGACATCTTTACCAAAAATGACTGGAATTTGTCGTATATAGTACGATATTTAAAATAGAGTGAAAAAAGGTAGATTAACCCTTTAAGGCACATGGGAACAATTTAACAACAAAGTTAAAAAATTCGAAAAAACACTCTCTATTTGAATAATGTTCTATTTAATTAGAGGAATATCAGAAATAAAACAAAAAGTTCCATATTAAGTATAATAACTTGTGAATTAACACTTTTTTACCATATAAAGTTTGTATTTTTAGACATACTACATTGAAAATCGACCGTAAAAAATAATTACGTAAATTATAAGTTTTAAAAACAAAATTTTTCTTTTAAAAATGTGCACCTCAAGTTTACTCCATAATCAAAAAGGGTTAAAGTATAATTTTTTTTTTATACTTAAAATTATATACTAATTATATTATATATAGCATTATTCAAATATATAGCGTTTTTTCGAATTTTTTAACTTTTGTGTTGAATTATTCCCAAGTGTCTTAAAGGGTTAATCTACCTTTTTTCAGTCTATTTTAAATATCGGACTATATACGATAAATTCCAGTCATTTTTGGTAAATATGGCCGACAAATAAATATTATGTCGATATGGTACACTAAAAATTCCCAAATATTGCAAAATTTGACTTTTGACCTCCACAGTTTATGGGTAAAGAATGTCAGATTTTAATAAAACTTCGGATATATATTTTATATTATCTGGACTATAATACTCTGATAACACTTTATGTAAAATGTGCAACAGTAAAGAATTAATACGTATTCTCTAAAGCTAACTGTAAGCTAAACTGTAAGAAATATTGATCTAATTTTTTTTACCGTTTAATAGCCTTATCTATTGACCATAAATCCCCATGAGATCTCCTATAAATTTTGAAATTTGTTTAACAAAGTTTCAAAAAAACTGAAATTGGAGATTTGAAACGGCCGTTGAAAAAATCAAACTTTTTTGACCATAGATGAGAACGAGTTTGCTTATCTTACAAGGGCAAAAACTAATATTAGAGTAATTATAGATATATTTTAAGTAACAAATGATTTTTTAGAATATATCCCAAAAAAAGTAAATTTTTTTGTCATATTTCCAATTTATGTGCTGTGTGACACGTTAATGGGCTGGGGAATTTGCAATAATTTTAAAAGTTTTCAGGCAATTTTTGTGTTTTATATCTTTCCGAAATGCTTACTCTGTGCACATTACGATTCCTTTACAATAAAGTTCAAAATTTATTACTAAATGGCCAAATTTGAGCAAAAACTGAAAAAAATCGATATTTTCCCTTGTAAATGCACTTGAAAACTTCAGAACCCCTGCGGCACCTGTTAACGTTATCCAATCAGCCTAAATGTTTGTATGACATGGTTTTCCAGGAAAAACTACGCTTACTATGGCTATCATGAACTACATTTTTATTAACTTACTTACAATTAAATAAAACAGTTACTTTTTCTCAATTTGTTTCATACAGTATTTCAAAAAACTACTAGTTGCAGTCGCAAATTACTAAATATTTGAATAAATTTAGTTCGATGCTTAAAAATAGTAACTCATTAAAATTTCCCCTCACAAGCTAACTAAAGTCAATCAACTGTGCCAACACACTGCTGTAATAACTAGCAAGTGATTCTGTTCTTCTTCAGCAGCCACACAAACAAGCAGCGGACATGTTAAGTTTTTCAACTCAGCCGAACTGAACACGACGACTGAACAGTAATAACAGTTTTGTGCTGCTTACGTATTGTATAGTTCTTGGTTTCGTTTTCTTAGACCTGGTCCACACTAGAAAACTTTTGTTGAGAAACTTTTTCTTAATTCTCTTTTGAAGATTCCTTTATGTCCACACATAGAAACTTTTGTTTCAGAAACTACGTATTAATTGCATTGATTTTTTGTTGTACGAATGAGAAGAATAACAAAACAAAACAAGTTTCCGAGTACGAGAAACTCCGTACCGCGAGAGAGATGAATGATATTCTTTCTCTTTCTCTCTCACGCAAAATCAAAAGTTTCTCAAAAAAAAGTTTCCTAGTGTGGACCGGCAGTTACTAAGGGATTTAAAAAAAAACTACTAGTTTGACTGGTTAGTATCAGGCTTGGGGGTAATGACTACATTTTCAATTACAATTACATTTGAAGTAATTGAAGCATTACCAATTACAATTACATGTAATTGAATTGAAGTTTTGCCAATTACAATTATTTGTAATTGAAGTTTTGCCAATTACAATTACTTGTAATTGTAATTGAAGTTTTGCCAATTACAATTACTTGTAATTGTAGAAATTCCAATTACAATTACTTGTAATTGTGAATTTTGTTCCTTATAATTACTTGTAATTTGTAATTAGTAATACCTAAATTACAAGTAATTGTAATTGAAAATTTCAATTACAAATACAAGTAATTGTAATTGGCAAAACTTCAATTACAATTACAAATAATTGTAATTAGTTATTTGTCAATTACACATTACAAGTAATTGTAATTGGAAAAATTTCAATTACAAGTAATTGTAATTGTTTATTGTTCAATTACACATTACAAGTAATTGTAATTGACCTTGTAATTAATTACTTTGTGTAATCATTACCCCCCATGCCTGGTTAGTATGACTAATCGAATCGATATTTTTTTTTGATACAAATGTATGTATAAGTTAATATTATAAACTCGAAAAACAAATAGAAATTGAAGCATTTTATTTTCTGTTTAGTGCGATTTTGTTATTGTATGTACATAAGAATGTCCCGAGGAACAGCTTTTTTAAGAATTTCATGTAGGAATAACTCTCAATCGATGCGTATTATGGGTCTCTAAAATTGTTTTTTATTTTTGTCGTATTTAGTACACTAAAACGCATCGTATACCTCCAAAAAAGTGGTTCACGGGATCCCCTAATGTACATTAGGGTGGCCCCATAATAAAAACTGCAGATGCAAATGAAAATTTAGTTCATTCTAAGATACCATTTCTCAAAAATTTTGTCCTGACGATTTCAATGACATAACACAATTTTGTATACGACTCCAAAATTATTACAAGTGTTAATTATTTTATATCTAATTTCACCGAAATGTTTTTTTCTGTTCGATATGATTTGTATTTACAGACGGAATTTTCTTAGCTTTACATTGGTATATAACACGTGATGGTTTCATTCTATTATTAGTGAAATTTTTTGGTTTAACTAAAATATTAACATTTATACTAAAAATGTTCATTTTTGTTACGCTTTTGGTAGATTTGATTGAGGATTATTATGTATTAATTTTAACGAATTATATTAAATTCATTTGTGTTAAATATATGTTAAAATATAAAAAATTTTAAAATTTCCCGAAAAATTGGAAAATTTCGATAACTAAATTTATTATATGCCATTGAAAGAAGATCAAAAAATCATAAAAACCTCAAAAAATTAAAGGATCCTGCTCACAAAATATTGACGCCAGGACTAAAATTTTGAGAAACAATATCTTAGAATCAATTAAACTTTAATTTTAGTTGGGAACATTGTTTCACCCTAATGTTCATACCTACATAAACCTTTTTATTAAAAGAAAATACTACAAATGATAGGTACCTAATTATAAAATTTATAATTTTACTCACATAAAAAAATTTATTAAAAGAAACAATATAAAAAATTACTTTATTTATCTTTGTAATCACCAAAAACAAAAACCCGTTCGATTTTATTAAAGCCCCCTTCACACGAGCACACAAGTAATATGATCTGTCAAAATTTTGTGTAGAAGAGAACGGATGGGATCGTATAAACGTAATATGTAACGAAATCAACACACATTGAGAGAAAATACGGATGGAAAATTTGACAGTCGCATGGCTCTCTTCATTTTTCGAAATGATTCAAGAAACAAGCAAGTAGCATTAGATCAGGGATGTATTTTTATGTAAACACATACAAAAAAAAGTGAAACAACTGTTTCCATCTTACTTTGTTATTGTTTTATACCAATCGTGAAAACACAAAAATATAAATCATACGACTTTATTCTCTTTTTTGTCATACGGATGGAATTTACTTTACTTTTTCATTAGACTTGTCGTACGTAAAGTGTGATGGTCTGAAAGCCCTTAAGCACTACTAATACATACATATGTACATTAGAGGGGTCCAAAAAATATCGATTTTGCTCAGGTGGGTCTTATTTTATATATTGGTGTCTAAAACATAAATCAAACCCGTGTCGGAAATCGATTGAAAATTGTAAAATTGGGTAAATAAAAGGATTTTTTTTGGTTTCTTCAAAAATTGTGCCATGTAACTATTCTTAACATTTCTTCAAAATCATCTAGAGAAATGTCTATGTATTTTAAGAAAGAATAATTTTAATGGCACAATTTTTAAAGAATTGAAAAAAGTCCTATTATTTACCCAATTTTACACTAATAAACAAAATAAGACACATCTGAGGAAAATCGATATTTTTTGGATTTGTACCTCTAAGGTACATACAACAACAAAATCTCACCAATCAAACAACAAAATGCTAAAATTTTTATTTATTTTTAGAGTTTATAATATTAACTTATACATACATTTTTATTAATAGAAAATGTTATAAAATATAATTATTATAATTTCATAAATTTTTATTTAATTAACAATAGTTACCAATTACTTTATTTACCTTTGTCAAATGTAAACACAAAAACAAAAAAACCATACGGTTTTACTAAACATAACAAATTCCATACAATAACAAATACTTACTGAAGAAACAACCCAATAAGTTTTACTGTTCAGTCGATTCGATTAATCATACTAACCAGTCAAACTAATAGTTTTATTTACGTCCCTTATTAAAGGTGGAAGTACACAACTCGCGTTGTACGCGGCAACGCGTTAAAGGCTTCTGTCAAAAAAGTTGAAATAGTGTGTTTTCATTTAACAAGTTACACACTGTTCAGCAACTTTTGACGCGTCGGGAGCTGATCAGTGTTGTATTTTGTTTTGTGTAGAATAAGAATAAACTAAAATGAAATAAATTTCATCAACAATGAAAGAAAAAATTTAAAAAATACACAAAAGCTTAAAATTTTGATTTTTAAAACAGTAATAGTTAAAAAAAAACATTAAAAAAAGATCAAAATGACGCGTGGTGTGTAACTTGCAGCTTGTAAAGCGCGAAAAGTTTGAAGAGCGTAAAACGTGTTGCCGCCTCAACGTGTGTTGTGTACTTCCACCTTAAGAAAACGAAACCAATAACTAAACCATAGAGTACTCAAACTAAACAATATGTAAAGGTCCAAACACATACAATACTTTACGATGAAATGCGACGGACAGCTCGTGTTTACTGTATGTATTTAAATGAGAGAGTCAATACGATAAACTTGTGCACGAAGTGCAAAAGTTGAAAAATATTCAACTTTGGCGTAAGAAAAAGAAGAGAAAAAGAAAATGAGAACAAAAACATAACTGTCAAAATTATTGAAAAACACAATTTTTAATTAAATATTTTTTATGTTAAACATTTTATATTTAATATTTTTTTATATTATTTAAAGATATTTAATTATTTTTTCATACTTTATCAACGCATCGATTGGACACAACTTTTTTACGATGCGTTGCTGTCAGTCGCAGTTCGTCGTAAAGTATTGTATGTGTTTGGACCTTAAGTAGCACACGCAAAACTGTTTTTACTGTTCAGTCGTCGCACAGTGGTATAGGAAAAAAAAAAGAGGGAAATAATTCGGTAACTTCTAAACGGTTAATCCGATTTTAATGAAATGTGGTATGCACAAAGAGGAGGTGTTGTCGAGTTTAGGTTTTGAATTTGGACCTTATAGGCCAACCAGGGGCCCGGCGGGGGGTCCTCAAATTAGGACACCTCGGCTATGTTAAATTTTTAAAACGATCCTATTTCTTCATTTGAGTTCCGATTTAAAAAAAAATTTCGTATATAGAATCTCCTCATCGAGCACTATAAAAAATGTCGTTAAAATTTAAAAATTTTTACCGTCCTTACTTTAGTTTTTTTGATAATAGCGGGTCCAAATATTCCCGATTTTCGCCATTTTTTTTATTCGCTTAACAACAAGTTTATATATCAAGCAGTGAAAGAATTATGTAAAAATCATGACTGAGTCCAAAGTTATAGGCATTTTAATTTAAAAAATTAAAAAAAGGCGATTTTTTGTCATTTTTTTGAGAAAAAAGTATCTTTTTCTTTTTAAAAAGTTTCTAAGAAGATGTATATAGAATTTATACTTTTTGGAAAGCTGACTTTACATAAAGTTTTTGATACCGAGGGGACCAGGTCCATCCAAAAAAACCCTATTTTTTATGGAAAATTAAATTTTGAGCAAAAATTCTCAAATCGCATAGTCGATATCAAATTATAGTGACCTGTTTTATATGACCCAATATGTTCTTAATCATTTTGTAACAGGTTTCGATAACCCCGCCCCTGGTATGGATATAATAGGCAAAAAACCAAAAAATCCCATTTTTGGGATTTTTTAAAACTTTTTTGGGAATTCCGGGATTTCTAATAAGAAAATTCGAAATTTTTATTTAATTTTGGATTTTGAGTAAAAAAATCTACCTAACTGTAAAATTTCACCAAAAAATATTCATAAATAAAATTTTTATTGCAATTTGAAAAATTTGTATCTTCGCAAAAACTGAATAAAAAACATTTTTTAATTTTTTTTTAAAGTATTCCGCGAATTTTTTAATTTTCAAAAATTATATACAGTTTTGAAAAATAGACAAAATTACCTTTCCATTGATATATAACATGCCTACCTAATGTTTTTTAAGTGACAAATTAATTAGGGAAAACTCAACATCTTTTAGAAAATTTGCCTAGCACTATTATTTTCATCCATAAGATTAACTCTTAAATTTGTTACATATATGGATGAAAATAATAGTGCTAGGTAAATTTTCTAAAAGATGTTGAGTTTTCCCTAATTAATTTGTCACTTAAAAAACATTAGGTAGGCATGTTATATATCAATGGAAAGGTAATTTTGTCTATTTTTCAAAACTGTATATAATTTTTGAAAATTAAAAAATTCGCGGAATATTTTAAAAAAAAAAATTAAAAAATGTTTTTTATTCAGTTTTTGCGAAGATACAAATTTTTCAAATTGCAATAAAAATTTTATTTATGAATATTTTTTGATGAAATTTTACAGTTAGGTAGATTTTTTTACTCAAAATCCAAAATTAAATAAAAATTTCGAATTTTCTTATTAGAAATCCCGGAATTCCCAAAAAAGTTTTAAAAAATCCCAAAAATGGGATTTTTTGGTTTTTTGCCTATTATATCCATACCAGGGGCGGGGTTATCGAAACGCGTTACAAAATGATTAAGAACATATTGGGTCATATAAAACAGGTCACTATAATTTGATATCGACTATGCGATTTGAGAATTTTTGCTCAAAATTTAATTTTCCATAAAAAATAGGGTTTTTTTGGATGGACCTGGTATCCTCGGTATCAAAAATTTTTAGGTTTTGTTTCATTTATCGTATTTTATGTAAAGTCAGCTTTCCAAAAAGTATAAATTATATATACATCTTCTTAAAAACTTTTTAGATAACTTAAAAAGAAAAAGATACTTTTTTCGCAAAAAAATGACAAAAAAGGCGATTTTTTGTCATTTTTTAAATTAAAATGCCTATAACTTTGGACTCAGTCATGATTTTTACATAATTCTTTCACTGCTTGATATATAAACTTGTTGTTAAGCGAATAAAAATAATGGCGAAAATCGGGAATATTTGGACCCGCTATTATCAAAAAAACTAAAGTAAGGACGGTAAAAATTTTAAAATTTTAATTTTCAAATGCGAATATCTCCTAAACTATAAGAGATAATTTACTGCTACTTTTTTTAAATCGGAACTCAAATGAAGAAATAGGATCGTTTTAAAAATTTAACATAGCCGAGGTGTCCTAATTTGAGGACATCCCGCCAGGCCCCTGGTTGACCTATAAGGTCCAAATTCAAAACCTAAACTCGACAACACCTCCTCTTTGTGCATACCAAATTTCATTAAAATCGGATTAACCGTTTAGAAGTTACCGAATTATTTCCCTCTTTTTTTTCCTATACCACTGTGCGTAGTGTTCAGTTCGACTGAGTTGAAAAACTTAACATGGCCGCTTCTTGTTTGTGTGGCTGCTGAAGAAAAATAAAATCACTTGCAAGTTATTGCAGCAGTGCGTTGACACAGTTGACTGACTTCAGTTAACTTGTGAGGGAAAAATAAATACTAGAATTTTCTTCAGCTCAGTCTACATTAAAAAAATTAAAAATAAAACCTAAATATTAATTCTGGTTTAATTTTTTTATTACGCGTTAGCAAATGTCTATTTTTAGACAAACAGAAAAAAATAGTATTTGTATGTGAAAACTATTATTTGACGCACAATAAACAGCTAAAGCCCACTTCACACGAGCGCACAAGTAATATGATCTGTCAAAACTTTGTGTAGAAGAGAACGGATGGGATCGTCTAAACGCAATATGTAATGAAATCATCACACATTGAGTGAAATACGGATGGAAAATTTGGCAGTCGTATAGTTCTCTTTATTTTTTGAAATGATTAAAAAAACGAGCAAGTCGCATTAATCAACGATGTAATTTTAAACATATAATACATACATACGAAAAAAAGTGAAACAGCTGTTTCCATCTTACTTTGTTATTGTTTTATACCAATCGTGTAAACACAAAAAATATTATCATACGACTTTTATTTTCTTTATATACCCTACACCACCATAGTGGAGAGGGTATTATACGTTTGTGCTGATGTTTGTAACGCACAAAAATATTGGTCCTACACCCACCTTAAAGTATACCGATCGGTTCAGAATCACTGAGTCGATTAAGCCATGTCCGTCTGTCCGGCTGGCTGTTCATGTAAACCTTGTGCGCAAGGTACAGGAAGCAATTTTCAAGATATTTTGAGGGAATTTGGACCATACTTGTTTTTCGGCCCAACGACGAAAATGGTTGAAATCGGTCCATTATTTCACGTAGCCCCCATACAACCCTAAGGAAAACAACTTAAATGCTTTATTATTAAAAATAAACCACATTTTTAACATACTCAATGGTGTAGGGTATCATATGGTCGGCCACGCCCGACTATACTTTCCTACTTGTTTGTCATACGGATGGAATTTCATTTTACTTTTTCATTAGACTTGTCGTACGTAAAGTGTGATCGTCTGAAGGGTTCTTAAGCGGTGGTGTAGACAGTGTGGCGAAGTGGTAGACGGAAGGTTCCAAGTTCAGCCCCTGTCTTTGTCGACTTTTTATTTTTTCATAAATTGTTCTATAAATAACTCAACTTGCAAAACTTATTGGCAGCCAAAAAATAAAGAATTTCTTTTGGGACATCACTAACAAAAATAAGTAGTTCTTATAATAGGAAAGGAAGTAGGCTTACCTTCGAATTCTACTTATTTTTCTACTTACTTTGGGAGTTGAGTTTTTGCTGGGAAGCTAAAGATCCAATTTATACGCCATATGTTTCGAGTTATAACTAAATCGAAAGGGTTGAAAATTTGAAGTGGTCGAAATGTCCGTAGAATTACCCAATAAGTAAAAATATTTAATGAAAAACTTTATTGCGTTTGGTGCGTGTACTTTTTTAACTACTTTTTAATTAGACTATACCGTGCCAATTTGCATACACATACATATGCAACAAATTTCAATAGTTATATCGCTAATCTACATTGTATGGGCCCTTACAAATTTACTTGTTTAGAAGCAGTCTATTTTTCGTTAGTATTAAAAAATGAATTTCCTCACGACCTATGTTCATAGTGAAGAAATACGATAATAATATTGTTATAAATTTATCATTATTACCAAAAATTTGTATATTATTGACTCGGTTGTAAATTACAGCTTGTAATATTGTATACCTGTATATAAAGATAATTTTCTCTGGAAGCTAACTTATATTCAATTGTTTTAATAATTTTCAAAAAGTATTACGTAATATGTTAAATAAAATAAACCCTATTTTTTAATGACACCACTTCGAAAACGGATTTCAATAGAATTTATATTTATCAAAAAGAAAAAATATCGATTTAATATTTGCAATACATAAATATTTGTGGACGAAATATTAAGTGGATGTTTAAAGGGTGATGGCAACACGTCAAAATTTGGTCAAAACTTGTTTATGTGTTAGTAATTTATTCCAACAATCATTGAAGAAGAAAAAGCATAAATTTTATTTTTTTCCGCATGGTGATAAAAAAAAAAAAATATAAAATGATAAAAAAATTATTAATGAAAACTTGTTTTATTAAAAAACTGGATATTTTTCTTTGTATATTTCATGTAAAATTTGGTACTGCGCCTGTATATAAATTCGGCAAAAAATGTAATGTTGTCTCACCAAAAACTAAATAAAAATGAATTTATGCTTCTTCTTCTTCAATTTATGCTTCTTCTGCTTCAATTTCAGTTGAAAATCAAAAGTGTTTTGATTTTCATCAAACCAGTGCGTGTGAGTTCTTTTCACTTACACAATCAAAAAAATTCCTGTGTGTGTAAATTTGTGTGATCGTTGGCATCACCTTTAACAGGGAGGATAGAGGGTTTTAATATTTCTAATTATTTAATACTAGCATTCAATATAACATATGTATGTCCGTTGAAAGTGAAGCGCATTTCCTTACCTAGTACTAGCCATTTCATTCAGAATTTTACTTTTTAAAATGTATATAAGACAAATTATATATAATCACTTTAATGTACATTTACAACAGTACTACTTCTAATGCTATTATTAATTACTTTTAGTTAGTTTGAAAGGAGGATGTATATACATCAAATCCGAAGAATTACACCTAGGCCTCTATCGGGCCTGTTGTGCGCTCCTTAACCAGTGCCTCAGGTGGGAATCGAACCCACCACCTCCGGTCTATCAGACTAGAACACTAACCACTAACTTAACGGAGGCCAAATTAATTACTTTTAATGTAATAATACTTCTTATTTAATTTATTGAGAAATACACATAGAGCGGAATGTATTAAAACTTTTACGAAAATAATAGTATTAGAAGCCTTGTAGATTTGCTTTCAATGCATTACGGGGTCAAAGTTAAAATTTCAAATTGTGTTTTAAAAGACCGTATTAAATATGAATAAAAGTTAAAACTATACTATATGAAACAACCCCTTTATGTATATGAGACACCAGTGTTCCAAAATGTTTATTTTAAATTTTAGTTCAGCTCTGTAATAAATATATAATATAATAAATAAATGGTTATTTTTAAAGGCTTAGCTGAATGCGTTAAACGGTTATAAGTTAAAAATTGCAATGTCAAAAAATTTGTGAAAAAAAATAATGAAATGGCAACGCTGAACGTTTTGAAAATCAAATTTTGATAGGTCGGTTTGTAATAAAGTTGGATGCAAAAAATTTTAACGAGATATATTAATAATTATAATATTTTTAATTAATTGTCTTTTAACCAAATCTCAAAATTACATTAAATTATTATAAACATATTTTCTAATTAAATATTAGTAAACAAAAATACCTACTTTATCCGATTTTTGCTATAAATCGTTTTTCTGTAAAGATAATTTTTAAGGTTTCCGCTCCATGTACATTTGTCAACTACGATATCTTGAACAAATATAGGTATTATGAATATAACATTTAATAGCTTATTCTACGTTATACAAAGTTATGTTTTTATTCTTAATTTATACATATATACTAAATGAGATTTCCTCTTTATGACGGTAATAAATTTAAAAAAAAATATCTCTGTCAGATTATCGACCAAAACAAGCGAACGAATATTTAAAAATTGTATAAATATATGTAAACATTTATGTTAACTTTAAAAATGTCTGTAGGAATTTCATTCCTAATCACAAAAATAACATATAAACAATCGACGACATTAATGTTTGCATAATATTTGTGACAAATTATATATTTGCAAAATAGCATACCTTTAAAAATTTGGACTTGCAATTTTCACACACTTTTCTTAGTCAATCAGATTGATATTATTATATTTAGCGGAAATCTTATGAGGCATATATGCTACATATTAGTCACACATTTCTATATTTTTATTTACTTGTTAAAGTAAATAACGTATTGTACCTTCTACACCCCGCCCCTATTTCCAACCACTTAGCGCATGTGCTATTTTTTAAACATTTTAAATAAATATGTGTAATATATTTAAATAATACTTTAAAGTTAGTAAATTAAATTTTATAAATAACCCATGTATACAATTTCAATATATGTATATATATTAATAATATTTACTTAATTAATTGTTATTTAAAAAAATATCGTTTAAATTAGTTTAAAATACAAATTTGCCGTTTCGCTAGCGCCCTAAATAACGTGTGTTAACAAGTCTTATGGTCTTATTATTCTATCAAAACGTATATAAATTGATTTTTAATTGAAATAAATTAATAAACTTAACTTATGACCAGGGAAACCAAATATATGCTCTTAAAATGTATAAATTACGCTCTAAAAATAAAAATTTTTATGATGTATTACAGTTGAAAAGCTCAAAAGGGCTGAAAATTAGGTTCTAAAATAAACAATATTATGATTCATTGTTTGAAGAAAAGAAAGAAGGATAAAATATATGTAGAGGTAAATGTTCTTTTTAGAAATTGATTTGTTAAAGTTTAGTAAGATTCCATTTTACATAAACCAATAAATAACAGGAATAATCGCCACATTTGTTCCCTTCCCTAAGAAAACAAATTCCAACAAGAAATTCAATTTTGAAAAAACGAAAATAAAATTTTGGAAAAGAAATATATAAAAATAAAACTCAAAAGATGGCAAAATTCTTTAATTGTTCTGGACTAGTAAATATCTTGTGGTGGATGCACACGATACATAAAAAAATATCACCTTCACGCATTATTTCACTTGAAGTTATTTCTTAGAGTTTTCGTAAAGTTATTAAAAATCGATTATTAGAATTGAAGAAATTATGAAATCAATAAGACCTATCAGCTCAGCCTATGTTGCCGCTCAGTCTGATAAACAGTACAATCAAAATACAATAGTTCTTTGCCGAAATTAAAAAAAAAAAACTAATAATAATAATTGCCTCATCAACAATGGCAAGCAGGCAAGTGTTGTATTTTTCATTGAACTAAAGATATGGATCCCCAAAACGTATAATATCTAAATGTATGTATTAGTTGATTTATAAAATGTCATTAAACAATAAATAACAACATTTAATTAATATAAAAAAATTACAAATTAACTAAAACGCAATTAAGGTTTCATTATTCAACTTTAGAGATTTTGTCGAAATCAATATTGAAAATTCCAAAAATTAGACATTTTATAACAAAACTGTTGGTAGATTATTAAAAGATAATGTAAAAAATTTAAAGATCAAAAAATCTTCATTTAAACCGATATTCAATACGAATCTGCGAATGTTAACTAGTAGTAATCTAGTTCGAAAATTACGATTTATATAGAACAACATGTTTCATTTTTTTAGGCTTGAGCATAGATTTCCTGTGGGGTATTTTTAATGATGGGGCGGTGACTTCCAATTTATCGATACCTTTGACCAATGTTTGATCGACAAATTGAATTTTGTCATCTAAGCGGGAGACAATGGTCGCAGAGATATTCACCACAAAGTATACAGAGGTGTCACTTTTGACATTTGAAAAAGTCTAAATCAGTTTTTTTTTTTGATTTTAAAATTGTTTTGTGAGAAGAGGTATATAAAATAAGGTAAAAAAATCATTGAAATGGTTTTGTGCGAAAGAGAGGGGAATAGTTTTTTGCTCGAGACGCCTCTGTATACCTTGTGTATTAACCTTCGGGATATGTCGATAAGCGGGTGTCGCGAAAATTAGTTTTAATATATTTGTACGGATTTACTAAATATCCTTTAACTTTAGTAAAAAATTCTCTTAAGAAAGTCTGAAGTATCTTATATATAATAATTTATCACAGCTTATTTTTCAATGATTTCTAACTGGGTGATTGCTGGTAATTGATTTTGAACTATGCTTACTAAAAAAAATTTGGAAACATTTAGCCTTAAAAAAGTGTCGTGCAATACTAAATCAATATATTTAACGATTATACTTCTGGTTGCTTAGTTTGATTGATTTTCGGAATCAACATAGGTATACTTACATATATGAAATTAAAATTAAAAAACAAATTTAAAAAATTTACAATTTGCAAAAAAATTTATTTGTAAAAAAAGTGCGATAATTATTTTCCATGAAAATATTGTTGTTTTAATTCGCGGACATAGTAAATACATAATTTCAAGAAAAATTAAAAAATTTTAATACTAATTCATGAAATTTGAGTTGTGGTACCGGTATAAATATATGTACATAAATATGTACATGTAAATACAGCGACGGTTTTTATTGAAGTTTCATAGCACGCGTGATAGGGTAAGAAAATTCTGCTGACGATAAGTTGATACACATACACTATAGCAGAGGAGCGCAATATTGCCATTACATAGCACGCGTGATAGGGTAAGAAAATTCTGCTGACGCTAAGTTGATACACATACACTATAGGTTTATTTCTTCTGCTTCTTATAATGAGCAATATCAGTTGGTTTGCTCTCAACTTGGAAAACAAAATCAAATCAGTTGCTGATCAGCACTTGTGAATGTAAGGTCTGTGTACAACTTTTTTAAAATACACACAGAAATACAACACATTTTTGAGAAAGCCGATTAATGTAGGAGAACAGTTGATAGTTTTTATATATAGACTTTGATATACGCTGGCTGTCAAAATCCATAATAAATTTTTGACAGTTAGCATATACTTATAGTTTGTAGACATTTTATTAGTATACCTTTATTTTAAATTGAATTCTGTTCTCTGCTGTGTTACCAACTCAAATAAAACTATGGAAGTCTATGGTAGTATGTGTATGAGCACCACTGATGTAGTACCATTGACATAGTGTTTTGTTAGTTACACTTTCCATTCCTCTACTTAATATACATATGTATGTATGTACATGTACATAAAAAGGATGACTGAGGTTATTCGAATTCGCTTTGGCTTAAACATTATATACATTCATTTTAGAAAAGATGGAAGTTTAGTATTAATCATAATTTTGAAACCACAGCACTTGCGTATAAAATATTTTAGTAAATACAACATTTGCAGATAATGAAATGTAGTATTAAATATTTTTTAGTAATCTAGACACAACAACAAAATATACACACTAAAACTATTATATATTCATAGGTCGTTTTTATGATTGATTGTGAATGTTTTACGTATTATATTTATTTTTTTAATAATACTACAGATTTCAGAAAAACTACAAATATTGTGTATTAACGCTTAAACATTATTATAACAATTAAATGCACATTTTGCGAAATTAAAGTTAAAAAATGCTAAAAAGTAAAAATAAATATGATGGTCCGTTTGGATAACTACATACTTATGTTAATATGTAAATCCACAACACCAACATACAACTCACATAATGATCATAGAATGCGATTTTTTTAATTTTTTTTACATTAAGTAAAAACGTTGAAATATACAACACAAATACATACATTTGCAACTAATTAAGCTGTAAAACACATCATGATACCTATAAAATACATACAAAATAGGCATACAAATTTTTTTCAATAAAATAAAAAATTAATTATTTTATCAAAATTTACATAAAAAAGATCTAAACCCCTAACTGCATGTTAAATATTTCAGTTCTTTAACTGAAGGCTACATAATTAAATGTTGATTTCTGCCAAAGCCAGACGAATATTATTTTATTTTTATATGGAGTTTGACAGGAACGTACATACATATGTACCGGCTATTAAAGAAGACCCTTTGGTGTGCATGTGGTGCCTGTGGTTGTACCCAAAACGGCGGGTTAGAGAATAGGTCCGCTGGTCAATCAAATCGTCTTGAATCTGATTTTAAGCTTTTTAAACTTCAAAATTGCAAATCGCAGTTCGCTCCGATGAAAATTAATATCGAAGTTCTCAAACTTCATATAAAACAAAACTATTTCAAACCCGATTCTGTTAAACTCCTTAACATCGCCGGTGGCTTAAGCTTTAGGCAGAAAAATTCCTTTTATATAAAATGATTACATACCCAGCAAAAACTTTACTTACAAAATCACCAGAAAAGTCGAACAAAATACTACTTACAATTCTTCTAGAAAAACAACTTATTTTTGGTCGAGATGTCCCAAAAGTAATGTTTTATTTTTGACCGGAAATAAGTTGTTTTGCTGTAAAATTACTTAGAAAATAAATTTTTCAAACCCGCGATGTCGTGACTGTTATTCCGTTAATACCACACAAATAATATTTTCTTTTTATACCCACCATCAAAAAAGATGGGGGTATATTGATTTTGTTGTTCCGTTCGTAATACATTGAAATATTGATAATAGACCAAAAAGTATATATATTCTTGGTTCTTATTAAATTCTAAAACGTGGCCCCCAAAAAACTGCTTTAACCGTCATAACTGTTTTAAAAATGCTAATATAGCTATGGAATTCGACATAAATAAGTTTAATATCAGCCAAATTCTCTCTACCAAATTGTATGAGGACCGGCTCATAAATGACCCTACCCCTCAATATGGTCCCCTTCATAAAATGCCTTTAACGCCCATTAATGGCTTAAAAATACTAGAATAGAGCTGAAATTCGATATTAGTAAGTTTCTCACTATCAAAAATCTATCTACCGAATTTTATGAGTGTGTATGTGTCCATAATTGACATAAGTCAAATATCAACCTAATGTTTATATATAAGATTCGGCATAGTCGAATATACTGGTTGTTATTCTGTTTTTGATTTGTTAAATTTCTATTATGTATTAAGAATACTATTCGGGATTCTAATGAATGCATTTTCGGTCCTGTAACCCTTGTTCTAACGCAATTAAATAGTTTAAACTTTACTTACAAATTTATTTGACTGAAAACAATTAACTTTACTAAGGAAAGTGTTTAATTGTATGATTTCTGGGTTTTTGCTGGAAAGTAATGTCAGTTTAGCTATTAATAAATACAACATTTGCAAAAATTTATGATTTTTTAAATCACATACATAATTGTATGTTTATTAAAAATTAATTCGCATTTCCGAAATTCAGAATCTATGTTTTGATGCAGTTAGGGGAAACTTACATTTAATATTTCATAACTTGAATTATTCTTGGCGAATTTATTAAAAACTCCAGAGACCAGGAATGCTGATGAAAAGCGTACAATTTTATAATATATATTCATCTTCTATAGTTTAGGGCATATAATGGAAAAATATAGTTTTTTAAACATTATATGTATATGTACATATATGTATATTAAATATGGAGTAGCAGATAAAATTAGGTATCTAATAAAACATGTAAAAAATATTTCAATTAAAAAAACTAAATTATTCTTGCACAAATATTTGTGTTATAAATAAAAATGAATGAATTTCTTAGAATACAATAACTAAATCTATAGAATATATGTTGTATAACATAATTGTATGCATCTCACCAGCTAATGTTTGAAATTGTCACTGAAACCTTGTGTACGGAAAGATAAATGAAATTCACTGTTCGGCTGTGTCGAATGTGTTTATATTCTCTCCACTAACGAACTAACTTCACATCTAAACATAGTAATTAAATTTGCTTTAAGCGTGTCCATTAATTCGATGTTAACATTTAATTGGTTATTATTGGCATATAAATTATTAACTAAAACGGTCAGCTGTTAAAGTAAGAATTCCCTTACCAACTAAATAGTACAAAAATATTTAAACATCAATCAATCTCACTATCAATGCTTTAAAATTACATATATAAAAATATTTGCCGATTTTGAGCGAATCAGGACAATTATATACTTTCCATAATAATGAGAATTCTTCAAGTTAGTTATTTATAAATGTATGGATAGTTTATGTAGCACTCATTCAAAAGCATTTAACGTTTTCTAATTAAAGATTTAACTTTTGTAACTGCAATGAATCCATATAAAAAAATTAATACATACAATGTTTAAAAAATTTATGTATAATCGACCTTTAGGATTTCAATGGGGCCTCAGATATATGATTACACATACATACGTACATATGTATGTATAAGTAATGATAATTTGAACTATTAGTGGAGATTATATAATATATTTACTTTGGTTCATGTAAAATTTTTGAAATGTAAGATTTAAAATTTTTTATTTAATTCGGCTTAATTATATAAAAAGAACACAATTTTATAAAACTTATACATGTTTTAACACCTCCCAAACACCAAACAAATCACCACCACTAATTACACATTCTTGCTGTCATGTGAATATATGTATGTATTTACGTGTGTGTATATATTTAAATTTAAAACAAATACTTGCAAACCTTTTTATTTATATGTTTATAAATCGTTACTTTTTTCATTTAAATGTATATTTATGTTTTTCTTGTAATTTAAGGATTGGTTTCAAATTTAACAAAATAATAATAATAAACAATAAAACAAAAAAAGTTTGACAATTTCTTAGAGAAGTATTAATTTTGTGAGTTATAAACAAATGAGACAAATCAAATTAAAACTAACTACATTTTCTATTTTTCTTTTCAATTTTTATTTTTGCAATATTAATGTTGAGTTAAATTTCTATCTAACAGTGCACAAAATTATTGTTACTTTTTGATTTTCAGTAAAATTTCTTGAAATTTTTCTAAATTGTTATTAGTAAATATATTTCTTAGCTACACAGCCCAACAAAGCGATTTAGAGGAATGTTAAATTTTAATTTCTTAAAGGCTCGAAAATATGTAAAATTTTACTTTTTAAACACTCAGATGCTGTGTTTTTGATAAATGCTTATAGTTAGGATTAGATAAATTTATTTAAGTCAAATAAATTTTAAATTCTTTTAAGATGTCATAATAATATGATAAATTTACTAAAAATTTTCTTGAAGCATGCACATATGTACATATATTTGGTGTTTTATAAAATATATTACTATATAAAAAATTATAGACTAGGCAAAAAACATAACCACTCTAAGAGATTTTTAATTGAATGAGATTCTATTGACATGTCCATAATAAGTTCTTTAATGTTTTGATCTCTTATTTATTTTTATTTAAAAAGCTTTTCTTCTGAAGATGTTTTATAATTAGGATGAATAGAAATGTAACGTGTTTCTCCTGCTACCTTATGCAGTTATTTTGGAAGATATTTATATTTGATGGATACATTCCTAACTACGTACATTATGGGGATTACCGAGCAATTTTTTGATAATGGAGTACCTCAATTTAATTATTCACTTTGTCAAATTTGATAGATTGATTTTCGTACTTATATTAATATAGACGTTGTGATAAAGCTTCAAAACAACAATAATTACTTTAACAAATTCTGTGTGAATTGATCCATAATAGGACCCAGCCCCATATTAAGTCCGAAATTTAATTTAAGACTTAAACATTCTTACTACATATCCAATTTGGAATAAATCGTGGTACTAAATTCAAAGTCTATTAACTTTACTCATTGCTAATGTAGGTGGTCAATCTACTTGTTTTTTTGGATCGAACTAATATTTGCACACTCAATATTATAAAAAAAATGTATGTATGTATGTAAAGCCATATACATATAACTAAAATTAATAATTAGTTTTGCATTGCCGAAGTCATATTAAAAGTCCTATTCGATTCTGGAAGCTTCGCTGGTGTTGGGCTGGTTTTTTCGTTCGTTTGTTTGTTTAATTATTCTTTTATCATTTTTTTTATTTGTTATCCTTTTAATATATCCTTTTTTAATACTAAACGTTCGCAACTATTTGTGTTGTTATTTGTATATATGTGTTTAATAAAATTAACAAAAATTAAAAAAAATGCATTTAATTTAAAAAATATTCCGTTTTTTTCTCTTCTTCTTTCTTCCTTGAAACAAAAATATGTATATTAACAATAAACTATATGGTTCCGTTCGTTTCATATTATTCAACAAAATATGTCAAAAAATCAATTTTAACTTTGATTGATTTAAAAAAACATAACTATGTTAAACACTCTACACTACACACCCCTCTCGCCACCTTCATTCGAGAACAATTTATACTCTATTTGGATATGGATAAATACAATAATATTATGTACAAAAACACTCTTACCCCATTCATTGATTTCCACGATTTAATATGTTATCTAAATTTACAAACGCATTTTTATGTTGCATTTTAAAAAATTCTTTACGAACACCTTACGATATTACTAATTCCTTCTCCTGCATTACTCTCGCTCTCTATTTATCAAACTGTTTAACATTTTCTATCTATTATGCTTTTCATTGTGCTTTTTTGTTTCATTTACTTACAAAAACGCAAAACAAAAAAACGTACAATGTTTTCTGATCCATTTCCGTTCTCACACGCATTCACAACTCTAATATACATAAACACATATTTTGTATGTAATAAATGTGTCCTTACTAACACCATTTTTACTATTAATTTACGCTATTAATTGTTATTACTCTTATTATTATGTAAATGTTCTCCTTTTTGTTTTATTTACCGTAAACTGTAATGCACTCATGCATAAACATGCAACAAACTTAACCTTTGATAATATTGAAACGAACATCGACGAACCTACGCTGGCGCTGATCAAAATTCATAATAATAAAAATATATATGCGAACCATCACTTAAATATACATTATTAATTGCTAAACAAAAAATTAAATCATTATTTAAAACCTGCGCAGTGATATGTGCTCAAGGCCTGATAGCGAAGGATAAAAGCGGTACCAGTGATCCATATGTGACGGTGCAGGTTAGCAAGGTGAAAAAGCGTACTCGTACCATGCCCCAGGAATTAAATCCTGTGTGGAATGAAAAATTTCATTTGTGAGTATTTTTGTCAACGACATCTCCATGTTAAGAAAAAACAACAGCAAACAATTTATTAACACACAATCAAACAATATTCAAAACACCCCCTTCCCCATTCCTTTAAAAGGACTTGGGGCATAGGTGAACGTTTTTTATATATGAATATATTATTGCCTTTACAAGTACCTAACGCTCATTTACTACAAGACTGGCTTTATTCGAAATCCGGGTCTTTCATATAGTTTTATCTCTTTTCTATTATTTTCGGTAAGAGAAACATATTATGCTCTACTATTATTGTTTAAATCCCATGTTTTGTTTAAGTTATTTATTTACTTTTTCGAAATAACACCGTATTTCTCGTAACAGTGCTTTTGAGTTGTGTCAGTATTGTAGTAAATGAGCGATATGAGCGTGTTAACACATCTACAGTAGTTTTCGCTTAAATGATCCTTACACAATTGAAATGTCTGTTAAATTCAAAGTTTAATTGAGTTTGCGTTACTCCCCCCCCCCCCACATCAAGAGGCTCGTAAATGGAAGCCACCTTTTTTAAAATAACATAAATACAACTCCTTCAAATCATACGGAAAAATATAAAAATTTTGTATGTATGTATGTATGTATGTATGTATGTATGTATGTCTGTATGTCTGTCTGTATGTATGTCTGTCTATGTATGTCTGTCTGTATGGTATGTTTCTGTATGTCTGTATGTCTGTATGTCTGTCTGTATGTCTGTCTGTCTGTCTGTCTGTCTGTCTGTCTGTCTGTCTGTTTCTCTGTCGTCTGTCTGTCTGTCTGTCTGTCTGTCTGTCTGTCTGTCTGTCTGTCTGTCTGTCGTATGTCTGTCTGTCTGTCTGTCTGTCTGTCTGTCTGTCTGTCTGTCTTGTCTGTCCTGTCTGTCTGTCTGTCTGTCTGTCTGTCTGTCTGCTGTCTGCTGTCTGTCTGTCTGTCTGTCTGTCTGTCTGTCTGTCTGTCTGTCTGTCTGTCTGTCTGTCTGTCTGTCTGTCTGTCTGTCTGTTCCTTTCCTTTCTCTCGCTTTCTTGCTCATCTCCCCCTTCCTTGCGTCGGTAAATGAATTAAGGGAATATATGGGGAAACCAAAATAATTACAACAAAGTTTTTGAATTACTCAAAAATGTTTGAAGCGAAAATCACTGCACTTACTAATAGACATTAAAAGTTGAAAAAGCTTATTTTTTTTCTTAGCAACTAAGAGAATAAAGAACGGATGCAAATGTGTATTTTTAATATTAAAGATAAAATAATTAGAAATTGGTGAACCAAAAATAAACAAAAAGTAAAATTTTTAATGTTAAACAATTTATTTTTAAAATGTAATTAAACTCATTCAGCAGAGACCGTTAACAAGAGGTCGAGATTTCCAAGTTTACAATTTGTGATCCTCCTTGATTTATATTTCTGGCCGTTATATATATGAGGGTGTGTGAGTAAATAGGGATAATGAGTGTGGATATCTATTTTAATCGAAATTGGTAACCGATACTAACTAAATATCTTTTTAAATGAGTTTAGAATTGGCAATAGAAAAAATACATTTTCTCTCTACTTACTTAGGAAAACTATACTCTAAAATTCAAAGTTTTAAAAAATAAATACAAAAAATAAATTTAAAAGGAAGCAATGTTGCGTTCCTCTAAAATAAAACTTCATTCGGTATTGTAATTTGAGCTGTTAATTATTTGAGGCATATAGGGTGTGCAATGATTTGATTTTAGAGCTACTTCAAGCTTATTTTGAATTTGATAGCACTACATGTTTAAAGGGATGATATCCTTCGCAAATTCATTAGGCATTGGATTTATTTGAGGCATTTGGTGCACATGTGTCCCAACGATTTAATTTGTATATTTGTATATAAAGGAATGCCGAAGCTCAAATGTTGAAATGAAAATTAACAAAAATAACGGAATTCATTATAGAAATATTGAAGTTTTTTGGTGACAAATTCCAGGCAACCCTAAAGGTGTTATCACACGACGTACATAAGTATGTACTGTCAAAATTTCCATCTGTAAAAGTTGTACATATCGTCACACAAAAAATGGGACTCCTCCGACCAAAATTTGCGATTTTATTGACAAAAAACAAAAGGCCCTATCTAGAAAAACATTTAAATATTAAAGGTTAAAAGTTCAATTTATCCATTTTTATACAGGTAACTATCATAACAAATTATAAGTTTCACTAATAAAAATGTTGTTTGTTTAATAAAACTAAATCGCACTGATAGAAATAAAATTTTCACTTTAAAAAGTTTTTTGCTTCTTCTGTAAAATGTTAAAAATGTTAGATATTGCCGTTTGCGTTTTAGGTGACGATATGTAATATTTTCGATTAGAGCGTGCTCTATTTTCGTGTGACAAACATAAACAAAAGAGCTGTTTTGTTTTGAAATAATTTTTTTTTGAAAAAAATAAATTGAAGAACATGAAAAAGTAAGTATTTTTAAATTTTTAATAAACTAATTTATAATTTTAACAATTTATACACATTAAAAAACAGTTTTGATTGCATTTACTATATAGTCATACTGAAAAACATAGGCAGGTGTGATAGCAAAAATTAATCGTATTTAAAATGACAATTTTGACATACATTCGGAATTAGATATGGATAAAAGAGTGACAGTACATATTTAAAATACATGTCGTCTAATACCACCTTAAGTATTATGTAATAACACTATTTGAAATCGAAGAGACTTCTTAAAAAATCTCCATTTTCTTAATTTTCAAAAATTTTTCAATTTTGATAATTTTTCATAGCTAATATATTTATATGTATAGGTTAGGTTGATAGGACATACATCAAATCCGAAGAAATATATGTATAAAAAAATTGATTGGACCTGAATTTTGACTCTTCTGTTCTATTTTTTTTTTTTGTATGATTTACGTGTGGTTATTTGTATGGAGTGGTCGACCTGTTCTAATTATTTTCTATGGTTTAAGGGTGACTATTTGTATACAATTTTATATGTTGGAAATTCCGATGAGTGTGAGTGTCCTTGGCCTTAACTAAGTGTTTTTATTTCATATAGATAAAAATTGGCCAAAAATAGGAATCATTGCAGATGAATGAATATAAGGATAACTTACACATAACACTTCAACAGTTCAAAAAATAATATATTCTTTACACTTCAGTGCTAAATTGAGCTCCATGAGGGGTTCATCGGAAAGTCAATATAATGCTTATAAATCTGATATTAATAGTTATATTGCCATAAAATAGTTTCCACATAGTTTCGTAATAAGTATACCAAATTCTGGCAGGTCCTAATGGGCCTTCTAAAAATATGTGTTGCAGGATATCAAATAATCGGCGAAATCCTACTTAAATTTCTTATTTGTGTAATTTTGCATATCACAGTAAATGTTTTACAGTCTTTGAAAACAATCCACAGTCATATCACGAATCCGAACAGATATTAACACTTAGAAAAGTCCACAAAAAATTTGGCAAATATCTAGGTGCAGCTGAAATATATACATGTTATATATCAGACTTAAAGCTATAACATATAAAAAATGGAGCAATATTTTTTGATATTAATTTTTTACTCACTATTGGATTTAATCAGTGTTGTCAAATTATGACTTAATAGGTTCACTGTTTTGTTAAAATGGTTATTTGCAAAAAATAATAGATTATTAGATTAAAATATAATAATAGGTACCACTTGGAAGACACAAATTAGCGCAATACCTAATAGCTGATTTTTTAATAATTTTTTTCTAACATACTACGTTATTTATCTATTTTTTGGCTTATTCGCAAAAGAAAACAGTCTGAAGACAACAATAATGCGACAATTTGTTAAAAAAAATATCGTGTGTGCATCAAAAGCACACGAAATTTTTTTTTTGCAAATTGTCGCATTATTGTTGACTTGTACAGTCCACAACTGTTCACAAAAACACAAAATTATAATATTTTTAGTATAAAAAATTTTTCCACCAAGATAATAATTTCATTCTTCATATTTTAAATATATTACATTCTGAACAATTAACTAAGACATAAATTATGAAATTAAATTTGATTTTCGTAGAAAAGGAGTGAAAAATGTAATCTGGAAATTTTCCATTTTCCGCATGGATATATCAGCATTTATTGGAACCAACTTTTGCCTTAATGATAGGATTAAGTCTCTTTTGCATGTTTTAAATGAAATTCCATAAAAAATATTTATCAAATTTAACTCATTCTTCATTCATAGTCTTCTATAGCTTTTCCAGATTTTGTGGCACTGTAGATCACATATTATGTTAAATTTTGGCATATTCTAAACATTTTCGGTTCGGTTCCGTCTCGATAATTGTTGGGGCCAATCCAAACACTTAATACCGTGCTTCTCAAGTCCCTATGTGGTTATATAAACCTTTTGCTTATGGCCACCGTCTTGCATACTGATAGTTTAGTGTGGTTCACACCCTAAGACTTCCTGGATATGGAGATAAGAATCCCTTAAAGGATCAATCTAAGGTTCTGCCTTTAATATGCCGTCTGTTTTCATAAGGATTCTTAACTTTTTTTCATCGAACCAACCCCAAATCGGTAGTAATCCCTGTCAAAATATTATGATTCTTACCTTACAAATCCGTAAATCCTTTAGTGTAAACCACACTAAATCTTCATTATGTAGGACGATGACCTAAAACAAAATATTTATATAACCAGTTTAATATATTGAGGACCACTATATTAACTGTTTGAATTGTCCTCAGCAATAAGCAAAGCAGAATCGAACCAAAACTTTTTGAAATAAGCACAAATATACCAAAATAATGAGATTTCCAATGACCCATAATCTTAAAAAGCATTAGGTGACGATAAATGAAGAATGAGCTAAAATTAAAACGTATTTTATTAAAAACATGCAAAAGAGTCTTAAACCTATCATTACAGCAAAAGTTGGATACAATAAATGCTGATATATCCATGCGGAAAATAGAAAATGTCCATATATCAGCAGGGTTACAATAGTGTTCACATAAACATGATTACATTTTTCACTCCTTTTCCACAAAAATCAAATTTAATTTCATAATTTATGACTTTGTTAATTTTTCAGAACGTAATATATTTAAAATATGAAGAATGAAATTTTTATCTTGCTGGAAAAATTTTTTATACTAAAAAAATTATAATTTTTTTTCTGAACAGTCGTGGAAGTCAATGAAGCTACCAAAATCTCTCCATATGTACCTACATATCTCTCTCTCTTATGTATAAAAAACATAACGAATTCGCCTCACTTTTCTAAATTCGGCAGTGACATTATCTTGTTGAGATTCACCCTGATGAACAACTTTGTTTTACCATCAAAAAAGATGGGGGGTGTATTGATTTTGTTATCCCGTTTGTAACACATCGCATCCCACTAAGTAACCACAAAGCTCTTAAAGCAAATGGTCTAAGCTTTCTTTCAAGCAAAACAAATTTTTTTTAAATTAAAAAAAAAAAAAAAAATTGGAAAACAATAAAGAAATAGCTATCTGAACTCCTTTGCACAATTTTTGCTAGGACCAAGAGGTGAAAAGTTACACTCATTTAAATTAAACCCTGTATGACCAAAATGTCCAACTTATAAATTAGCCTTGATTAGTATAAGTATAATTTTGTATTTAAATGTTAAACATACTATAAATTAGCTTATTGACAAGTCTACATGGTGGGAGGTTTTTATGTTATTTTTCGATGAGTGAGGTTATGATTATTACACGACTTGGTAGAACTCTAAAGCACTGAAAAATTTAACCAAATAGACTTGTGAAATCTTGGCTTCAACATTTTTTTATTGAAAAAGTTCAAATACTAAATATATTGTAATAATAATTCTATTCGAAACTACAAAATTATAAATTTCATGACCCCAACTTAGTTCCAAAAGTTTATATGAAAATATATATATTTTTATATTTTAATTGTATATTTAATGTTTTAACCAATAGTGATCATATATTGGATAAATACACAAAGCATAATAAAATGGCAATGTTTGGTACCTTTAATTTGCAGCGATTTATTTTTGGACCTTTACATCATCAAATAGCTTACAGTAGTACTTCTTTGTTTCCACTGGTTTTTCATCTTGTTTTTCATTAAATAAAAGATTAATTTCGAAAATCAAAAACAAGTGTTTTACGCCAAAACGAGTGGTTCTCAAGCTATTGGAAACATAGTTGCATTAGGCTATTGTACCACCAATATATTTTTGGGATTTTCGGAGAAAAAATATTTATAATTGATCCTTATTTCTGTTTGTTATAAATATTTTTAAAATAAATTATTTTATAACATTTACTTTAAGTGAACAATATCAACCTGTCATTAGCTATTTTGTATAAGAATTCTAAAAAAATATTTTTGATTGTAATGTTTTGAAATCTAAATATCTATAAATTCAAAAATTATTAAATGGTTTCGCGTATAGTATGTTTAAAGTAGCGAGCTTCCTTTACTTGTTTCGAATTAGAAAATAAGTGCGAAATATTATGATACTTTAGTTAATTTTCTATTTCAGAATTAAATAAATGATAAACTACATTAATATTATTGAAAAAACGGGTTAGCAAATATTCTTGTTAGTATAAATTTTGTATAACATATTATCACATCCACAAATTCCCTCAGGCATCTGTTATATACTTTAAAATACCGATAAGTTAATTTGTAATAAGATAGTCTACGTTCTGTTAACGTTTATGTAGTTTAATTAGCACTATACTGGAAGCATGACAACTAACTAATTAAGCTATGTGCGGTTGTCAGATCTTCCAAAGTTGGCAGATCTGTCAATGTAATGGCAATGTACTGACAATGAAAAATTGTTAGCAACAGATAAATTGTCCGTTTAAACGATTGCAAGAAAACCTTACAATTTCATTGCCAGACAATTGTGAGACAATAAATTTATCTGCCAACAAAAATTGTCAGTTTACACTATTGGCAGGTTATTGTATGACAACAGTTGCTAGGTCTTATTTTAACTCCAAATGTTCTTTTAATGCATTCTCTTCCAAACCGACACTGTCAAACTAAAAAATTTAATGAATTCGCCGTAAAATAAAATGACTTCACCAAGGCGAATTCAGATAAGGTTGTGTTATTCAACCAGCTGATTATTTTTTTTTTTTTTCATTTGACTGCAAGGCGAATTCATTAAGGTGGTGTTACTCAATCAGCTGATAATTTTTTTCTTAGCTGTCAAAGTTTGTTATTGTTTACATTTTTACATTTAAAAATGTCCGTTAAACGGAGAAAAACTTCGTTAACATTTTGAATTATTTATGTAAAAAATCTGAGAATACCAAGCATCTCGTAAACAAATATCATTTTATTTAAATAATGGCATAATTGGTATACAAAGTATTCAAATATGTTATTTAAGAAAAATATTTTTTTCTATTAAATGTTAACATATTACACAATATTGTTTTATATTTTATATTAAAATTGTGTAGATAACGCGATTTACTAAAAAAAATTTCTTCCGGAACACTTAATATTAAGAAACGCATATGAAGTATTTACCCGGCTGGCGGCAGCTGACTTCTACGTTATGGCTTAATTTTAAAATCTATTAAATTTTAACAAATTAAACAATATTGTTTTATATATACACTATGTAGATAAAGAGATTAACTAAAAAAGTCTGTTCCGGAACGCTTTATATAATAAAACCCTTCCGGCGGCTGCTATATTATGGCCAAATATTGAAAATTACTCCGCCGGAGTAGAATTATCCATTCGCAACAAATATTCATCCATTCGTAATATAATATTTTCATGAATATGTACTTTTTTATGTATATATTTTCCTCACAATATATATTTTCCTCAAAAATTTTATTATCTTTATCTTTATTTTTTAATGAAACATAAACATTTTACAAAAATTTTTCATCAAATGAATTCGCCGTACTTATGGTTTTTGACATCAACATAAACCAAATGCAAAAACAAAATACATGTAAAATGTTGTTATCTGAATTCGCCTTGATTTGACTGGTACGCACTGATGTCAGAGTTCGTTATTGTTTACATTTTTATATTTAAAAATTTCCGTTAAAACACAGAAAAACTTCGATAGTATTTTGAATAATTTATGTAATAAATCTGAAAATACCAAGAATTTTGTAAACGAATATTTTTTTATATAATTAATGAACAATTAATAATAACGCATGTACAAACTTAATATAACAATAATATTTTTCTATTATATGTTAACAAATTAAACAATATTGTCTTATATTTAATATTTACCTACTCTTTGTAGATAACGCGATTAACTAAAAAATGCTGTTCCGGAACACTTTATACATATAAAAACCCTACATGAGGTATTTACCCGACCGGCGGCAGCTGTCTTCTACATAAGGTCAAATTTTGAGATCTAAAAGAAAAATTAATAAATTGTTTTATATTTACACTGTGTATATAATGTGATTAACTAACAAAATTCTGTTCCGGGACTCATTTTATAACAAAACCGATATGAGGTAGTAGAATTTTTCATTTGGAACAAACATTATTCCACTCAGGGTATATTATCTTCACAAATTTAAGTATTTTTATCTGTATTTTTTATAAAATATAAAAATTTCACAAAATATTGTCATTAAATGAATTCGCGCAATTATTGTTTTTGACATCAGTGCGTATCAAATGTAAAAACAAATTACATGGAAAATTTTGTTGTTGCCGAACTGCCACCACCATGGCGAAACTTTTTTGTCCATGGAAATTTAGTTCGACGCTGTCAAACTCCATATATAAAAAATTTAATGAATTCGCCGTAAAATGAAATGACTTCACCTTTTAATCTATTTGCCTTGGCCACCACCTTATCTGAATTCGCCTTTGACTTCACCTTATAATATATTCGACTTGATAGAAATTGTAAAGCAATTATCTGGCAATGTCGACGTAATGTGTTTACACGGTTGGTTAATGACTGACAATATTGTTGTTTTAAAATATACTGACCAAAGTATATTAATTAATATACTTTGATACTGACGATACTTTTTCTAACAACGTTGCAAGACAAAAATTGTTAGTTCACACGGTTGTTAGACATTTTCAGAACATTATTCTGCCAACATTGGAAGATCTGACAACCGTGTATACATAGCTTTAGAAAGATCCAATATCTTTGACTTTTTCAAAACCAGTTATAAAATATTTTTTTATATGTATCTTTATTACCTCCGGAATATTGACGGTGGCTCCTTAGCGAAAATCTGTCTGTCTGAAATCAATCTGTCAAGGACAAGTTCTCCTCATAATTAACTCAAATCTTTTAGCTCCGCCTACTTATTCTCACATGTAAGACGTTTAAAGGTAAAGAAGGACCAAGTGACTGTCAAAGATTTTTTAACAATGTTCTTAAAGCTAACTGATTTTTTTTCTTCATATTTGAGTTCAGTTCTCTTAACCCTTCTGGAAGCCCCGCATCGTATCCAATGTAACAACACCCATACATCTTATTCAAATAGGCCAAATAAGTGTCATATTTATACACACATACATATATAGCACACAAACTATTTATTGGTTATGAAAAAAGCCAATATTTTCTATTCTATTTGAAAATATTTGCTATCAGTATTCAAGACGTTTCTCTACGGATAAAATTTGAGTTCGCAGCATGAGTGTGTTATACCAAGTGTCACAATATTCATAAACTTTTTGGTTTCAATTCCAAAAAAGTAACAATTCAAGTTAATTTTAAGAAAATGCTTATTTATATTGATTTAATAAGTAAAATTGATTCAGGTATTCACTTTAATTCAAGCTTGAAATATTAGAATTTATATTACAAATACAAATATATTAGATGTATGTATGTAATAATTAATTACTAATTGTTGTACTTTCTTCAAAACTTTAAGCAGGCCATTCAGCTCTCTTTCTCTGGGCGTAATTTGTTTGAATTCAAATGTTAAGTTTTATTCAAATTTAAATTAAAATTGATTTTTGTTTATTTTCACCAACTTTTCAAAGAAACGAGCGCGTGAAACAGAGACAGCGAAGTAAACACAAAATACACACTAAAAAGCGGATTATCTATAAAAATTTATCAAGTGTCACTCACTTAATTTTCTTTCTTTATAATTTTTTACATAATTATTACCGCAATCGTATATAGCGAGTGTCACAATTCGTCAGATCGCATCAAGGTGCGAGTGTGGGATGAAGATAACGATTTAAAATCGAAACTGCGTCAAAAGTTAACACGCGAATCGGATGATTTTCTCGGCCAAACCATAATTGAAGTACGAACTCTGTCTGGTGAAATGGACGTGTGGTATAATTTGGAAAAACGTACTGATAAATCTGCGGTATCGGGTGCAATACGTCTTCATATATCGGTCGAAATTAAGGGTGAAGAAAAGGTAGCACCGTATCACGTTCAATACACCTGTTTGCATGAGAATTTATTTCATTATCTCTGCGAAGATAACGGAGGAATGGTAAGTACATATAGCAAATTCCGAACATTTACTTGAGAAGAAGTGTTTCGTCAAAATATGTTTTTATACAAACCTAAACAATTTATAATTTTATATAAATTATTTAGGTTAAGTTGCCGCAGCAAAAAGGAGATGATGCATGGAAGCTTTATTTTGATGAAATACCCGAAGAAATTGTTGACGAGTTTGCGATGCGTTACGGTATTGAGAATATTTATCAGGCTATGACACATTTTCACTGCCTTTCGGCCAAATATCTCTGCCCCGGTGTGCCAGCAGTCATGAGTACATTATTGGCCAACATAAATGCTTATTATGCTCATACAACTGCTTCATCGGCCGTTTCGGCAAGTGATCGTTTCGCTGCTAGTAACTTTGGAGTAAGTAATATTGATGGATCTTTTTAAAATTATTTAAATATTATTTTTAAATATTGTCATTTTATATACAACTCTTAAAGATTTGTATATTTATTTCTGTGAATTTCGAAAAGTGCGTATCGGATTAGTCCGTCATTGATTTTCTCAAACCAATCCACTTAAAACAAATCATTCCATGCAGACTCGAAGTCGGTAGTTTTTAAGATAATTTGATGATTTGATAGTTTACGTATGACAATAATATCGGTTTATGACTTCACCTACATTAGTTTGAAACTTATTGTGAAAATGTGATCTGAATAAACGTTTCGGCCTTATACCAATTATTATACTAATCCGACTCATACTGCTCGAAATTCGTAAAAACACAAAAGTTTTTATACTAATTTTATACATATACTTTATTACATTAAAGAAAGAAAAGTTTGTAAAACTCTTGGACCAATTACACAATTCATTACGAATTGATTTATCAATGTATCGCAATAATTTCCCCGCATCTAGTCAAGAAAAGCTAATGGATTTGAAATCGACTGTGGATCTTTTGACCAGTATAACATTTTTCCGCATGAAAGTAAGTAATTGATAATAATCGACATAATAATCACATGGGATAATATTGTTATTGAAATTGAAAAATGTGCACCTTTTATTAAAAAATATAAATAAATTTAAGGTACAAGAATTATCAAGTCCACCGAGAGCAAGTACAGTCGTCAAAGATTGCGTCAAAGCTTGTCTTAGATCCACTTATCAATTCCTTTTCGAGAACTGTTACGAATTATATAACAGGGAATTTCAGGTAAGGCTGATTTGTCCCATTATTTCATTCGAGCCGCATTTAATTCAACCGTTATTCTTTATATTTGAGTAAGTATGTATGCGAATTTCATTAAATTTTACTTTTTAAAGGTGGATCCAAACGAAGCCAAACGTGAATCTGACGACCACGGACCAAAATTGGATAGTGTGGATTTTTGGCATAAGTTAATTGCATTAATCGTGTCAGTGATCGATGAGGACAAAAATAGTTATGGAACTGTACTGAATCAATTTCCACAAGAGCTCAATATAGGACAAGTAAGTCATATTAATGTATATATGTATATTTCTTTACATTAGAAATATATTTTTTAAATACAGTGGTTTCCCGGTTTAACGAAAGATATACAGCCTGTTTTTCTAAAACAATTTAGTTCTCACACGAACATTTCATTTTATTACGATCAAGTTTAAAATTAGGATTTTATAAAACATTTGAAAGTTTTCGTTTAAAAATGTCTAAAATGAAATTAGCTTTTTCTATCGTAACAGAACATTATTGCCTACGTATTTCATTTCTGAAATTTTAAATATTTTTTCATGTAGTAATAAGATGTTTGGTGTTAACCCAAAAAAATAAACAAAAATAAAATAATTTTACAAAAAAAAAATTGAAATTATGAAAAATCTTCTTTTTGAAAACAACATGAAACTTGTATGCAATGTCTCAAGGTTTGTATTGCAAATTGTATTCAGGTTCAAGTGGCCACATATTATTTCGTATTTTGGTATAATTTTCGTTGTTTTATGGGCAAACGAAAGCCCTTTGCCTATCGTCTATTTCTGACTTTTCATTCGTTTATTGCGAACGAATTCATTTTCTAAAAACCAAAAATATATGGAAAAATAAAGCTCTTTCGTTGCCACTCACATGAAAATTTATTTTTTCGTTACAAAAACGTAAATCCAATTTCGTTCGTTATTTTTAAGAACGAAGACAAATTTTCATTTTAGAAAAACAGGCTGATAATGTCAGGCCCATTCGTAAAAACGTAAAATTCGTTAGACCGAATAACAATTTTTCTATGATTTAATGATTAAAATAGAGTAATGGAAGGTGTAGGAAGACTATTTTTTAAATCTTTTTTAATGCACTTATAAAGTCTGACAATTTCCTTGCATGTTTATGCAGTATTCAAAAGATAGAAATAATTATTATGTTAGATTTAGAATCAAACCAAAATTATAGATTTTAAGAAAAAATTGATTAAAATTAGGTAAAAAACAATTTCTTTTTGTTTAATGAGGGTAAAATTGTTTCATTTCGAAATGTATGTATGTATGTATGTATGTATGTATGTATGTATGTATGTATGTATGTATGTATGTATGTATGTATGTATGTATGTATGTATGTATGTATGTATGTATGTATGTATGTATGTATGTATGTATGTATGTATGTATGTATGTATGTATGTATGTATGTATGTATGTATGTATGTATGTATGTATGTATGTATGTATGTATGTATGTATGTAGTATGTATGTATGTATGTATGTATGTATGTATGTATGTATGTATGTATGTATGTATGTATGTATGTATGTATGTATGTATGTATGTAGTATGTATGTATGTATGTATGTATGTATGTATGTATGTATGTATGTATGTATGTATGTATGTATGTATGTATGTATGTATGTATGTATGTATGTATGTATGTATGTATGTGCAGAAAAAATAACAAAAAGACGTGTTTATAATATGTTTTAAGATAAAATATCTTTTCAAAACAATTTATTAACTAATATTATCATTCACAATTATATGAAATACCTTTTGAACAACTGTGTTTATTTTTGTGCATCTACTAATACATTCTCACCAGTTAGGTCTTTGACAATCCCTTTCGCCTATATGCTACTATATGATAGAAGCCTTGACTTCAAATATTTCAAATTTATTTTTCTAAGTTTTTGTTAAAAAATGTTTGAAATTTTCTTTGGACAATTTTTTATTTCTTTATGATTTTTAGATTAAAGTCGATGAAATTTGAAGAATGGATGTTAACTATGTTTGCTGATGATTTCCTGTTTATGTAAAACTGAAAAAATAACGAAATACCGAACAAATACAGAACACTAAATAAAATACAGAACATTTTCACGTTTTTTAGCAAAGAATAATTTATACAGAACAGGGCTCTAAAATACAGTACTGTTCTGTATAATACAGAACGTCTGGTCACCGTATATATAGTATATAACTTTAATATTGTTAAACTTAGATAAAATGGGACTTTGATTTTATTTAAATATTTTAAATTAACTTATTCTTGTCTTCTATGTCTTCTTTTTTTTTGCAAAAATCTCATTACAACCAGGGTACGAATAGCGATCCAATTCAATTCGTTCGCGAGCGAGTTTAATTCGGGCGATTTAAACATTTTATTTTCCCGCGAATAAATCTTTTTGACTCGCGAGTTTTATAATTTTGAAAATGAAATAAATTAAAATTTTTAAGACATAATTATATATGCATTATTTTGGTGCAAAAACCTTCCGCGGTAAATTGATTTTCTGAAACCTTTCACAAACATACTTATAGATTCCTTTATGAAGCTACTTTAGAGAAATACATGAATGCATTACAATTGTATGATAAAAACCATGTATAGTAGGGTGTCCCGTGGACCATTTTTTAGGAGGAATACCTCTAAAACTATGTGTTGCAATGTACTTAATACGAGAAAATTAAAAAACAATTTTTTTTAAAAAGATCCTCAGTTCCCTACCAGCGATTGAAAATATTGATCTCAGTACAATATGTTTAAAAAAATTTCTTCAATCTTTTCAACTTGGGTGTCAAAAATTCCGTAATTTTGAGCTTATCGCGGGAAAAATAATTTAAATTATTGATAGTGTATTTCTGGTCCGCAAAACGACTTTTATAAGGGGTATATAAATTTAAAAAAAATTAAAAAAAAATCTGAAATGGACTAAACCAAATGCCAAACTATTTTTTAAATATTTTTCGGTATGAGCTAAAAATTACGAAATTTTTGACCCCATTTCGACAAAAAGCGAAAATAATATGCCTCTTCAACCCACTAAAAATCATATTGTGGACCAAAAATATTCTACAAAAATTTTAAAATTATTTTTTCCGTAATCAGCTCAAAATTACGTAATTTTTTAAACCCAATTCGAAAATATCGAAAATATTTTATTTTTCAAAAATACACTACAGGTCAGGATTTTTTACTTTTCAAACATCAATATACATTAGAGTGCTCCAAAAAAACGAAGTTGCGAATTTTGCCCGTCCCCCCCTCTAGAATGTCATACAAAAAATTAGACTGATAGGATAACGTTAACAGGTGCCGCAACGGCTCTAAAGTTTCTAAGAGCATTTACAAGGGGAAAATATAGATTTATTCAGTTTTTGTTAAAATTTTGCACTTTATTGTAAAGGAATCGCAATGTACACATAATAAGAATTTCGGAAAGATAGATTTATTCAGTTTTTGTTAAAATTTTGCACTTTATTGTAAAGGAATCGCAATGTACACATAATAAGAATTTCGGAAAGATATAAAACACAAATATTCATTGAAAAATTTAAAAATTATTGCAAATTCTCACAGCACATGAATTCGTTATGTGACAAAAAAAAATTTGTTACTTAAAATATATCTATAATAACTAGAATAGTTGCTTTTGTCTTTATACGATAACGCAAACTTGTTCTCAGCTATGGTTAAAAAGTTAGATTTTTTCAACGGCTGTTTTTTTTTAAACTTTGTTAAACATATTTCAACATTTTTAGGAGATCTCATGGTGATTTATGGACAATAGATAAGGGAATAAAACGGTGAAAAAATTAGATCAATATTTCAATGTAACTACGATTTGAACTCGGCGGATTTCGGGAAAATCGCATTTTTTTTGTAATATTTTAGAGAATAGGGTTAATATTACTATATTTATAGCTGTTATTTTAAACATAAGACTTTATACCAAAAATTCCAGTCATATTTATTAAATATGTCCAACAAATAAATAATATTTCGAAATGGTGCACTGAGAATTCCCGAATATAGCAAAATTTGACCTTTGAACTCCACATTTTAAGGGTTAAGAATGTCCGATTTAAATATAACTTGGAATATATATCTTATATTATCTGATCTATAATACTCGGAAAATGCTTTGTTTAAAATGTACAACAGTAAAGAATTAATACGTATTCTCTAAAATATTACAAAAAATGCGATTTTCCCGAAATCCGCCGAGTTCAAATCGCAGATACATTGAAATTGAAATTGGAGATTTGAAACAGCCGTTTGAAAAATCTAACTTTTTTAACCATAGCTGAGAACAAGTTTGCGTTATCGTATAAAGACAAAAGCTAATATTCTAGTTACTATAGATATAATTTAAGTAACAAAATGTTTTTGTCACATTTCGAATTCATGTGCTGTGAGACACGTTAATGGCCTGGGAAATTTGCAATAGCTTTTAAATTTTTCAACTAATTTTTGTGTGTTATATCTTTCTGAAATGGCTATTCTGTGCACATTACGATTCCTTCACAATAAAGTGCAAAAATTATTATTAAATGGCAAAATTTTAGCAAAAACTGAAAAAAATGTATTTTTTCATCTTGTAAATGCACTTGGTATCTTCAGAGCCGTTGCGGCACCTGTTAACGTTATCCTATAAGCCTAATTTTTTTTCATGACTTAGTTTTACAACCCATAGAACAATTCCAGAATGTGGACGGCCTGTCGGATAAAATATTTTTTCCTTCATACAAGCACTCTAAAATACATGTATACATATACAAAAACATACACATTTACATAAAAAGATAGAAAATTTATTTTTTACACTTTCCCATTTTGATTTTGTGTGACCGTCATAAAACCTACGGCTACACAATCACATATACATAATTATGGATAATTATTTCCCATATGGGATACTATATATTATTCGCTCTTTTTTACTACCACAATAAAAAAATTTTCTTGCACACACACTTTGCTGATCTTCGGCTGGAATTTAACTCGAATTAAACTCGTTTTCCACACGCTCGCAAGCGAGTTGAAAAAACAAAAACATATACAGTGTCTCTCATAAGTATTCGAATTTAATGTATTATGAAAACAGACATCATTTTATAATAGATTTTGTGGGAAAAATAAATAAATTAATTTATTATGTTGTCCAGACAGTCCTTAAATTTTATACCACATTTTAAAAATTAAAAAAAAAAATAATTTACTTAAACTAATTTAACTTTTTTTAAAAAAAGTGCAAAAAATAGCTTCACAAAATTATTCGAATTTTTTGTGTAAATCATATTTAGATTAGCATTGTGAAGTAAAAATAAATAATTAAAATGAAATTAATGTTTTGTATAGTAGCCTTTGTTTTTAAAAACAACTTCCAAGCGTCGTGGGACCGTTTCTACCAATTTATGGAATAGTTCTGGCGTTATTATGTCCCATTCTTCATGCAAAGCAACCGTATGGTGGTTTTAGAGGATAATGAGTGATTTAAAAGTTGTTCTTGTAAATATAACCACAAATTTTCAATGGAGTTTAAGTCCAGACATTAACTCCATTGAAAATTTGGTGAAAGAAGATACTTAGTGTTGTAAATGATCAACATTTTCACGTACCAGGTCGTGTATTTTGGATCGTTTTTCTGTTGAAAAATAAATTGAATGGGTTGTAGACCCATTTTGGTGGTACTAGTATGCAAATTCTGTTCTAAAATTGACAAGTGGACCTTCTAGTCTATAATTACAATAATAAATTTTAGCAGTCCAACACCGTGGACGGACACAGAACCCCAAAATATGGCAGAGCAACTTGGCATCTCCAAGCTTTCGCCATATCATTTGACGACCATCTGAGCCAAAAATATTATATTTGTTCTAATCGTCGAAGATAACTTTCTTCCAGAATCCAATATTCTTACTTATGAGTGTATTTGCGGAGTCAAGACACTTAACATCGATTAACTTCGATATGAGCGGTTTCCACCTTAGTACTTGACCATGCAAATTATTGCTCCCTAGTACTTTGCGCACAATTTCGACACTAATTTTTATTCACAGGACTGTCATGAGTTCGTTGTTAATTTTTGGAGCTGATAGATGAAGGTTCCTTCGGTATTTCCTCAGTATTTCTCTGTCGTCCTGTATTGACAGCAGTTTTGGACGACTTGATAATGGTAAATACTCGATGGAATTCTTTGTTTCATGCGTGTAATGACAAAATATATTGTCGATGGGAATCTATTAACCATTTCCTATATGTATTTAATTGATCGGCCTTGATTATACAGATATAAATTAATTTTTTAATTTGAATTGATCAACTCTTTTTCTTTGAACAATTTAAGCGCTTACACAGGAAGGATTTACAACATAATTATGCAAATTTCCAAAAAATATAATGTTAAATATTCCATGTAACCACTACCTGCATAATGGGTTAATTAATGGGCAATAAAACACGTGTTCAAGGATTCTAAAAAAGTTCTTAGAAAAAATTCGAATATTTTTGCGCAGTACCTGAAATGACCCTTTTTGGGTTTTTTCCATTTTCTTGGAAACCATTAATGAGTTTTTATTACTTTTTTCTTGTATTTCGTAGAAATAATATAAATTAATAAAATTTCATTAAAAAAATTTAAATACTATTATTATTTTTAAAGTAACATCATAAAATAACACAGTAATTCATAAAAAATAATATATTCGAATATTTATGTGAGACACTGTATGTAAATATCGCTTACGGAGCGAGTACGAGCGATTTTGAGTTTTATAACGAGCGAAATAAATAAAATAGCGATCGCGAGCGATATAATGCGAAAACATATTGTTTTGTTTCTTTTATTTTATTCTGAATAATTTTTTAACCATTCCTATTTATTTCTTAAAAATAATTCTAATTTTAAACAAAAACATCATATTAACATTCATTTTTGGAAAGTGGAATTATACCACATTCAAAATAAGCTGTTCACGTGTGTGGAAAATCGAATCTTCTCATGCAGAACATTCATATAGAATCTTAATTTTTTAAATTTTTACAACATAGAATGAACGACCTGCCGCGAATTACTAACTTATGACAATACACGTTGTGTCAGTTAGATACATACTGTGAATCAATTAAGTAATTTGCCTATGTAAAATTTTATAAATTTTAAGAACAATTTTTTTTAGCAAAATAAAGCAAGTTGTTTGTTGTATTTTTTAAATAATATCTTATATTTTTATTTTCTACCATAAAAAGTAAAATCATTATATTAATTAACGAGATTTTTGATAAAATGTGAACGTATTGTTAATTTTCTAGGTCAATAAAGTATTTTGCTTTTTTAGGTTTTTTGTTATTTTTTTTTATATTGCTGCATTATTTTATAAAATTGAATATTTTTATTACTCCTATATATTAGAATAACATTTTTTAGATATTTTAGTAGTGGAACGACTAAATTTGGACATTTCTTAGCCGATTTATAGTTTCTTTGATTTAATTTCGAAAATAATAAGTAATTTTGAATTGGATACATGATATATTAGATAATCAATGGATTTGGACCTACAAAAAATGTTTAGTGGGGTATAAATCTATATATTATAACAAAAATAATCTAGGTTTTTGGTCATTTTGTATTGATAAACAAAAACTCCATCTATTAGGGGAGTACTGTGTAAATTTTATTTAGAATTGTAGAATATTGATTCTTATTCAATAAATCTAACACTAAGTACCATCCTAGCCACTCTAAGTATGGGGATATCACCATATACCACTATAGAACTATTACATGCTAAAATATTAATTTTCAACCTCATATTTTAAAGGCTTTATTTTATGAATAAGATACAGTAGGCGTATTTGGATGTGGATAGTTATTCTTGATTTGCGTTCTAAATATATATAAGTGTATGTATTAGCTGAAAAATATTGCTTTTGTTGACCTTAAGTATTTTCCTGTACTACACGACAGTTCATTTACATTGGTGCAAAGCAACCTAAGGTCTGTTTAGAGGTATACATTTAAACGTAGTGTTCGTATATGGATTTTGGAGAAGATAAATTAGGAATCCAATGTTTTTCCGAAATTTCCCGGGATTACATTCCCGGTTTTCGGTGCTTTCAAATCCCGGAATTTTCGGGAATCGGGAATTCCCGTTTGGCATCCCTAATGCATATGAAACCATTAACCGTCGATCAGTTAATCGATGAATTTTTGTCGGTTAATCGCTCGAATTAATGAAAATCGCCAAATTTAAAGTAACGAATAAATCGAATAATTTCTATCAATTAACCGATTAATAAAAACTTACTATGTATTTAACATTCATAGAAAATTCAATATATAATAAATTGTCTTCTTTTAATTTAATTATTTTTCAATAATTAAGAACATATGTAAAGCAATCTTAGAAATAATGATATGGCATTTACTTCTACAACCAGTTTTGAGCAATATTGTTGAGTTTCTTGTTTGTTGATTATAAGGATTTAAAAATAGCAATAAAATTAATAAAATGCATTCTTTCCTTTTATTTGATTAAGCGAAACCAGCGTTTAAATATGCAGCACTAGCACCACCTCTCTTGTATATGACTATAAAATAAATATGAAAGTTTATCATTTTTGTATCACTTTGCTACTAAAAATTGCAGTCATATGTATTCGTATTAATATAAAAATTGCAACTCGTGTTTGCAATTTCTAGTAGCAGGCAGACATAATTGCAGGCCAACACAAATATATTTTTGTGCTTTAGCAGCGCACACTCAAATTTGTTAAACTAATATGGCGAGTATTGATGTTATTTTTGTTTGCGTTTAGTTTTCCCTAGCAGCAATGTAACTTTATTTTAGTTTTGCTACTGCCAGTTGTAGTTTTATTTATTATTTTTTGGCAATATTGATGCTGCAATTTGTAAATAAACATATGTATGTATGTATGTATGTATGTATGTATGTATGTATGTATGTATGTATGTATGTATGTATGTATGTATGTATGTATGTATGTATGTATGTATGTATGTATGTATGTATGTATGTATGTATGTATGTATGTATGTATGTATGTATGTATGTATGTATGTATGTATGTATGTATGTATGTATGTATGTATGTATGTATGTATGTATGTATGTATGTATGTATGTATGTATGTATGTATTTTTTCCCAATGTTCGTAATGAAGTTAAAGTTTTTCGTCAAAATTAGAAGATTCTGACTCTAATAGTTTCCGAGAAAACGATTTCTGTATTTAATTCATATGGGAGGTGCCACTATGTACATTTTACAAACTATTTTTTATGTTGCGAAAAATAATTATCCTTAATTAGAGATTGTGGTAACACTGGTATAACTGTTTATTCATAAAATAAAATATAAAAAACAATAAATAAATTTGCAGCTAGCAGTTGCAAAACAAAATTTAATTGCTGCTAGGAAAAACTCAGCGCAAATAAAAATATCATCAATACTAGCCATATTAGTTTAACAGATGTGAGTGTGCGCTGCTATAGCACAAAAATATATTTTTTTCTTGTACAAAAACAAGAGATTAATACTGTTCATTCGTGCTGCTAGAGATTGCAGTGTAACGTCGCAATTTTTCTAGTTAAACATAAAAACAGAACGGCAATATTTAGTAGCAATGTTTTTATACCCTACACCACTTTAGTGGGGAGGGTATATTGGGTTTGTGCTGATGTTTGTAACGCACAATAATATTAGTCCTATACCCACCTTAAAGTATACCAATCGGCTCAGAATCATTTTCTGAGTCGATTTAGCTATGTCCGTCCGTCTGTCCGTCCGTCCATGTAAACCTTGTAATCAAACTACAGGTCGCAATTTTGAAGATAATTCAATGAAATTTGGTACATGATCTTCTATAGGGACGAAGCCTATTGAAAATGGTTAAGATTGGTCCATTATTTCACCTAGCCCCCATACAACTGAACCCCCCCAATAGTGCTTGTAATCCTTGTAATCAAACTACAGGTCGCAATTTTGAAGATAATTCAATGAAATTTGGTACATGATCTTCTATTGTCCTAGGGACGAAGCCTATTGAAAATGGTTAACATCGGTCCATTATTTCACCTAGCCCCCATACAACTGAACCCCTCGAATAGGGCTTTTAAAACTTGTAATCAAACTACAGGTCGCAATTTTGGAGATAATTCAATGAAATTTGGCACATGATCTTTTATGGTACCGTAGATGAAGCCTGTTGAAAATGGTTTGCATCGGTCCGTTATTTCACCTAGCCCCCATACAACTGAACCCCTCGAATAGGGCTTTTAAAATTTGTAATCAAACTACAGGTCGCAATTTTGGAGATAATTCAATGAAATTTGGCACATGATCTTTTATGGTACCGTAGACAAAGTCTATTAAAAATGGTTAACATAGGTCCATTATTTCACCTAGCCCCCATACAACTGAACCCCCGAATAGGGCCTTTAAAACTTGTATTCAAACTACAATTTTGGAGATAATTCAATGAAATTTGGCACATGATCTTTTATGGTACCGTAGATGAAGCCTGTTGAAAATGGTTTACATCGGTCCATTATTTCACCTAGCCCCCATACAACTGAACACGCCGAATAGGGCTTTTAAGTTCATAATTATGTTTAATATACTCATATCTCGACAAAAAGCTGCAATAACCAAGTTGTATACAAGACTTGATGACCCCCACGAATTCCATAATAATAGGTTCTCATATGACGCTAGCCCCTATGAAAAGCCCCCATCAAAATTTCACTTAAATGTCCACAATTTTATTCATAAACGGCTTAAGTATGTATATCTAAGGCAAGGTACAATTCAACTTAAATGCTTTATTATGTCAACTAAATCACATTATATTTTGTCAAAGGTGTAGGGTATTATATGGTCGGCCTCGCCCGACTATAATTTCTTACTTGTTTAAATCTGAAAAAGTTTAAATATTTTTAGTATGACTAGTGATAAAAATGTGTATTTTGCGGCAAATGCTGACTAATATATTAGTAAAAGTAAACACTGAGCGAAACCTCAAACAATCATTTGTCGAATAAACCAAATACAAAAGCCCAAATAACTGAATACCCTAATATGTATGTACATTAGAATGCTCCAAAAAAACAAAGTTGGCGAATTTTGCACGTCCCCCTCTAGAATTGTTCTTTGGGTTGTAAAACTATGTCATACAAATAGTTAGGTAGATAGGATAACGTTAACAGGTGCCGCAACTGCTCTGAAGTTTTCAAGTGCATTTACAAGGGGAAAATATCGATTTTTTTAGTGTTTGTTCAAATTTGGCTATTTATATGTTGGGCATTGGGAGTTTATGTCGATTATTAAACTTTTCTAAAATTAAGAGAATGACGTACGTACGTGTGAATGAGGGAAAACCAGAGAGCTCTTAAGGTGGCTCTTCGCGTATGAAGGTTTTATACCAAATGTGTGAACACAAAAATATAAATCATACGACTCTTTATACCCTACACCACTTTAGTGGGGAGGGTATATTGGGTTTGTGCTGATGTTTGTAACGCACAATAATATTGGCCCAATACCCACCATGTAAACCTTGTAATCAAACTACAGGTCGCAATTTTGGAGATAATTCATTGAAATTATGTACATGACCTTCTATTGTCACAGGTACGAAGCCTATTGAAAATGGTTAAGATCGGTCCATTATTTCACCTAGCCCCCATACAACTGAACCCGCCGAATAAGGCTCTTAAGTTCATAATTATGTTTAATATACTGGTATCTCGACCAAAAAGCTGCAAAACAAAATTCTTTCACAACTGAACCCCCGAATAGGGCTTGTAAAACTTGTAATCAAACTACAGGTCACAATTTTTGAAGATAATTCAATGAATGTGGCACATGATCTTCTATGTTACCGGAGACAAAGCCTATTGAAAATGGTTAACATCAGTCCATTATTTCACTTAGCCCCCTACAACTGAACCCGCCGAATAAGGCTCTTAAGTTCATAATTATGTTAATATACTGGTATCTCGACAAAAAGCTGCAAAACAAAGTTCTATACTAGCCTTAATGATTCTCATGAATTTTATTAATTATAGGGTCTCATTTGGACTATAGCCCCTATACAAAGCCCCCTTCAAAATTTGACTTAAATATCCACAATTTTATTCAACAATAAATGGCTTAAGTACATCTGAGACAAGGTACAATTCAACTTAAATGCTTTATTATGAAAATAAATCACATTTTAATTTTGTAACAGGTGTAGGGTATTATATGGTCGGCCTCGTCCGACTATAACTTGTTTTTGTCATACGGATGGAATTTCATTTCACTTTTTCATTAGACTCTACGTACGTAAAGTGTGATCGTGCAAAGGGCCTTTTAATAGAATATAAAAAAGTAAACAACCAAATATAACGGAATTTTTTACAGTACAACCTCGTTAAAATTCCACAGGTGTAATTTGTACACTTTTTTCACGTATATTAGAATTAAGGAAATAAAAATGTAATAAGACAAAAAAAAAATTTCTAATTTAATTTTATATCTAATGCATAAAATGATAGCTTTATTATATACAAAATGTTTTGTACAATTTTTTTTGACGCTCACAGTATACATCAATCAATTCACAGTTGACATGATCCATTTAAAATGTTTTTCTTGGGTACATTTTGAATAGTAGTTTTGTCCCAATATTGAGTAACCTTGTCAATTAAATTAATTTATCTATAATTTCAGCTGTCGGCTGCTACCATGTGGGGCTTGTTCGCTGTTGATATGAAATATGCCCTGGAAGAGCATGAACAGCACCGCTTATGTAAATCATCGGAGTATATGAATTTACATTTTCGTGGTCAAGTGGTTGTACAGTAATTACGTTAAAGAAGTGCCACCACACAAAGGTGCTGTTCCTGAATACCCAGCGTGGTTTGAGCCTTTCGTTATGCAATGGCTTAATGAAAACGATGACGTATCTTTAGAGTATCTTCATGGAGCCTTCAATCGCGACAAAAAAGATGGGGTAAGCTTATTTATGCGACTATAATTCTAATAATTATCAATATTTTTCAAAAAATTTCCTTCGTATACGTTAGCGTTTACGTTACGTTATTTAGATAATAGATTTTTAGTTATCCGCAGTACACTGAAAATAATCCATGCCTAATATACACGAAAAATGTTGTACATTGTACGAAATGATTCGTGGTTTCGCACCACGAAATTCCTTCATAATATATACGAAATTGTACGAAATATTTTAGTAAAATGCTAAATAATTTTATATATTTTAGAAAAAAAATTTTTCATTTTAGGATTTTTTTAAAGGCATAAATATGTTAGTTCTTTTAAAATAATTATTGTAAATTTAGAAAAGATGCGAATTAAAAAAAAACAAATTTTATGTTTTTTAAAAAAACATAAAAAATTTTACAGGAAATTAGGCAGCTAATTAAATTTAAAATTACGTTTAATTTAACTCGCTTAAAATTACGAAAAAAACAAAAAAATCGTAACAAAATATTTTTTTTTTTTTTGTGAAATCAAAAATAATTCTTGTATATTACTAATTAATTTTGTTACGAAAAAAATTCGTTACTTTCGTTAAATATTACATGTCTTAACAAAATTATTTTATAAAAGAAAACAAAGTTTCTTAATATATTACGACAGGTTTTCGTACTTTCGTAAAATTAGAAAAGGGGTTGATTAACAATATTTCGTATTATACACGAAATTTTCGTATATACGAAAAAGTAGTTACGAAATTTTTTTTCGTAAAGTTAAGCATGGATTATTTTCAGTGTAGTAACAGTAAGCAACGTACATATTTAGCAGTTGGTGTTTGTTGTCCACAATTTATTCGTAATCGATGTTAAAAAAGATTCATTGAATTATTTTACACTTGTCGTATGAAAGACAAACAACATCAATTACACTAGTTTACAAATTAATATTATTTGTTTGCTCATGGAATGAAACACATTTGGCAAATTGACAATTTTTTTCCTATACGTCAAATGAGCAACAGAGGGAAAAAATTAATTATATAAAATTTAGGACTTAGATTTTTCTAATATTAATTTTAAAAATTAATTTTAGGTCCGTTAGAACTTTTTTGTCGTGAATTTTAAAATACTTACAAATATTTTAATTGTGTGGTTTTTACAATTCCTCGTGCAACTCTATGGCAAGGGTGCTCAAGTCGTATGAGCTTGGGTGTGCATTTGTTTTTGTAAAAGCCGCTTCACCTAGCGCCCATATTAGGACCTCTTCAGAAAATTACTATATTGATAGTACAAAAAGCATGTATAAGTTTAATAGGAACATGAATAAGTTTAATAGGAACCAAAATCTCCCTACCAAATTTTATGAGGATCGGTCCATAATTGACCCTACCCCCCATATAAGGTCCCCTTCGGAAAATGACTTTAACGCTCATTACTGGCTTAAAAATACGAATATAGCAATGAAATTTGACATATGTAAGTATTTTAGGAGCCGAAAACTTGTGGTCCATAATTGACCCTACCCCCCATATAAGGGTCCCCTTCAAAAAATTACTTTAACGCTCATTACTGGCTTAAAAATAACAGTAAAGGAATGAAATTTGACATAAGTAAGTCTCTTACGAGCAAAATCCTCTCTAGCAAGTTTTATGTGGATCGGTATATAATTGACCCTACCCCCATATAAGGTTCCCTCCAGATAATTACTTTAACGAGTGTAGAGATGAAATTTGATATAAGTAAGTTTCTTACGAGCCAAAAACCTAATAAATTTTTTATAGAAACGCAAATCTTCCTACCGAATTTAATGCGGAAAGTGTTGGGAACTTATATTTGATGTAAACATGTTTTATATAAACCAAAATCGGTCTAAAAAAATATAAAAAATTTTATGTAAACGGTCAATAATTGCCTCTACCTCTCCTATAGATCTTCTTCAGTAAATTTGATGAGTAATATCACCCGGATGTTTGTAGAAGATCATTTATTTTACGGCCTACGGTTTGATGGTGGGTATATTAGATTCGGTATAGCCGAATATAGCACTCTTACTTGCTTCTTTTCAGTTCTTTTATATTTGACATAATAAGGAAGAAAACTCTACTGATTTTACCTTTTAACGGTTATATCATGAGGGATTTGAAAAATTAAACCAGATTCAGAGAGTGTAGGTTAATATGTTTGCCATCTATTTTGATTTTTATTTATCTAATATTCGTCAAAACATTAGTTTTTAGTTTTTACTTTGGTATGAAGCATGTTTTGTCTTGTAGTAAAAGATGTGCAATTTTTATTAAAATTTTACTAAAAAACGTTTAGTGCTTTGTTACCCCCTTTTCAGCTAAAAAATTACGCTATTTTACACCTTTTTAATTTTTTCGCGCGCGTTTTTGCTTGATCAATGTTGGCAACACTGTCAGCGATCATCAACGTAGATGTTGTTTTTGTTTATCGTAAACAAGGCGAATTCATATAATCAGCTCATTATTATACCCTCCACCACCATCAGTGGTGATAGAGGGTATATATGTACATATAAGTTTGTCATTCCGTATGAAACACCTAGAATATTCATCTGAGACCCAACAAAGTATATAAATTCTGGGTCCTATCAAATTCTGAGTCGATTTAGCTATGTCCATTTGTCCGTCCGTCTGTCAGTGTAAAACACGTTCACGTAAAAACGATGCTAAATAAATTAATGAAATTCGGCCAAATGATTTCACTATTGTCCTGCAGTTTGGTATTGAAAATGAGCAAATTTACATCGGATACAGTTATGAATCAAAATTAAGCTTTTTTAACACATTCTAATACAATTTTCACAAAAACTATGCGATATAATTTCATAGAAATCAGGACACAATTGCTTTCTTTATGAAGCTTGTTAAAATGGAATCGGTCCAAAATTTCATATACCTCCCATACAAATGCATTAATTGTTAATAAATTCCGGTAGAATTAGAATGACAATATGTTTACAAACTTATACAGGTAAAAGTTTCATGTCAATTGAATTCATATAGAAGAAAAATTTTCTGAATCAGTTCATAATTGGCCGTAGCTTCCATACAAGGTCCCCTCCCGAAAATCACTTAAGCGCACCACTACACATTACCAAATAATGATATCCATACAAAATTTTACACAAATATTGTTTTATATACAGAAATGACACTGTAAAATTTTTTCCACGATCGGTCCCTATTTGGTCACAGCTCCCATACAAGTTCCCCTCCCAAAAATCACTTAAACGTGCATAACTCATTACCAAATAATGGAATCGTTACAAATTTAGGCACAAATATTGCCTTTATATATAAAAATAATACTGTAAAATTTTTTCATGATCAGTCCATATTTGGTCTTAGCTCCCAGACAAGGTTCCCTCCCGAAAATCACTAAAACTCATTATTAAATAATGGTATCCATACAAATTTTAGCACAAATTATGCTTTTATATATAGAAATGATAATGTAAAATTTTTCCACGATCGGTCCCTATTTGGTCATAGCTCCCATACAAGGTCCCCTCCCAAAAATCACTTAAACGCACAAAACTCATTACCAAATAATGGTATACATACAAATTTTGGCACAAATATTGCTTTTATATAGAAATGATTTTTTAAAATTTCTATGCAAAATTTGCCACAAATATTACTTTTGTATACAAAAATGTAATTTTAAAATTGTTTCTCGATCGGTTCATATTTGGTCATAGCTCCCGTAGAATATCTCTTTCAGAAAACCACTTAAACGCACATAATTCATTACAAATAATGGTATCCTTACGAAATTTGCAGAAATATTAATTTAGTTTACAAAAATTTTATTTAGAGCGGAGATCTGCCCAGGAGAAACCCTGGGTAACCGGGGAGATCCGGAACCTTGGGAAGACTCTTCGCAAACTATTTAACCGTGCACGGCGTAAAAAGACCGCGGTATACTGGGATGAGTATCGTAATAAACTTGGTGAATATAAGAAAATCGTTCGAAAAGCCAATCGAGACTCCTGGAAACTTTTCTGTGAACAGGTAGATAGCGTAAATGACGTATCGAGGATAAAAAGTTCCTATCCAAAACTCATGTTCACCCGGAATCTATGATCGATGACACGAACAGGAGGCTGGAGAATATGGAGGAGACAATGAAACTAATAATTAACTCTCATTTGCCACCCGGTATATCGAATAAAATAGATGAACCGATATTGGAGGAAGGGGAGGCTAATAAGAAAATAGTTATTACATCTGACATGGTTAAAGGGGCAATCAAGAGCTTTGTTCCCTATAAAGCTGCAGGGCCGGATAGCATTTTCCCGGCATTTTTACAAATGGAGGCGGGACTGTAATCTGTCTCAAATATTCACTGCATGCTTGAAATTAACCTATACCCCAGTTAAATTGCAGAATTCAAGGGTAATATTTATACCCAAACCAGGAAAACCTAGCTATGCGACACCTAAGTCCTATCAACCGATAAGTCTTACTTCTTCTTACTTAAAACCTTGGAACGGATAGTCGAAAGTATGGTTAAAAGCAGTATACCAGACAAAGACCTTAAATATAAGCAGCATGCTTATGTAAAGGGACGATCGGTGGAAACCGCTTTAAACGAAGTTGTCCTTTGATAGCAAACTGTATACATTAGCGGTATGCATTGACATCAATAACATGCACACTGATACTCTTATCCAATCCCTAGACCAGTTTTATGTTGACCTGGTGCTCCGTAACTGGATGAACCACATGCTAAGGTACAAATGGATAAGCTGCGAGATGTACGTTATAAGCATCAGGAAAAAGGTATTTCGCGGTGGCATTTTGTCACCTTTACTCTGGGTTACTACGATTAATAGCCTCCTAAGGACCCTAACGAGAAAGGACTTAGACCTGTCTGCTATGCAGACGATGTCGTAATATTTTTAAAGGTAAAGGATCCAAATTACTTGTGTAGAAAAGCTGAGAAGGCTTTGAATACGGCCTTGAGCTCGGCTCAACCGAGAAGCCTCAATGTTAACCCGGCAAAAACGGAAATCTGTGTTTTTACAACAAAGACAAAAATTTCTACGTTACTTCCTGGGCAAGAAGATACCAGTAACAGACGAAGTTAAGTACTTAGTTGGGTGTAATCTTCGACCGGAAATTAAAATGGAGACACCACATAGAGTATAGGACCAACAAGGCACGTCGGTGCTGGGCGATGTGTAGGAGAACTATAGTCATGAAATGGAGTCTTAGTCCTACTATGACAAATTGGCTTTATAAAAGTGTAATAAGACCAATTCTAGCTTATGCTACAATAATCTGGTGTACTGATTTAGACAAAAAGTGCAATATCAAACTACTACAGGGAGTTCAGCGTACATGCTGCTTGGGTATAAGTGATGCCATGTGTAGTACTTCAACCAAGGCTCTGGAAGGTTATACACAATCATCGGACGTGCCAGATTGTATACCAGACACAAAATATTTCGGAAACTTTGAAACGCTGATCCCAGATCAAGCGGAACATTAGAGCAAATACCAGTAGGAATCCGTTGTTACACGGATGTCTCTAAATTGGGGGACAAAGTGGGGCTGGGGTTCTATATTAAAAACCGAGAAACAGAAATATACCACCGTTTTCCAAATCATAACACAAGCTTCCAGGCAGAAGTACGAGCAATAACGGAATGCGCAAATTGGATTAGAATAAATATGGCGCCCACAGCGCTTAATATATTTACCGACAGCCAGAAGTCAATTAGGGCGATATCAGGTGATATAACTAAATCTAAGACCGTATTGGATTGTAAGAAAGCTTTAACTGAATACTCTCCCAGAGGTAAAGTTTACATCATATGGGTACCAGGACATTCGGGAGTAGTCGGCAATGAAAGGGTGAATGTAATAGCTTTAAAGGGAAGGGAGCTCGAGGCAGTTAATCTGACAAACGCAAAACCATTCGACGCAACAAAAGCTGAACTAAAAATATGGGTGAGAGAATCCCTTGTGAAAAATTATTGCTAATGTTTTATTTAATTATTTGCGAATATTTCTACAATCTGAAAACAATTTCTAAAAGAGACTTCTCTAATATTCAGTAGGACTGTTACATAAAGTATGTACAAATTATAGAAAGTCATGCACTAAAACTGCAATGCTGAGCATTTCTGATAAATCGGATAACACTAACCCGTTCCAAACAGTCCCTAAACGTTGAAAATGCGTTTATAAAATAGTTTGGCAATTTTTTTTCTTCTTTTTATGTTTTTTGACAGCTGTTTTATTGCAAATTTCCAATAAAAACGTAATTCGTGTTGGCTCTTCTCACTTTAAGTTACAGAAACACTTTTTACTCACAAATATAAAAACAAAATAATTTTTTGTTTCACATTTCTCGATGTGAGAACTTCTCACTAAAAGTTACAGAAATTCAAAAATTTATTTTCAAAAAAAAAAAGAAAAATATATATAATATATATATATATATATATATATATACTAGTGGTGCCCGGCCCCTTGATTAGATATGTGGACTCTACAGATAATACCCTAAATTTTTAAAATGATCGGTTTAGCAGTTTGGGTGTAATTGACTAAAATGAGTGTACCGATTCCGAACAAGCATTACTCAGATAGATAGATAGATAGATAGATAGATAGATAGATAGATAGATAGATAGATAGATAGATAGATAGATAGATAGATAGATAGATAGATAGATAGATAATAGATAGATAGATAGATAGATAAGATAGATAGATAGATAGATAGATAGATAGATAGATAGATAGATAGATAGATAGATAGATAGATAGATAGATAGATAGATAGATAGATAGATAGATAGATAGATAGATAGATAGATAGATAGATAGATAGATAGATAGATAAGATAGATAGATAGATAGATAGATAGATAGATAGATAGATAGATAGATAGATAGATAGATAGATAGATAGATAGAATAGATAGATAGATAGATAGATAGATAGATAGATAGATAGATAGATAGATAGATAGATAGATAGATAGATAGATAGATAGATAGATAGATAGATAGATAGATAGATAGATAGATAGATAGATAGATAGATAGATAGATAGATAGATAGATAGATAGATAGATAGATAGATAGATAGATAGATAGATCGATAGATAGATAGATAGATAGATAGATAGATAGATAGATAGATAGATAGATAGATAGATAGATAGATAGATAGATAGATAGATAGATAGATAGATAGATAGATAGATAGATAGATAGATAGATAGATAGATAGATAGATAGATAGATAGATAGATAGATAGATAGATAGATAGATAGATAGATAGATAGATAGATAGATAGATAGATAGATAGATAGATAGATAGATAGATAGATAGATAGATAGATAGATAGATAAGATAGATAGATAGATAGATAGATAGATAGATAGATAGATAGATAGATAGATAGATAGATAGATAGATAGATAGATAGATAGATAGATAGATAGATAGATAGATAGATAGATAGATAGATAGATAGATAGATAGATAGATAGATAGATAGATAGATAGATAGATAGATAGATAGATAGATAGATAGATAGATATAGAAATGATACTGTAAAATTTGTTTACGATCGATCCGTAATTGGTCGTAGCTCCCATACAAGGTGCATTTTCGAGAATCACTTAAAAGCATAAAACTCATTACGAAATAAAGATATCCATACAATATTTGGCACAAATATTGCTTTTATCTACAGAAATCGTATTATAATTTTTTTCACGATCGGTCCATAATTGAACATAGCTCCCATTTAAGGTCCCCTTTCGTGAATCACTTAAACGCATATTACTAATTACCAAATAATGATATCCATAAAATTTTGGCACAAATATTTATTGTTGAATTTTGTCATACATATGGTTTGAGAATCCACTGAGTGGAAAATCGAAATCAGTCCACCCATAGGGATTAAAAAATTTATAATTTTTTTGCAAAAAATTAAATAAAAACTGTCCAAAACGAACAGGATTCGAACTTAAAATCTCCCAGTTGCTAGTTTTACGCCATTCACTATTTACATTATTAACTAGCTTCGTAATTGTTTGCAACTAATGTTCACATAGAAATTCTCTTTCCTGTTTGTGTAAAAAATTGTTGTTAACCCAAGATCAAATAAAATGTGCACATTGAGAAAGTGTAAAGCTACGTTCACACCTGAAAAATATTTGGTCCAAGTATTTGTTGACAACAACATATCATATTTTTGAAGTTGCGTCAAACAAACCCAATATTAATATCATGTGCAGACATGAGCAAATATTTGATGGTATCGTTTTATAAAACAGTGCAAAAATAATTTGATTCAAACATACACATGCTTTACAGCCACAGTATATCGTATAATTTAATGCAAGAAAAAACCAATTTACCAATTTGTTTTAATTTTAACTATTTTTATTATGTTTAAAATTAAATTTATATAATAAAAGTGTATAATATTAATATATAACACGATTGAAAAAACTTTGTTTGTCGAATCTGAACATAAAATATTTCATGTTAACAAACGGCAATGCGGATGATTTTCATAAAACAAATTGATTTGCTGGCAAATAAATATTTTTTGATTGTTTCACCAATGTGAACACCAAAAGTCAAATAATTTACATCATTTTGGCAAAATAATTATTTGATCTTGCAAACCAAATGTAAGATCAAACAACGTCAAATAACAGCTGTTCTTTGTTTATTTTCTGAAAAAGAGTGTTATCACCTCATATACAAAAATGTAAATAGTCGCTAAAATAACTGGGTTTTATTTTATTTTTTATAAAATAGATATCTGAGACAAAGTAGTTGTGACATTTAATAGAAATTTAAGCAATTGCCTAAATTAAAGATAATTATTATTTTTGTTGTTTATTTTGTTATTAATTGGTTGACAACAACATACTATATATAGGGTAATTTCAAAAATTTTCGAACAAAAAAGTAGGATTTTGAATTTTTTTCAACAAGTATTAAATTTTACGTATATTTTCTTAATTATTTATCCGATTTTAATCGTTTAGTCCCCAATATTTTATTTAAAATATTAAATTTTTAACGTGAGGATGATGAAATCAAACAACGTCCTTTAGTCAAGGATATCTCAGAAAATTTACCTTCCATTTTCTTTATTCCTTCACATAAGATTGCTTATTGTGTACTTAACAATATATAAGATATAGAAATTTTGGAGAATTTCAAATTCCGTATTTACATGAAGAATGTGTGTACCGAATTTCATCGAAATCGGAGAGGGTAAAGTACAAAACCTGCTCGAAAATTTTTGAAATGCCCCTCTAGTTTATAGTCTAGTCACTAGACTATAGTCTTGTATATAGTCTTGTCTATACTCTACTTTATAGTCTAGTCTATAGTCTAGTATATAGTCTAGTATATAGTCTAGTCTATAGACTAGTCTATAGTCTACACCATTTTTAAGTGAAATTGAGAACATTACGTATTAAATCGAGAAAAATTCACATGAAATTGAGAATTTCCATTTCATATTAAGAAAATTCCAATTAAAATTGTGATTTTCAATTTGAAATTGAGAAAATTCTGAAACAAATTCAGAATTTTAATTTAAAATTGGGAAAAATCCAAATAAAATTGAGAATTTTACGTTGATGTTGAGAAAATTCTAAATTAAATTGAGAATTTAAATTGAGAGAATTCTAAATAAAATTATGAATTTCCATTTTATATTGAGAAAATTTCAATTGAATTTGAGGTTTTCAGTTTCAAATTGAGAATATTCTAAATGAAAATGCGAATTTCCATTTGAAATTTAGAAAAGTACAATTGAAATGGAGAATTTTGAATTGAAATTGAGAAAATTCCAATTGAATTTGGGGAACTTTCAAATGAAATTGAGAAAATTACAAATGATTTTCAGAAAATTAAAATTTTTTATTTGCAAATAAATATATATGTACATATATATGTACATATATATGTATGTAGTGCAATACATGAATGTTCCGTGAAAGCTTAAAATTTGAACATTTTGACAATCATTTCGAAAAATTCTGCGAAACTTTTTATACTTTATACTGGGATCTGAACTTTTAACCTAATCAGCGGGAAATTCAGACCACATTTTAATATTTTTTACTTTGACGTATTCAGACTACCAACTCATATCGCTTGAGTGGTATTCCTACATAGTATTCATGTCTCTTTTCCACTTGCACAAGGTATTGAAATGTAATTTGTATTTGTTTGTGATAAAATTTTGTTGAAAAACAATATTAAATGAAATTTTAGAATAAATTAATGTTATTATTCAACGATATATCTTTGTAGTAAATATTAACAGATATATTTTGGCTTTTGGTTTGGTTGCGCATTAACTGTTCTTCTTGTTATGTTCCTCTTTGCCTGCAAACAAAATCTTGTTTTTTCACTGTTTTATCCGTCAATTGTTTTAAGAAATTATTTGTTGTAGTGTGAACATCGGGCAAACAAATTTTCACTATTTGTACTGAATTGTGTTTGGCATTGCTTCTTCAAACAAAACGTCAAAACAGAAATACTCATTTTAAGCACATTATGAAATAAAAACGTATTTAATTTTTTGTTTTTAAGCAGAAATTTCTATGAAATTGTAAAAAACAATTGTAATATAATTAAATAATTTTTTTTTAACGTTAAACAGAAATGTTTCGTGTTTGGTATTCACATTGTGTTTATATTGGGAAAATATTTGTAGGTTGACAAATAAAAATGTTTCACGAAAAACAGCTGATATTTTGTTTGCTCTTCAAAAATATTTTGTGTTCAAATTACAGTCAACAAATATTTGATAAAAAACGTCAAATATTTCATAGGTGTGAACGTAGCTTAACTGTTTAATTTTTTATGCTATTCAGCAACATCAGTGTTGATAAAGCCCCCTTCACACGAGCACACAAGTAATATGATCTGTCAAAATTTTGTGTAGAAGAGAACGGATGGGATCGTCTAAACGCAATATGTAATGAAACCATCACAAATTGAGAGAAGATACGGATGGAAAATTTGACAGTCGTATGGCTCTCTTCATTTTTTGAAATGATTCAAAAAACAAGCATGTCTATTTAGATCAGGGATGCATTTTTATGTAAACACATACAAAAAAAGTGAAACAGCTTACTTTGTTATTGTTTTATACCAATCGTGTAAACACAAAAAATATAAATCATACGACTTTTATTCTCTTTTTTGTCATACGGATGGAATTTCATTTTACTTTTTCATTAGACTTGTCGTATGTAAAGTGTGACCGTGTGAAGGGCCCTTAAATGTTATTCAGCAGCAATGTTTTGTACAAACAGAAAATAACATGGCATTTTTATATAAAAAATATTAGTTAACGAAGGACAAAATAATGAAGTGGTTGTAGTTGATGGAACGGAGAATTAACAAACTGAGCGTTGCCGGTTCGATTCCTGGTCGATTTATCTTTTTTTGTCATATATAATTAAAATTTGTTTAAAAATCAAATTAAGTGTCGAAATTAGGTTCAACAATAAAAATTTAAAGCTAATTTTTCGAAATTCTGTTCAACAATAAAAATTTAAAAGCTAATTTTTTTCTAATCTATTGTACCTCCCGTACAAAATTATAACTATAACTATTGCCATACATTTTTCTCACACATAGAAATTATTTTAAATACAGAACATAGGTTAAAATTTATTAAATTTAATACGCTCTGCAACAGTCTGTTAAGTGGTAGTTTTGTTTTTAATTGAATATTGTAAGGCGTAATGAAAATAAGTCTAAAATATTAAGGTAAATTCGAATCAATCCATAAAATTTCATAATTTATGAAACCAGTAAAATCAACAGACATCCAAACATACGAAACGAAATACACAAAAAAACAAAATACACAACGCAATGAAACCAACAGACATCAAACATACGAAACTGTACACCAACAAACAAAAACAATATACAAAAGGCAATGAAACACACAGCCATCCAAACGGCGTCATGAAATAACTCCCCACGAAATAACTCCCCAAAACAAAAATGAAATAACTCCCTAAAAATTTGTTCAGAAAGCAAAAAACAACGAAATTTGGGGATTTAATTCGTTTTTTGGGCCATTATTTCACATTTAAAATGGGGAGTTATTTCATTATGAAATAATTCCTCAAAATTCAAAAATGAAATAAATCCCTAAAAATATTTTTGGGGAGTTATTTCATTATATTACATTTGTCACACGAAATAAATAATATATGTCTGATAGCCGGCCTTCGGCCGGTGCAAGGGTTTTCTCCTCTGGGGTACATTGGACACCGGCTTCGCTAAGAGTACACTCGCCTTGTATCAAAAGTGTTCGGCCTTAGGCCGGCTGTTTAGGAAATTTTTATTAAGCGAAGCCGGTGTTGGTCATATTATAGAGCGTAGGCCGTCTATTTAGGAAATATTTATTAAGCGAAGCCGTTGTTGGACATACCATAGAGTAGAAAGTCCTTGCGCCCGGCCGAAGGCCGGCTGTTAAAGGAATCTTTATTAAGCGATTAAACTGAAATGTATTAAACTTTGAAGCCCCACTCGAAAGTATGAGCGACCTACTTTTTTAGAAATTTTGTTATTTTTAAATGGGAACTTATTTCATTTTAAAATTAGGGATTTGTTTCATATGAAGTAAATCCCCAAAAAATGGGGTGTTATTTCATTTTAATTTGGGAAGTTATTTCATTTCGTTGGGGTTTTTTTCCTTTTTAAATTGGGGAATTATTTCATAATGAAATAAGTCCCCAAACTTAGGGAGTTATTTCATTTTTGATTTGGGAAGTTATTTCGTGGAGAGTTATTTCATGACGCCCATCCAAACATACAAAACTGAATACACCAAGAAACAAAAACAATATACACATGCCAATGAAACACACAGCCATCCAAACATGTGAAACGAAATACTCAATGAATAAGCAGTGTTGTTGTTGTTGCTTATTAACCAAAACATGAAAAAAATTGTCTATTTTTATGAAATTTTCAGAGGTTGTCTCGGATTTTGCTTATATCTCCGTCATTTATGGACCGATTTTGCTGATTTTAAATAGCGATCTTCTCGAAAGCATGTCTAAGAGAATTATTGAAGATTCGGATCTCGCCGATATCTGGGGTCCTCTAAAAACTGATTTCAACAGACAGACAGACGGACAGACAGACGGACATGGCTTAATCGACTCCGCTATCTATAAGGATCCAGAATATATATACTTTATAGGGTTGGAAATTATATTATAGAAATTACAAACGGAATGACAAACTTATATATACCCTTCTCACGAAGGTGAAGGGTATAAAAACAAGTTAGAGTGCTATATTCGGCTGAGCCGACTCTTAAATACCCTCCACCAGATACTTTTATATTAATATTTTTTTAATTGATCAAATATTTGAAGAAATTTTTAAATTTTTCTCATGTCTTAAATAGAAAAATCTCAAGATGCAAACAGCTTAAATCTGTTACAATTGCAAGATTATTGAACATTACAAATGCCATTTTCTTTTATATTTTTATAGCGCCCTAAGATATGCTTTAGCGATATTTAATAATTTGCATGTGTGTGAAAGATTTAAGGAAATTCAAAACAAATATAATATTGCTCTACACAAATTGATAATGCAACTAGTTATATCTACCTAGTATGGGAGATCTGACCAATTATAGACCGATCGTAAGAAATTCATACATACATAAAAGCTATATTTCAGTCAATTTTTGTATCTATATCGTAATTTAGTAATAAGTAATGTGTGTTTAAGTGATTTTCGAAAGGGAACCTTGTATGGGACCGATCGCACCCATATTATGAACTGATAGTGAAAAAATCTTGAAATATAATATTTGTGCCAAATTCTGTATCAATAGCTTTATTTGTTAATGAGTAATGTGCCTTTAAGAGATTTTCGTAAGAGGACCTTGTATGGGAGCTATGACCAATTATAGTCCGATCGTAAAAAATTCCACAGTAACATTAATGTATATAAAGACAAAATTTTGGTTAAATTCTGTATATATATCAATATTTGGAAATGAATATTGTGCATTTAAGTGATTTTCTGGAGCGGACCTTGTATGGGAGCTATGACCAAATATGGCCCGATCGTGAAAAAATTGTATAGTCTCATTTATGTATATAAGAGTAATCTTTGTGCTAAATGTATCAATATTTGGTAATGAGTTATGTGCGTTTAAATGATTTCGATTGGGGACCTTGTATGGGAGCTATGACCAATTATGGACCGATCGGGAAAAATTTCACAGTAACATTTCTATACATAAGAGCAATACTTGCACCAAATTTTGTATGGATTTTTTAATTTAGAAATGAGTTATGTGCGTTGAAGTGATTTTCGGGAAGGGACCTTGTATGGGTGCTATGACCAATTATAGACCGATCCCGAAAGTTTTTTTAATTCTACTGACATAAAATTTTAATTTGTAAAGTTTTGTGAAGATATGGACATTCAAACGGAAGTTATTAACAAAAAACTAATTTTCCGGGAATATGTACATTTGTATGGAAGGTATATGAAATTGTGGACCGATTCCGGACGGACGGACAGACGGACATAGCTAGATCGACTCATAAGGTCCAAGAATATATATACTTTGTTGGGTCTCAGATGAATATTTCTGGGTCTAAAGAACTATTGAAGATTTGGAAACCAAAGAAATCTGAGTTCGCTATCTATAAGGATCCAGAACATAGTATAATTTATAGGGTCGGAAAATTATATTGTGGAAATTGCAAACGAAATGACAAACTTATATATGTATAGTATACATTGTATACACTAAAAAATCCATTCCTAATATATACGAAAAACGTCGTACATTGTACGAATCTTTCGTTGTTTCGCACCACGAAATTCTTTCGTAATATATACGGAATTGTACGAAATATGTTAGTATAATGCAAAATAATCTAAAAGAATTAATTTACATAAGTTGTAAAAAGTAAATTTTCAATAAATATGATAAAATTCATTTTAAAATAATTTTTCTAATTTTAGTTAACAAATTATTATCCACGCGAATTTTTCGTTTTATTTTGAAAATAGTTCATGAATTATATTATACTTTTTCTTAAATTTTATAAAAATGTTGTAGTTTTATTTAATTATAATGTAATTAATATCATTATGTTTAATTTCGCTTAAATTTACAAAAAAAAATTTTACGAAAAATAAGCATGGATTATTTTCAGTGTACCCTTCCCACGAAGGTGAAGGGAATAAATATAATTTTAAATTTGTTTTTAATGTTAACGTTTGTTTTTTACGCTAGATTGATCATATGGATTCTGACAGCTGAATCAGAGACCCGACTTACAAACTTTCTTAAAAAAAATTGAACTAGTGCAAGAAATGACTAACCATTTTAGTTATGTAAATTATCTAAAAAATTTGTTTTTGAGAAGAAAAAGATTTGAATGCACTTATAGAAAGGGTAATCCACCGATTTTTGGGCCAAATTTCGAGCAATTTATTTGTAATTCAACCCGTGGTTAAAAAATCTTTAAATACCAAAGTATCATGTTCGACTGGTGAAATGCGAAATGCGGTCAGATCTCATATGGTCAACCAAGCGTTGAAAAAATGTTGTAGTTTAGATGAAAGTTAAGATAAAGAACAAAGAAAAAAGTATATTTTTATAAAATACAAATACGAAAATTCCGTTTAAGAGATATTAGGATATGTCTCCATGGCGATATTATGATTCATTTCTATTATTTTTTCCAATACTAATTTTCTTAAATACCAATAAAATCCGATGCAACAAAAAATCTGTAAAATCCATGTATAATATGAAAGTAGAATTAAATACGTTTTATTTAAGATACAAATCATCAAATTCTAACGGGTAGTTTTGGACAAAACTAGACGTAGATAGATAAATATGTGATTATTCTATAATTTCTAAGAATTGGAAGTATCGACATATTTTATAACTAAAATCTATTTTATTATAAAATTTATTTCACAATTTATATAGTTTCAAAAAAGTAGCGAACATGCGCTGTTTTCAAATTCAGTGGTTGACGTTTTCACTCAACTGACACAATGTTTCGATGTTGTTAGCAAACTCGAGTGTCCAGATCCTGAAATATGGAAACGTTACATGAGACGTTTTGCTAAAACAATCGTAAAGGTGCTAATAGCTTATGCCGATATTGTGAAAAAAGAATTCCCAGAACACATGCAGGATGAACGTATTGTAAGTATTGAGTATTTATGAACGAAACTAATTACGTAAAGCAAACTTAAAATAAAAAATAACAAAACAAAAATAAAATTCAGATGTTGAAATCACTAGCATTTTTTACTAATTACAAGCCAGTGCCTCATTCTGGTTTTTTTTCCAAATCGAGAAGAAAAAAATAAAAATATGATAGTCTTCCAGTTTTTAACAAGGTTATTCTGTTTATTTTTAAAATGCACGCATTAAAATTTAATATCAAATATTTAAATTTCTTGTGTTATACAATATGATCATAAACTTTCTAATCATTTTTCTCGATGCGGAAAATACAGAAAACGGGGTACAACAAAATAATACATGATACATTTCTACTAAACATATGTGTGTTTACAGGCGTGTATTTTAATGAATAATATTCAACAATTGCGTGTGCAGTTGGAAAAAATGTTCGAATCCATGGGCGGCGATAAATTAGAAGAGGATGCGGCGAATATACTTAAAGAACTGCAACAAAATCTCAATTCTGCCCTGGATGACTTAGCTTGCCTTTTCGCCATAAGGTAAGAGAATTAGTAAAATGTAGACGAGATAATTTGACAAAATTAATATCTTTTCGAATATTACTATAATACTTAAGTCTGGAACCACGTATTACTCAATCGGTACGGGAGCTTGGTGATTTGCTGCTCGCAATTAAGGGTGGTGGAGGAAGTGGCAACATAAATGCTCAAAATCAAGTAGCCCAACGAAATGCTGTGGCCGTGGAAGCAGACGAAGTGTTGCGACCACTAATGGATCTTTTGGATGGTTCCTTAACTCTTTACGCACAATCATGCGAAAAGACAGTACTTAAACGTCTGTTGAAGGAACTGTGGAAGATAGTAATGCGCACGCTAGAAAAGACTATCGTGTTGCCTCCAATGACTGATAAAACGGTATTGATATGAACTAATAAACAAATATCAGCATATTAACGTTCCAACTTAAAAACATATTACAGATGATGTTCAAACATCTAACGGACAATGCTAAAAACCTCGCCTCTAACGCTAAAATAGAAGATATGGGTCGTCTATTTAAGTCACATATGGCTGGAAAGCAAGATGTTAAAAGTGCTTTAAGCGGTGTAATGGATATTTCAAAAGAAGTCGAAAAGAATTTATCGCCTAAACAATGTGCTGTTCTTGACGTGGCCTTAGATACAATTAAGCAGTACTTCCATGCCGGTGGCAATGGACTGAAGAAAACGTTCCTTGAAAAATCACCAGAACTCCAAAGTTTACGTTATGCATTGAGCCTTTATACCCAAATGACTGATACGCTTATTAAAACGTTTATCTCCAGCCAAGTGCTTGAAGGTTTGTTTCAGATACAGTAAATCTAACTTACGCAACTATATTTGTTTTCACCCTATTTCTACAGTTGATCCCGAAAATCAAGAAGAAAGTGTGGGCGAAATATCTGTACAAATTGATCTATACTCACACCCTGGAACGGGCGAATATAAAGTGAATGTAAAAGGTAAAAAGTTCGTAATTCAGTATACATATGTCGCTCCATTTCGCCATTAATTGTTTTTAACTCTAAATTAAAATAATTATTTATTTAAATATTTTTTAGTTGTGGCAGCAAATGATCTTAAATGGCAAATTCCATCTGGCATGTTTCGTCCCTTTGTTGAGATCAATCTTATTGGACCCCATTTACAGGATAAGAAGCGTAAATTTGCTACCAAATCGAAATCGAACAATTGGTCGCCGAAATACAACGAATCCTTTAATTTGTAAGTTCACATATAGATACTTATTTTTTGATATGAGGATTTTTTTTTTACAAATTATATCTGCTACCATACAATTACAGCACTATTGGCACTGAAGAACAACTGGATTTTTTCGAATTGCACATCTGTGTCAAAGATTACTGCTTTGCAAGAGATGACAGATTAGTGGGTGTGGCCGTTATACCTCTAAAGGATATACTAGAAAAAGTAATTGTTTAAAATAAAGAAGAAATTTGGAATTTTGTTTTGATCATGTAACTTGGTCTCTATTATAGGGTTCGGTTGCTTGTTGGCTGCCATTACAAAGAAGAATTCATATGGATGAGACTGGATGGACAATTTTACGTATTCTATCTCAACGCAATAATGATGAAGTAGCCAAAGAATTTGTTAAGCTAAAATCGGAGATCCGGCAGGAACCAACCGCCGGCACGTAGAGATTGAAATGAATAAAATCATTTTACGCACACACCCACAAACACTTGACAAAACCTACTAACCAACCATACATACATACTTGCATGCAAATTTAAAGACTTTCATACGTTTATACATACATATAAAACATACTTAAGTACATACCTACATAAATTAATATATATATATCGAATATTTTCAAATATATAAAAACAAATTAAAAAAATATTAATAATAAAAACAAAATACTTACTTTGGAAAGAACCTAAAACTCGATTTTTCTTACTCTTAAATTTACAACAAATTTAATATTACAACGTCTGACACTCAATATTAGACAGGAACCAGATGATATAGTCTGAAAGTATAGATGAAATGTAGCAAAACCATGTTAATCGTTTTTATTTCGTAGTCCTGTTTCATTTGAAAAGGACTTTTAAAAAAAATTGTATAAGTAATTTAACAAATTTAAGTAATTTATTTCACTTGTGTTATCATCTACACATGTACGAAAAGACAAAACAGGTTTTGCTTTATTCATTCTTGTATGTATTGTTTGTTTTTTTTATTTTCATACATAAAATTGAGAAAAGAATACAGGAATATTTTCGTAAACTTTACTCAAATGAATGCGCATATTTTATTTTGCACTCTAACATTCGAAAATTTAAAGCAAGGAATATTTTTCATTTAAAATTTACACCAGTGGTGCTCAAACACATACTACCATAGACTACCATAGTTTTATTTGTGTTGGTAAAGCAGCAGAGAACAGAATTCAATTCAAAAAAAAAGTATACTAATAAAATGTCTACAAACTATAAAGTATATGCTAACTGTCAAATATTTATTATGGATTTTGACAGCCAGCGTATATCAAAGTCTATATACAAAAAACTATCAACTGTCCTCTCATGTTCTCCTACATTAATTCGGCTTTCTCAAAATTTTGTTGTTGTATTTCTGTGTGTATTTAAAAAACGTCGCGCAAGTTGAGAGCAAGCCCACTGATATTGCTCATTATAAAAAGAAGAAGAATTAAACCCATAGTGTTTAATTCCCTATCACGCGTGCTATGAAATGGCGTAAAAAAATCCACAGTAACATTAATGTATATAAAGACAAAATTTTGGTTAAATTCTGTATCTATATCATTATTTGGTAATGAATATTCTGCATTTAAGTGATTTTGTATGGGAGCTATGACCAAATATGGCCCGATCGTGAAAAAATTTTATAGTGTCATTTATGTATATAAGAGCAATATTTGTGCTAAATGTATCAATATTTGGTAATGAGTTATGTGCGTTTAAATGATTTCGGTTGGGGACCTTGTATGGGAGCTATGACCAATTATGGACCGATCGGAAAAAATTTCACAGAAACATTTCTGTATATAAGAGCAATACTTGCACCAAATTTTGTATGGATATTTTAATTTAGAAATGAGTTATGTGCGTTGAAGTGATTTTCGGGAAGGGACCTTGTATGGGAGCTATGACCAATTATAGACCGATCCTGACATAAAACTTTAATTTGTAAAATTTTGTGAAGATATGGACATTCAAACGGAAGTTATTAAAAAAAAAATAATTTTCCGGGAATATGTACATTTGTATGGGAGGTATATGAAATTGTGGACCGATTCCGGACGGACTCATAAGGTCCAAGAATATATATACTTTGTTGGGTCTCAGATGAATATTTCTGGGTCTAAAAGAACTATTGAAGATTTGGATACCAAAGAAATCTGAGTTCGCTATCTATAAGGATCCAGAATATAGTATAATTTATAGGGTCCGAAAATTATATTGTGGAAATTGCAAACGAAATGACAAACTTATATATGTATAGTATACATTGTATACACTAAAAAAATCCATGCCTAATATATACGAAAAATGTCGTACATTGTACGAATCTTTCGTTGTTTCGCACCACGAAATTCTTTCGTAATATATACGAAATTGTACGAAATATTTTAGTATAATGCAAAATAATCTTAAAAAAATTAATTTATGTTATGATTACACGTTGGTACAATTATAATTAAAACAAAAGACAATTTCTAATAACTATGTTTATTATTCAAGGTAGGATTAAGAACTAAAGTAACAAAAAAGAAAACAAAATTATATTCGTTTAATTCAAAATGTCCGGTGTTGCCAGATCATTAATAATGTTTTTGGCTGTTGCCAACATCTCCCTCTTTTTAAGATGGAGAGTAACGTCTAGGAGCACGATGAGTTCTGGTGGATTTTCGTGGTCCTGGGCTCTGATTGACTTCGCCAGGATTCTCGAATTCGACCATAGGGTCTGGTTCCACTTCATTTGGCCATTCTGGAGATATAGCGGATGTGTCGATTTCTTGTTCCAACGGCTATTCAGTGAGTGTATTGACTGGTTCCGATATATCGAATTCCTCAAGTGAATATGTCGTTGAAACTTCATCTGTAAATCGTTCTCGTAACTGGTTTACATGAGATCTAATAAGTGTATTTCGTACGTTGTAGATTACGTCGCCAACTCGTTCTATAATTTCACCGGATGTCCAAGACATTTCATTCCCGTTAAAAACCTGGGCATAAACTTTATCGCCTATCTTGAAACTACTGATGCTGGCTTTAGAAGGTCCAGAGGTATTTAGAGACGTCTACCAATGAAACATTCAGATGGACGATGAAACTTAGTACATCAATAAACCAACGCCAACGCTTCCTTTTCAATCTGGCTGTACTTTTGTTCAGCAGACGTGAGTGCTCTTGAAACGTGATAAATAGCTTTTCGTGTACCATCTGGTATTTTATGAAAAATTTGTGCTCCAATTACTACCGTGGATGCGTCTGCTGTAACAAAAATAGGAAGTTTGGAGTCATAGTGTGTAGCAATAGTTTTGACTGTAGTAGTCTTTTAAATTCCCGAAATGATGACTCGCATTCCTTCGTCCAATCCCACTTTACTTCATTCTTCAATAAATTATCCAGTGGGTGACGGATGTCACGCATTTGGTTTATAAACTTACCATAGTAATTAATGGCACCTAAAATGAACGAAGTTCAGACACATTGGTCGGGCGTTCCATATTTTGAATTGATTCGACCTTGGAAGGATCTGGGTGAATGCCCTTGCTGTCAATTACATGTCCAAGATATTTAATTGATGGTTTAAAAATTTCGCATTTCTCCCAACTAAAATATTTACAATTTTCCATTTTTGCAAAAATTTCATCCCCATGTGGTAAGGGATAAAAATTCGGTTCCATACACTGATTCAACCCTGTTGAGTAGTCTCCGCATATACGTATTTTGTTGTTTTGTTTACGTACAACTTCTATCGGTGCTGCCCACTCAGAATGTGTTATAGGTGTGATTATACCATCTGCTTCCAATCTGTTTAGTTCAGCTTCAACCAATTGAAGTGTTGCGTAGGGAACTGGCCTTTTTGGTTTGAAAACTGGCAATGAATTTGGTTTGACGTGAAGTGTTAATTTAAACAATGTCCAGTTTTGTCCTGGAGGACTTCAGGATAAGTCTGCTTAATTTCGTTAAAAACTATCTCCTTCTGCTCACTTGTCGATATTGCATTACAAATAAAATTTAAATTTTCATTCCAATAATTAAATTTATCAAATAAATCTGTGCCGAAAACATTTAAGTTATCAAGCTCTGTCACATATAATGTACCAGTTTGACTTTAATCGTTGTGTTGTATTTCAGTTACAAACTCACAGTTATAGGTATTCGGCTATTCGATGCATCTGATGCTTTCTGTGTACATTGCTGCAACTGCGGTTTACCTATAATTATCCAATTTGCCTTTGAAATAATCGTAACATCAGCCGCTGTATCCAACTGAAGTTTCATTTGCTTGTTAGCTATTGTGACTGTTATGAATTTACGTCGTTCAGCATGTTTGTGAATTGCCTTTATGTTGTGTGGTTGTAGTTGTGTAGTGGCAACAACATTTGTACGTAATTCATCATTGTTGTGCTTTTTATACCCTCCACCACCATCAGTGGTGATAGAGGGTATATATAAGTTTGTCATTCCGTGTGTAACACCTAGAAATATTCATCTGAGACCCAACAAAGTATATATATTCTTGATCCTTATGAAATTCTGAGTCGATTTAGCTTTGTCCGTCTGTCTGTCTGTCTACCTAAAACACGTTCACGTTAAAACTAAGCAAAAGAAATAAACCAAATTTACCAAAAAATATTCGTTGTTGTCCTAAGCAGTTTGGTATTGAAAATCAGCAAAATCGGTTCACAACGTTAAAAGTTATGAGTAAGAATTTCAGACTACCTCGAAAAAAATTACTGTTTTTCGTAATTCTTTTGAAGTTTTCCCAGAAACCACCAAAGATATTGCGATGAATTTTGTCATATTTTATTTTTTCAGGGCAGTGATCAATTATGTTTAAAATCTTTACAATCGATCCAATATTTCCCATAGCCCCCATACAAAGGTATATATTCCCGGAAATTAGTTTATCGTTAATAACTCCCTCAAATATATCGGTATAAATACCAAATTTTGTACATACAAATATAATATGAACAGAAATCATACGGTCCATTATTAGTCATAGCTCCCATATAAGGCCCACTTCCGAAAATCATTTAAAAGCTCATATTTCATTGTCAAATAAAGCTATTTTAATAAAATTCGACACAAATATGGTTAGTCTAAATATAAATCAGTCTACGCAATTTTTTCCAGATAGACCCATAATTGGTCATAGCTCCCATATAAGGCCCACTTCCGAAAATCACTTAAACGCATATATTTCATTAAATTATAAAGCTATCGGGATAAAATTCAACACAAATCTATTTTGTATACATACAAATCTTTCTACAAATTTTTTTACGGATCGGTCCATTATTGGTCATAGATCCCATATAAGGCCCACTTCCAAAAATCACTTAAAAGCACATATTTTAATGTCAAGTAAAGCTATCTTGATAAAATTCCACACAATTATGTTTTTCCTAAACATGAATCACTCTACGAAATTTTTCTGGATATGCCCATAATTGGTCATAGCTCCCATATAAGGCCCACTTCCGAAAATCACTTAAACGCATATATTTCATTGAATTCTAAAGCTATTGGGATAAAATTCGACACAAATATGTTTTGTGTACGTACAAATCGTTTTACAAGAATTTTTACGGATCGGCCCATTATTGGTCATAACTCCCATATAAGGCCCACTTACGAAAATCACTTTAAATGCACATATTTCATTAGCAAATAAAGCTATCTTGATAAAATTCGACACAAACATGTTTTGTCCAATTATGAATCACTGCGAAATTTTTCCCGAATAGGCCCATAATTGGTCATAGTTCCCATATAAGGTCCACTTCCGAAACACGCATATATTTCATTGAATTCTAAAGCTATAGGGATAAAATTCGACTTGGATAAGTTTTTTGTACATATAAATCATTCTACCGCTTTTTTCTCGGATCGGTCCATTATTGGTCATAGCTCTCATATAAGGTCCACTTCTGAGAATCACTTAAACGCACATATTTCATTGTCAAATAAAGTTATCTTGAGAAAATTCGACACTAATATGTTTTGTCTTTACATAAATCACTCTGCGAAATTATTTCCGGATAGGCATAAAAAAAATTCTACCCAATTTTTTCTGGATCGGTCCATATTTGGTAATAGCTTCTGTATAAAAAATCCCTTAAACGCACATATTTCAATATCAAATAAAGATATCTTGATAAAATATGTTTTGTGTACATGTGAATCACTCTGCGAAACCTTTCCGGATAGGCCCTTAATTGCTCATAGCTCCTATATAAAGTCCACTTGCCATAATCACCTAAACGCACATATTGCATTGATTAATAAAACTATTGGAGTAATGTTAGACTTGATCTTTTTCTGCATATAAATCATTATACGAAATTGTTTCCCGATTGGTGCATAATTGGTCACAACTCCCATAGTAAGGACCATTTCTGAAAATTACTTAAACGTACATTTTATACATAGGTATAAAATTTGACATAAATGTGTATATTAAACGGAATTTTTTTCGGACCGGTCCATAAGTTGTCTTAGCTCTTATATAAAGTTAACTTCTGAAAATCACTTAATACCACTTAATTCGTTATTAAATTATTATATCCGGATAAAATTCGACATGAGTATGTTCTGTGTATAGATAAATCATTCTAAACTTTTCTGGACCTAATCAAAATTAGTTTGACAAGTTATCTACAAATTAGATAAGTAGATGGGTTTCAATAAAAAGTAGCTTGCTGATGGAGGGTATTTAAGATTCGGCATAGCCGAATATAGCACTCTAACTTGTTACTTTTACGTTGTTTTCGTTTGTACGATGCATGATCATGCTTGCCTTGCTTTGATGTGTTCTGTACGCGAAAACAACCACAATAACCGTCTTTATGATCTACCTTTCCACATTCTCCTCATTTGTGTTGTGTATAGGAACAATCCTTGACATAGTGCATTGATCCACACTGCCAGAAGGGACGTGTAGGACTGTTGTTGTTATTTTTATAAACGTCTTTGCTTTGTACGTTGTTTCCGTATTGTTGATTTTTCATCTTCTTATAAGATACGGCATTTACCTGAGGTGTTTGTGTCTCCACTAGGCTTGCGTCGTTCTTAAGTACCATCATTCGTTGCACCTCGGTTATTAATTTATCCAACGTGATGTCATTATTACCATCCAACATGGTTATAAGTTTGCTACGGACCTCCGCGTAAATATGTGACTGCAGACCTATTATAAACATGAGACACTTGAATTGTTGTGAGGTAATTTGGCTGCATTCAAAACGTTCACATAATTTGTTCACTCTACCGGCATAAGTGATGAAGTCTTCGTTGTCATCTTTCAGATTTTTGAGACAATTATACCGTGAGTTGAAAGGTGACTCTTTACGATCAATAATGCGCTGAGTGATTTCAGTGTTTCGTTGAATTGGAGATCCTGTGGTTTTCTTGGTAATAAAAAATCGGCGTATTTCTCGTATACTTGTTGGTTTAATCTTCTTAGAATAAGTCGAACTTTCGATGCGTCCTCTAAGAAAAGTGCTTCATGACGGCTGTACCAATTAGAAAAATACAGATTTGATTCTGGGTCATGACAAAACTCGTTGATACTTTTGGATTATACATCCATCCATCCTGCCCTGTGTTGGGAAGAGGCTGTGGTGCGTTTGCTAAATTTTATGTGTGTAAAATTTCTGCAAGTGATTCGATCAGGCTTTGCTGACGAGCTGCTGCCTCGTTTTGTTGCACCAACAATTTGGTCATGATGCTTTAAAATGAATTATTCATCTTCGAGGTTAATGTGAGTTCCCTATGACTTAAAAATTCTCGTCGCCACTGTTATGACGTTGGTACAATTATAATTAAAACAAAAGACAACGTCTAATAACTTGTTTATTATTCAAGATAGGTTTAAGAACTAAAGTAACAAAAAGAAAAACAAAATTATCGTTTAATTCAAAATGTCCGGTGTTGCCAGATCATTAATAATGTTTTTGGCTGTTGCCAACAATTTACATAAATTGTAAAAAGTAAATTTTGAAGAAATATGATAAAATTCATTTTAAAATAATTTTTCAAATTTTAGTTAACAAATTATTATCCACACGAATTTTTCGTTTTATTTTGAAAATAGTTCATGAATTATATTATACTTTTTCTTAAATTTTATAAAAATTTTGTAGTTTTATTTAATGATAATGTAATTAATATCATTATGTTTAATTTCGCTTAAATTTACAAAAAAAAAAAAAAAAAAAAAATATTACGAAAGTTAAACATGGATTATTTTCAGTGTACCCTTCTCACGAAGGTGAAGGGAATAAATATAATTTTAAATTTGGTTTTAATGTTAACGTTTGTTTTTTACGCTAGATTGATCATATGGATTCTGACAGCTGAATCAGAGACCCGACTTACAAACTTTCTTAAAAAAAAATGAACTAGTGCAAGAAATGACTAACCATTTTTAGTTATCTAAATTATCTAAAAAATTTGTTTTTGAAAAGAAAAAGATTTGAATGCACTTTTTGGGCCAAATTTCGAGCAATTTATTTGTAATTCAACCCGTGGTTAAAAAATCTTTAAATACCAAAGAATCATGATCGACTGGTGAAATGCGAAATGCGGTCAGATCTCATATGGTCAACCAAGCGTTGAGAAAATGTTGTAGTTAAGATGAAAGTTAAGATAAAGAACAAAGAAAAAAGTATATTTTTATAAAATACAAATACGAAAATTCCGTTTAAGAGATATTAGGATATGTCTCCATGGCGATATTATGATTCATTTCTATTATTTTTTCCAATACTAATTTTCTTAAATACCAATAAAATCCGATGCAACAAAAAATCTGTAAAATCCATGTATAATATGAAAGTAGAATAAAATACGTTTTATTTAAGATACAAATCATCAAATTCTAACGGGTAGTTTTGGACAAAACTAGACGTAGATAGATATATATGTGATTATTCTATAATTTCTAAGAATTGGAAGTATCGACATATTTTATAACTAAAATCTAATTTATTATAAAATTTATTTCACAATTTATATAGTTTCAAAAAAGTAGCGAACATGCGCTGTTTTCAAATTCAGTGGTTGTCGTTTTCACTGAACTGACACAATGTTTCGATGTTGTTAGCAAACTCGAGTGTCCAGATCCTGAAATATGGAAACGTTACATGAGACGTTTTGCTAAAACAATCGTAAAGGTGCTAATAGCTTATGCCGATATTGTGCAAAAAGAATGCCCAGAACACATGCAGGATGAACGTATTGTAAGTATTGAGTATTTATGAACTAAACTAATTACGTAAAGCAAACTTAAAATAAAAAAATAACAAAACAAAAATAAAAATCAGATGTTGAAATCACTAGCATTTTTTACTAATTACAAACCAGTGCCTCATTCTTGTATTTTTTCCGAATCGAGAAGAAAAAAATAAAAATATGATAGTCTTCCAGTTTTTAACAAGGTTATTCTGTTTATTTTTAAAATGCACGCATTAAAATTTAATATCAAATATTTAAATTTCTTGTGTTATACAATATGATTATAAACTTTCTAATCATTTTTCTCGATGCGGAAAATACAGAAACGGGGTACAACAAAATATTACATGATACATTTCTACTAAATATATGTGTGTTTACAGGCGTGTATTTTAATGAATAATATTCAACAATTGCGTGTGCAGTTGGAAAAAATGTTCGAATCCATGGGCGGCGATAAATTAGAAGAGGATGCGGCGAATATACTTAAAGAACTGCAACAAAATCTCAATTCTGCCCTGGATGACTTAGCTTGCCTTTTCGCCATAAGGTAAGAGAATTAGTAAAATGTAGACGAGATAATTTGACAAAATTAATATCTTTTCGAATATTACTATAATACTTAAGTCTGGAACCACGTATTACTCAATCGGTACGGGAGCTTGGTGATTTGCTGCTCGCAATTAAGGGTGGTGGAGGAAGTGGCAACATAAATGCTCAAAATCAAGTAGCCCAACGAAATGCTGTGGCCGTGGAAGCAGACGAAGTGTTGCGACCACTAACGGATCTTTTGGATGGTTCCTTAACTCTTTACGCACAATCATGCGAAAGACCGTACTTAAACGTCTGTTGAAGGAACTGTGGGAGATAGTAATGCGCACGCTAGAAAAGACTATCGTGTTGCCTCCAATGACTGATAAAACGGTATTGATTTGAACTAATAAACAAATATCAGCATATTAACGTTCCAACTTAAAAACATATTTACAGATGATGTTCAAACATCTAACGGACAATGCTAAAAACCTCGCCTCTAACGCTAAAATAGAAGATATGGGTCGTCTATTTAAGTCACATATGGCTGGAAAGCAAGATGTTAAAAGTGCTTTAAGCGGTGTAATGGATATTTCAAAAGAAGTCGAAAAGAATTTATCGCCTAAACAATGTGCTGTTCTTGACGTGGCCTTAGATACAATTAAGCAGTACTTCCATGCCGGTGGCAATGGACTGAAGAAAACGTTCCTTGAAAAATCACCAGAACTCCAAAGTTTACGTTATGCATTGAGCCTTTATACCCAAATGACTGATACGCTTATTAAAACGTTTATCTCCAGCCAAGTGCTTGAAGGTTTGTTTCAGATACAGTAAATCTAACTTACGCAACTATATTTGTTTTCACCCTATTTCTACAGTTGATCCCGAAAATCAAGAAGAAAGTGTGGGCGAAATATCTGTACAAATTGATCTATACTCACACCCTGGAACGGGCGAATATAAAGTGAATGTAAAAGGTAAAAAGTTCGTAATTCAGTATACATATGTCGCTCCATTTCGCCATTAATTGTTTTTAACTCTAAATTAAAATAATTATTTATTTAAATATTTTTTAGTTGTGGCAGCAAATGATCTTAAATGGCAAATTCCATCTGGCATGTTTCGTCCCTTTGTTGAGATCAATCTTATTGGACCCCATTTACAGGATAAGAAGCGTAAATTTGCTACCAAATCGAAATCGAACAATTGGTCGCCGAAATACAACGAATCCTTTAATTTGTAAGTTCACATATAGATACTTATTTTTTGATATGAGGATTTTTTTTTACAAATTATATCTGCTACCATACAATTACAGCACTATTGGCACTGAAGAACAACTGGATTTTTTCGAATTGCACATCTGTGTCAAAGATTACTGCTTTGCAAGAGATGACAGATTAGTGGGTGTGGCCGTTATACCTCTAAAGGATATACTAGAAAAAGTAATTGTTTAAAATAAAGAAGAAATTTGGAATTTTGTTTTGATCATGTAACTTGGTCTCTATTATAGGGTTCGGTTGCTTGTTGGCTGCCATTACAAAGAAGAATTCATATGGATGAGACTGGATGGACAATTTTACGTATTCTATCTCAACGCAATAATGATGAAGTAGCCAAAGAATTTGTTAAGCTAAAATCGGAGATCCGGCAGGAACCAACCGCCGGCACGTAGAGATTGAAATGAATAAAATCATTTTACGCACACACCCACAAACACTTGACAAAACCTACTAACCAACCATACATACATACTTGCATGCAAATTTAAAGACTTTCATACGTTTATACATACATATAAAACATACTTAAGTACATACCTACATAAATTAATATATATATATATCGAATATTTTCAAATATATAAAAACAAATTAAAGAAATATTAATAATAAAAACAAAATACTTACTTTGGAGAGAACCTAAAATTCGATTTTTCTTACTCTTAAATTTACAACAAATTTAATATTACAACGCACAGTGGTATAGGAAAAAAAAAGAGGGAAATAATTCGGTAACTTCTAAACGGTTAATCCGATTTTAATGAAATTTGGTGTGCACAAAGAGGAGGTGTTGTCGAGTTTAGGTTTTGAATTTGGACCTTATAGGCCAACCAGGGGCCCGGCGGGGGGTCCTCAAATTAGGACACCTCGGCTATGTTAAATTTTTAAAACGATCCTATTTCTTCATTTGAGTTCCGATTTAAAAAAAATTTCGTATATAGAATCTCCTCATCGAGCACTATAAAAAATGTCGTCGTAGCAGTAAATTATCTCTTATAGTTTAGGAGATATTCGCATTTGAATATTAAAATTTTAAAATTTTTACCGTCCTTACTTTAGTTTTTTTGATAATAGCAGGTCCAAATATTTCCGATTTTCGCCATTTTTTTTTATTTGCTTAACAACAAGTTTATATACCAAGCAGTGAAAGAATTATGTAAAAATCATGACTGAGTCCAAAGTTATAGGCATTTAAATTTAAAAAAAGGCGATTTTTTGTCATTTTTTTGGGAAAAAAGTATCTTTTTCTTTTTAAGTTATCTAAAAAGTTTCTAAGAAGATGTATATAGAATTTATACTTTTTGGAAAGCTGACTTTACATAAAATACGATAAATGAAACAAAACCTAAAAATTTTTGATACCGAGGGGACCAGGTCCATCCAAAAAAACCCTATTTTTTATGGAAAATTAAATTTTGAGCAAAAATTCTCAAATCGCATAGTCGATATCAAATTATAGTGACCTGTTTTATATGACCCAATAAGTTCTTAATCATTTTGTAACGGGTTTCGATAACCCCGCCCCTGGTATGGATATAATAGGCAAAAAACCAAAAAATCCCATTTTTGGGATTTTTTAAAACTTTTTTGGGAATTCCGGGATTTCTAATAAGAAAATTCGAAATTTTTATTTAATTTTGGATTTTGAGTAAAAAAATCTACCTAACTGTAAAATTTCATCAAAAAATATTCATAAATAAAATTTTTATTGCAATTTGAAAAATTTGTATCTTCGCAAAAACTGAATAAAAAACATTTTTTAATTTTTTTTAAAAAAAGTATTCCGCGAATTTTTTAATTTTCAAAAATTATATACAGTTTTGAAAAATAGACAAAATTACCTTTACATTAATATATAACATGCCTACCTAATGTTTTTTAAGTGACAAATTAATTAGGGAAAACTCAACATCTTTTAGAAAATTTACCTAGCACTATTATTTTCATCCATATATGTATGTAACAAATTTAAGAGTTAACCTTATGGATGAAAATAATAGTGCTAGGCAAATTTTCTAAAAGATGTTGAGTTTTCCCTAATTAATTTGTCACTTAAAAAACATTAGGTAGGCATGTTATATATCAATGGAAAGGTAATTTTGTCTATTTTTCAAAACTGTATATAATTTTTGAAAATTAAAAAATTCGCGGAATACTTTTTTTAAAAAAAATTAAAAAATGTTTTTTATTCAGTTTTTGCGAAGATACAAATTTTTCAAATTGCAATAAAAATTTTATTTATGAATATTTTTTGATGAAATTTTACAGTTAGGTAGATTTTTTTACTCAAAATCCAAAATTAAATAAAAATTTCGAATTTTCTTATTAGAAATCCCGGAATTCCCAAAAAAGTTTTAAAAAATCCCAAAAATGGGATTTTTTGGTTTTTTGCCTATTATATCCATACCAGGGGCGGGGTTATCGAAACCCGTTACAAAATGATTAAGAACTTATTGGGTCATATAAAACAGGTCACTATAATTTGATATCGACTATGCGATTTGAGAATTTTTGCTCAAAATTTAATTTTCCATAAAAAATAGGGTTTTTTTGGATGGACCTGGTCCCCTCGGTATCAAAAATTTTTAGGTTTTGTTTCATTTATCGTATTTTATGTAAAGTCAGCTTTCCAAAAAGTATAAATTCTATATACATCTTCTTAGAAACTTTTTAGATAACTTAAAAAGAAAAAGATACTTTTTTCCCAAAAAAATGACAAAAAATCGCCTTTTTTTAATTTTTTAAATTTAAATTATAACTATAACTATAACTTTGGACTCAGTCATGATTTTTACATAATTCTTTCACTGCTTGGTATATAAACTTGTTGTTAAGCAAATAAAAAAAAATGGCGAAAATCGGAAATATTTGGACCTGCTATTATCAAAAAAACTAAAGTAAGGACGGTAAAAATTTTAAAATTTTAATATTCAAATGCGAATATCTCCTAAACTATAAGAGATAATTTACTGCTACGACGACATTTTTTATAGTGCTCGATGAGGAGATTCTATATACGAAATTTTTTTTAAATCGGAACTCAAATGAAGAAATAGGATCGTTTTAAAAATTTAACATAGCCGAGGTGTCCTAATTTGAGGACCCCCCGCCGGGCCCCTGGTTGGCCTATAAGGTCCAAATTCAAAACCTAAACTCGACAACACCTCCTCTTTGTGCACACCAAATTTCATTAAAATCGGATTAACCGTTTAGAAGTTACCGAATTATTTCCCTCTTTTTTTTTCCTATACCACTGTGCAACGTCTGACACTCAATATTAGACATGAACCAGATGATATAGTCTGAAAGTATAGATTAAATGTAGCAAAACCATGTTAACCGTTTTTATTTCGTAGTCCTGTTTCATTTGAAAAGGACTTTTAAAAAAAATTGTATAAGTAATTTAACAAATTTAAGTAATTTATTTCACTTGTGTTATCATCTACACATGTACGAAAAGACAAAACAGGTTTTGCTTTATTCATTCTTGTATGTATTGTTTGTTTTTTTTATTTTCATACACAAAATTGAGAAAAGAATACAGGAATATTTTCGTAAACTTTACTCAAATGAATGCGCATATTTTATTTTGCACTCTAACATTCGAAAATTTAAAGCATAGAATATTTTTCATTTAAAATTTACACCAGTGGTGCTCAAACACATACTACCATAGACTACCATAGTTTTATTTGTGTTGGTAAAGCAGCAGAGAACAGAATTCAATTCAAAAAAAAAGTATACTAATAAAATGTCTACAAACTATAAAGTATATGCTAACTGTCAAATATTTATTATGGATTTTGACAGCCAGCGTATATCAAAGTCTATATACAAAAAACTATCAACTGTCCTCTCATGTTCTCCTACATTAATTCGGCTTTCTCAAAATTTTGTTGTTGTATTTCTGTGTGTATTTAAAAAACGTCGCGCAAGTTGAGAGCAAGCCCACTGATATTGCTCATTATAAAAAGAAGAAGAATTAAACCCATAGTGTTTAATTCCCTATCACGCGTGCTATGAAATGGCGTAAAAAATTCCACAGTAACATTAATGTATATAAAGACAAAATTTTGGTTAAATTCTGTATCTATATCATTATTTGGTAATGAATATTGTGCATTTAAGTGATTTTGTATGGGAGCTATGACCAAATATGGCCCGATCGTGAAAAAATTTTATAGTGTCATTTATGTATATAAGTGTATTATGGACCAATCGGAAAAAATTTCGCAGAAACATTTCTGTATATAAGAGCAATACTTGCACCAAATTTTGTATGGATATTTTAATTTAGAAATGAGTTATGTGCGTTGAAGTGATTTTCGGGAAGGGACCTTGTATGGGAGCTATGACCAATTATAGACCGATCCTGACATAAAACTTTAATTTGTAAAATTTTGTGAAGATATGGACATTCAAACGGAAGTTATTGTATACACTAAAAAATCCATGCCTAATATATACGAAAAATGTCGTACATTGTACGAATCTTTCGTTGTTTCCCACCACGAAATTCTTTCGTAATATATACGAAATTGTACGAAATATTTTAGTATAATGCAAAATAATCTTAAAAAAATTAATTTATGTTATGATTACACGTTGGTACAATTATAATTAAAACAAAAGACAATTTCTAATAACTATGTTTATTATTCAAGGTAGGATTAAGAACTAAAGTAACAAAAAAGAAAACAAAATTATATTCGTTTAATTCAAAATGTCCGGTGTTGCCAGATCATTAATAATGTTTTTGGCTGTTGCCAACATCTCCCTCTTTTTAAGATGGAGAGTAACGTCTAGGAGCACGATGAGTTCTGGTGGATTTTCGTGGTCCTGGGCTCTGATTGACTTCGCCAGGATTCTCGAATTCGACCATAGGGTCTGGTTCCACTTCATTTGGCCATTCTGGAGATATAGCGGATGTGTCGATTTCTTGTTCCAACGGCTATTCAGTGAGTGTATTGACTGGTTCCGATATATCGAATTCCTCAAGTGAATATGTCGTTGAAACTTCATCTGTAAATCGTTCTCGTAACTGGTTTACATGAGATCTAATAAGTGTATTTCGTACGTTGTAGATTACGTCGCCAACTCGTTCTATAATTTCACCGGATGTCCAAGACATTTCATTCCCGTTAAAAACCTGGGCATAAACTTTATCGCCTATCTTGAAACTACGTGACTTAGCTCCATGTTTAATATTGTAAGCTTGTTCCATTGCAATGTTCCGCTTTTCAGCTGATGCTGGCTTTAGAAGGTCCAGAGGTATTTAGAGACGTCTACCAATGAAACATTCAGATGGACGATGAAACTTAGTACATCCATAAACCAACGCCAATGCTTCCTTTTCAATCTGGCTGTACTTTTGTTCAGCAGACGTGAGTGCTCTTGAAACGTGATAAATAGCTTTTCGTGTACCATCTGGTATTTTATGAAAAATTTGTGCTCCAATTACTACCGTGGATACGTCTGCAGCAACAAAAATAGGAAGTTTGGAGTCATAGTGTGTCAGCAATAGTTTTGACTGTAGTAGTCTTTTAAATTCCCGAAATGATGACTCGCATTCCTTCGTCCAATCCCACTTTACTTCATTCTTCAATAAATTATCCAGTGGGTGACGGATGTCACGCATTTGGTTTATAAACTTACCATAGTAATTAATGGCACCTAAAAATGAACGAAGTTCAGACACATTGGTCGGGCGTTCCATATTTTGAATTGATTCGACCTTGGAAGGATCTGGGTGAATGCCCTTGCTGTCAATTACATGTCCAAGATATTTAATTGATGGTTTAAAAATTTCGCATTTCTCCCAACTAAAATATTTACAATTTTCCATATTTGCAAAAATTTCATCCCCATGTGGTAAGGGATAAAAATTCGGTTCCATACACTGATTCAACCCTGTTGAGTAGTCTCCGTATATACGTATTTTGTTGTTTTGTTTACGTACAACTTCTATCGGTGCTGCCCACTCAAAATGTGTTATAGGTGTGATTATACCATCTGCTTCCAATCTGTTTAGTTCAGCTTCAACCAATTGAAGTGTTGCGTAGGGAACTGGCCTTTTTGGTTTGAAAACTGGCAATGAATTTGGTTTGACGTGAAGTGTTAATTTAAACAATGTCCAGTTTTGTCCTGGAGGACTTCAGGATAAGTCTGCTTAATTTCGTTAAAAATTATCTCCTTCTGCTCACTTGTCGACATTGCATTACAAATAAAATTTAAATTTTCATTCCAATAATTAAATTTATCAAATAAATCTGTGCCGAAAACATTTAAGTTATCAAGCTCTGTCACATATAATGTACCAGTTTGACTTTAATCGTTGTGTTGTATTTCAGTTACAAACTCACAACTATAGGTATTCGGCTATTCGATGCATCTGATGCTCTCTGTGTACATTGCTGCAACTGCGGATTACCTATAATTATCCAATTTGCCTTTGAAATAATCGTAACATCAGCCGCTGTATCCAACTGAAGTTTCATTTGCTTGTTAGCTATTGTGACTGTTATTAATTTACGTCGTTCAGCATGATTGTGAATTGCCTTTATGTTGTGTGGTTGTAGTTGTGTAGTGGCAACAACATTTGTACGTAATTCATCATTGTTGTGCTTTTTATACCCTCCACCACCATCAGTGGTGATAGAGGGTATATATAAGTTTGTCATTCCGTGTGTAACACCTAGAAATATTCATCTGAGACCCAACAAAGTATATATATTCTTGATCCTTATGAAATTCTGAGTCGATTTAGTTTTGTCCGTCTGTCTGTCTGTCTACCTAAAACACGCTCACGTTAAAACTAAGCAAAAGAAATAAACCAAATTTACCAAAAAATATTCGTTGTTGTCCTAAGCAGTTTGGTATTGAAAATCAGCAAAATCGGTTCACAACGTTAAAAGTTATGAGTAAGAATTTCAGACTACCTCGAAAAAAATTACTGTTTTTCGTAATTCTTTTGAAGTTTTCCCAGAAACCACCAAAGATATTGCGATGAATTTTGTCATACTTTATTTTTTCAGGGCAGTGATCAATTATGTTTAAAATCTTTACAATCGATCCAATATTTCCCATAGCCCCCATACAAAGGTATATATTCCCGGAAATTAGTTTATCGTTCATAACTCCCTCAAATATATCGGTATAAATACCAAATTTTGTACATACAAATATAATATGAACAGAAATCATACGGTCCATTATTAGTCATAGCTCCCATATAAGGCCCACTTCCGAAAATCATTTAAAAGCTCATATTTCATTGTCAAATAAAGCTATTTTAATAAAATTCGACACAAATATGGTTAGTCTAAATATAAATCAGTCTACGCAATTTTTTCCAGATAGACCCATAATTGGTCATAGCTCCCATATAAGGCCCACTTCCGAAAATCACTTAAACGCATATATTTCATTAAATTATAAAGCTATCGGGATAAAATTCAACACAAATCTATTTTGTATACATACAAATCTTTCTACAAATTTTTTTACGGATCGGTCCATTATTGGTCATAGCTCCCATATAAGGCCCACTTCCAAAAATCACTTAAACGCATATATTTCATTGAATTCTAAAGCTATTGGGATAAAATTCGACACAAATATGTTTTGTGTACGTACAAATCGTTTTACAAGAATTTTTACGGATCAGCCCATTATTGGTCATAACTCCCATATAAGGCCCACTTACGAAAATCACTTAAAAGCACATATTTCATTAGCAAATAAAGCTATCTTGATAAAATTCGACACAAACATGTTTTGTCCAATTATGAATCACTGCGAAATTTTTCCCGAATAGGCCCATAATTGGTCATAGTTCCCATATAAGGTCCACTTCCGAAAATCACTTACACGCATATATTTCATTGAATTCTAAAGCTATAGGGATAAAATTCGACTTGAATAAGTTTTGTGTACATATAAATCATTCTACCGCTTTTTTCTCGGATCGGTCCATTATTGGTCATAGCTCTCATATAAGGTCCACTTCTGAGAATCACTTAAACGCACATATTTCATTGTCAAATAAAGTTATCTTGAGAAAATTCGACACTAATATGTTTTGTCTTTACATAAATCACTCTGCGAAATTATTTCCGGATAGGCATAAAAAAAATTCTACCCAATTTTTTCTGGATCGGTCCATATTTGGTAATAGCTTCTGTATAAAAAATCCCTTAAACGCACATATTTCAATATCAAATAAAGATATCTTGATAAAATATGTTTTGTGTACATGTGAATCACTCTGCGAAACCTTTCCGGATAGGCCCTTAATTGCTCATAGCTCCTATATAAAGTCCACTTGCCATAATCACCTAAACGCACATATTGCATTGATTAATAAAGCTATTGGAGTAATGTTAGACTTGATCTTTTTCTGCATATAAATCATTATACGAAATTGTTTCCCGATTGGTGCATAATTGGTCACAACTCCAATGTAAGGACCATTTCTGAAAATTACTTAAACGTACATTTTATACATAGGTATAAAATTTGACATAAATGTGTATATTAAACGGAATTTTTTTCGGACCGGTCCATAAGTTGTCTTAGCTCTTATATAAAGTTAACTTCTGAAAATCACTTAATACCACTTAATTCGTTATTAAATTATTATATCCGGATAAAATTCGACATGAGTATGTTCTGTGTATAGATAAATCATTCTAAACTTTTCTGGACCTAATCAAAATTAGTTTGACAAGTTATCTACAAATTAGATAAGTAGATGGGTTTCAATAAAAAGTAGCTTGCTGATGGAGGGTATTTAAGATTCGGCATAGCCGAATATAGCACTCTAACTTGTTACTTTTACGTTGTTTTCGTTTGTACGATGCATGATCATGCTTGCCTTGCTTTGATGTGTTCTGTACGCGAAAACAACCACAATAACCGTCTTTATGATCTACCTTTCCACATTCTCCTCATTTGTGTTGTGTATAGGAACAATCCTTGACATAGTGCATTGATCCACACTGCCAGAAGGGACGTGTAGGACTGTTGTTGTTATTTTTATAAACGTCTTTGCTTTGTACGTTGTTTCCGTATTGTTGATTTTTCATCTTCTTATAAGATACGGCATTTACCTGAGGTGTTTGTGTCTCCACTAGGCTTGCGTCGTTCTTAAGTACCATCATTCGTTGCACCTCGGTTATTAATTTATCCAACGTGATGTCATTATTACCATCCAACATGGTTATAAGTTTGCTACGGACCTCCGCGTAAATATGTGACTGCAGACCTATTATAAACATGAGACACTTGAATTGTTGTGAGGTAATTTGGCTGCATTCAAAACGTTCACATAATTTGTTCACTCTACCGGCATAAGTGATGAAGTCTTCGTTGTCATCTTTCAGATTTTTGAGACAATTATACCGTGAGTTGAAAGGTGACTCTTTACGATCAAATAATGCGCTGAGTGATTTCAGTGTTTCGTTGAATTGGAGATCCTGTGGTTTTCTTGGTAATAAAAAATCGGCGTATTTCTCGTATACTTGTTGGTTTAATCTTCTTAGAATAAGTCGAACTTTCGATGCGTCCTCTAAGAAAAGTGCTTCATGACGGCTGTACCAATTAGAAAAATACAGATTTGATTCTGGGTCATGACAAAACTCGTTGATACTTTTGGATTATACATCCATCCATCCTGCCCTGTGTTGGGAAGAGGCTGTGGTGCGTTTGCTAAATTTTATGTGTGTAAAATTTCTGCAAGTGATTCGATCAGGCTTTGCTGACGAGCTGCTGCCTCGTTTTGTTGCACCAACAATTTGGTCATGATGCTTTAAAATGAATTATTCATCTTCGAGGTTAATGTGAGTTCCCTATGACTTAAAAATTCTCGTCGCCACTGTTATGACGTTGGTACAATTATAATTAAAACAAAAGACAACTTCTAATAACTATGTTTATTATTCAAGGTAGGTTTAAGAACTAAAGTAACAAAAAGAAAAACAAAATTATCGTTTAATTCAAAATGTCCGGTGTTGCCAGATCATTAATAATGTTTTTGGCTGTTGCCAACAATTTACATAAATTGTAAAAGTAAATTTTGAATAAATATGATAAAATTCATTTTAAAATAATTTTTCTAATTTTAGTTAACAAATTATTATCCACACGAATTTTTCGTTTTATTTTGAAAATAGTTTATGAATTATATTATACTTTTTCTTAAATTTTATAAAAATTTTGTAGTTTTATTTAATGATAATGTAATTAATATCATTATGTTTAATTTTGCTTAAATTTACAAAAAAAAAAATATTACGAAAGTTAAACATGGATTATTTTCAGTGTACCCTTCTCACGAAGGTGAAGGGAATAAATATAATTTTAAATTTGGTTTTAATGTTAACGTTTGTTTTTTACGCTAGATTGATCATATGGATTCTGACAGCTGAATCAGAGACCCGACTTACAAACTTTCTTAAAAAAAAAAAATGAACTAGTGCAAGAAATGACTAACCATTTTTAGTTATCTAAATTATCTAAAAAATTTGTTTTTGAAAAGAAAAAGATTTGAATGCACTTATAGAAAGGGTAATCCACCGATTTTTGGGCCAAATTTCGAGCAATTTATTTGTAATTCAACCCGTGGTTAAAAAATCTTTAAATACCAAAGAATCATGATCGACTGGTGAAATGCGAAATGCGGTCAGATCTCATATGGTCAACCAAGCGTTGAGAAAATGTTGTAGTTAAGATGAAAGTTAAGATAAAGAACAAAGAAAAAATGTATATTTTTATAAAATACAAATACGAAAATTCCGTTTAAGAGATATTAGGATATGTCTCCATGGCGATATTATGATTCATTTCTATTATTTTTTCCAATACTAATTTTCTTAAATACCAATAAAATCCGATGCAACAAAAAATCTGTAAAATCCATGTATAATATGAAAGTAGAATTAAATACGTTTTATTTAAGATACAAATCATCAAATTCTAACGGGTAGTTTTGGACAAAACTAGACGTAGATAGATATATATGTGATTATTCTATAATTTCTAAGAATTGGAAGTATCGACATATTTTATAACTAAAATCTAATTTATTATAAAATTTATTTCACAATTTATATAGTTTCAAAAAAGTAGCGAACATGCGCTGTTTTCAAATTCAGTGGTTGACGTTTTCACTCAACTGACACAATGTTTCGATGTTGTTAGCAAACTCGAGTGTCCAGATCCTGAAATATGGAAACGTTACATGAGACGTTTTGCTAAAACAATCGTAAAGGTGCTAATAGCTTATGCCGATATTGTGCAAAAAGAATGCCCAGAACACATGCAGGATGAACGTATTGTAAGTATTGAGTATTTATGAACTAAACTAATTACGTAAAGCAAACTTAAAATAAAAAAATAACAAAACAAAAATAAAAATCAGATGTTGAAATCACTAGCATTTTTTACTAATTACAAACCAGTGCCTCATTCTTGTATTTTTTCCGAATCGAGAAGAAAAAAATAAAAATATGATAGTCTTCCAGTTTTTAACAAGGTTATTCTGTTTATTTTTAAAATGCACGCATTAAAATTTAATATCAAATATTTAAATTTCTTGTGTTATACAATATGATTATAAACTTTCTAATCATTTTTCTCGATGCGGAAAATACAGAAACGGGGTACAACAAAATAATACATGATACATTTCTACTAAATATATGTGTGTTTACAGGCGTGTATTTTAATGAATAATATTCAACAATTGCGTGTGCAGTTGGAAAAAATGTTCGAATCCATGGGCGGCGATAAATTAGAAGAGGATGCGGCGAATATACTTAAAGAACTGCAACAAAATCTCAATTCTGCCCTGGATGACTTAGCTTGCCTTTTCGCCATAAGGTAAGAGAATTAGTAAAATGTAAACGAGATAATTTGACAAAATTAATATCTTTTCGAATATTACTATAATACTTAAGTCTGGAACCACGTATTACTCAATCGGTACGGGAGCTTGGTGATTTGCTGCTCGCAATTAAGGGTGGTGGAGGAAGTGGCAACATAAATGCTCAAAATCAAGTAGCCCAACGAAATGCTGTGGCCGTGGAAGCAGACGAAGTGTTGCGACCACTAATGGATCTTTTGGATGGTTCCTTAACTCTTTACGCACAATCATGCGAAAAGACAGTACTTAAACGTCTGTTGAAGGAACTGTGGAAGATAGTAATGCGCACGCTAGAAAAGACTATCGTGTTGCCTCCAATGACTGATAAAACGGTATTGATTTGAACTAATAAACAAATATCAGCATATTAACGTTCCAACTTAAAAACATATTTACAGATGATGTTCAAACATCTAACGGACAATGCTAAAAACCTCGCCTCTAACGCTAAAATAGAAGATATGGGTCGTCTATTTAAGTCACATATGGCTGGAAAGCAAGATGTTAAAAGTGCTTTAAGCGGTGTAATGGATATTTCAAAAGAAGTCGAAAAGAATTTATCGCCTAAACAATGTGCTGTTCTTGACATGGCCTTAGATACAATTAAGCAGTACTTCCATGCCGGTGGCAATGGACTGAAGAAAACGTTCCTTGAAAAATCACCAGAACTCCAAAGTTTACGTTATGCATTGAGCCTTTATACCCAAATGACTGATACGCTTATTAAAACGTTTATCTCCAGCCAAGTGCTTGAAGGTTTGTTTCAGATACAGTAAATCTAACTTACGCAACTATATTTGTTTTCACCCTATTTCTACAGTTGATCCCGAAAATCAAGAAGAAAGTGTGGGCGAAATATCTGTACAAATTGATCTATACTCACACCCTGGAACGGGCGAATATAAAGTGAATGTAAAAGGTAAAAAGTTCGTAATTCAGTATACATATGTCGCTCCATTTCGCCATTAATTGTTTTTAACTCTAAATTCAAATAATTATTTATTTAAATATTTTTTAGTTGTGGCAGCAAATGATCTTAATGGCAAATTCCATCTGGCATGTTTCGTCCCTTTGTTGAGATCAATCTTATTGGACCCCATTTACAGGATAAGAAGCGTAAATTTGCTACCAAATCGAAATCGAACAATTGGTCGCCGAAATACAACGAATCCTTTAATTTGTAAGTTCACATATAGATACTTATTTTTTGATATGAGGATTTTTTTTTTACAAATTATATCTGCTACCATACAATTACAGCACTATTGGCACTGAAGAACAACTGGATTTTTTCGAATTGCACATCTGTGTCAAAGATTACTGCTTTGCAAGAGATGACAGATTAGTGGGTGTGGCCGTTATACCTCTAAAGGATATACTAGAAAAAGTAATTGTTTAAAATAAAGAAGAAATTTGGAATTTTGTTTTGATCATGTAACTTGGTCTCTATTATAGGGTTCGGTTGCTTGTTGGCTGCCATTACAAAGAAGAATTCATATGGATGAGACTGGATGGACAATTTTACGTATTCTATCTCAACGCAATAATGATGAAGTAGCCAAAGAATTTGTTAAGCTAAAATCGGAGATCCGGCAGGAACCAACCGCCGGCACGTAGAGATTGAAATGAATAAAATCATTTTACGCACACACCCACAAACACTTGACAAAACCTACCAGCCAACCATACATACATACTTGCATGCAAATTTAAAGACTTTCATACGTTTATACATACATATAAAACATACTTAAGTACATACCTACATAAATTAATATATATATATCGAATATTTTCAAATATATAAAAACAAATTAAAGAAATATTAATAATAAAAACAAAATACTTACTTTGGAGAGAACCTAAAATTCGATTTTTCTTACTCTTAAATTTACAACAAATTTAATATTACAACGTCTGACACTCAATATTAGACATGAACCAGATGATATAGTCTGAAAGTATAGATTAAATGTAGCAAAACCATGTTAACCGTTTTTATTTCGTAGTCCTGTTTCATTTGAAAAGGACTTAAATCTTTTAAAAAACAATTTTATAAGTAATTTAACAAATTTAAGTAATTTATTTCACTATTTTAAATTTTTATTTAAGAAAATTAAAAGTTGTGTTTCTGATTCTGCTGTCAGATCTCATATGGTAAACCAAGCGTTGCACAGTGGTATAGGAAAAAAAAAAGAGGGAAATAATTCGGTAACTTCTAAACGGTTAATCCGATTTTAATGAAATTTGGTATGCACAAAGAGGAGGTGTTGTCGAGTTTAGGTTTTGAATTTGGACCTTATAGGCCAACCAGGGGCCCGGCGGGGGGTCCTCAAATTAGGACACCTCGGCTATGTTAAATTTTTAAAACGATCCTATTTCTTCATTTGAGTTCCGATTTAAAAAAAATTTCGTATATAGAATCTCCTCATCGAGCACTATAAAAAATGTCGTCGTAGCAGTAAATTATCTCTTATAGTTTAGGAGATATTCGCATTTGAATATTAAAATTTTAAAATTTTTACCGTCCTTACTTTAGTTTTTTTGATAATAGCAGGTCCAAATATTTCCGATTTTCGCCATTTTTTTTATTTGCTTAACAACAAGTTTATATACCAAGCAGTGAAAGAATTATGTAAAAATCATGACTGAGTCCAAAGTTATAGGCATTAAAATTTAAAAAATAAAAAAGGCGATTTTTGTCATTTTTTTGGGAAAAAAGTATCTTTTCTTTTTAAGTTATCTAAAAAGTTTCTAAGAAGATGTATATAGAATTTATACTTTTTGGAAAGCTGACTTTACATAAAATACGATAAATGAAACAAAACCTAAAATTTTTGATACCGAGGGGACCAGGTCCATCCAAAAAAACCCTATTTTTTATGGAAAATTAAATTTTGAGCAAAAATTCTCAAATCGCATAGTCGATATCAAATTATAGTGACCTGTTTTATATGACCCAATAAGTTCTTAATCATTTTGTAACGGGTTTCGATAACCCCGCCCCTGGTATGGATATAATAGGCAAAAAACCAAAAAATCCCATTTTTGGGATTTTTTAAAACTTTTTTGGGAATTCCGGGATTTCTAATAAGAAAATTCGAAATTTTTATTTAATTTTGGATTTTGAGTAAAAAAATCTACCTAACTGTAAAATTTCATCAAAAATATTCATAAATAAAATTTTTATTGCAATTTGAAAAATTTGTATCTTCGCAAAAACTGAATAAAAAACATTTTTTAATTTTTTTTAAAAAAAGTATTCCGCGAATTTTTAATTTTCAAAAATTATATACAGTTTTGAAAAATAGACAAAATTACCTTTCCATTGATATATAACATGCCTACCTAATGTTTTTTAAGTGACAAATTAATTAGGGAAAACTCAACATCTTTTAGAAAATTTACCTAGCACTATTATTTTCATCCATATATGTAACAAATTTAAGAGTTAACCTTATGGATGAAAATAATAGTGCTAGGCAAATTTTCTAAAAGATGTTGAGTTTTCCCTAATTAATTTGTCACTTAAAAAACATTAGGTAGGCATGTTATATATCAATGGAAAGGTAATTTTGTCTATTTTTCAAAACTGTATATAATTTTTGAAAATTAAAAAATTCGCGGAATACTTTTTTTAAAAAAAATTAAAAAATGTTTTTTATTCAGTTTTTGCGAAGATACAAATTTTTCTAATTGCAATAAAAATTTTATTTATGAATATTTTTTGATGAAATTTTACAGTTAGGTAGATTTTTTTACTTAAAATCCAAAATTAAATCAAAAATTTCGAATTTTCTTATTAGGAAATCCCGGAATTCCCAAAAAGTTTTAAAAAATCCCAAAAATGGGATTTTTTAGTTTTTGCCTATTATATCCATACCAGGGGCGGGGTTATCGAAACCCGTTACAAAATGATTAAGAACTTATTGGGTCATATAAAACAGGTCACTATAATTTGATATCGACTATGCGATTGAGAATTTTTGCTCAAAATTTAATTTTCCATAAAAAATAGGGTTTTTTTGGATGGACCTGGTCCCCTCGGTATCAAAAATTTTTAGGTTTTGTTTCATTTATCGTATTTTATGTAAAGTCAGCTTTCCAAAAAGTATAAATTCTATATACATCTTCTTAGAAACTTTTAGATAACTTAAAAAGAAAAAGATACTTTTTTCCCAAAAAAATGACAAAAAATCGCCTTTTTTTATTTTTTAAATTAAAATGCCTATAACTTTGGACTCAGTCATGATTTTTACATAATTCTTTCACTGCTTAATATATAAACTTGTTGTTAAGCGAATAAAAACAAAATGGCGAAAATCGGGAATATTTGGACCTGCTATTATCAAAAAAACTAAAGTAAGGACGGTAAAAATTTTAAAATTTTAATTTTCAAATGCGAATATCTCCTAAACTATAAGAGATAATTTACTGCTACGACGACATTTTTATAGTGCTCGATGAGGAGATTCTATATACGAAATTTTTTTAAATCGGAACTCAAATGAAGAAATAGGATCGTTTTAAAAATTTAACATAGCCGAGGTGTCCTAATTTGAGGACCCCCCGCCGGGCCCCTGGTTGGCCTATAAGGTCCAAATTCAAAACCTAAACTCGACAACACCTCCTCTTTGTGCACACCAAATTTCATTAAAATCGGATTAACCGTTTAGAAGTTACCGAATTATTTCCCTCTTTTTTTTTCCTATACCACTGTGCGTTGAAAAAAAAAACAAAAATTTAACATAAAGAACAAGGGAAAAACAGAGTACCAAATATTCTTTCGTTTATCACTCATGTTCATGTAAATGAAAAAAAATATTTTTGTTGTGTTATCGTCTACACATGTACGAAAAGACAAAACAGGTTTTGCTTTATTCATTCTTGTATGTATTGTTTGTTTGTTTTTTTTTTTCGTACACAAAATTGAGAAAAGAATACCGGAATATTTTCGTAACTTTACTCAAATGAATGCGCATATTTTATTTTGCACTCTAACTTCGAAAATTTAAAGCAAGGAATATTTTTCATTTAAAATTACACCAGTGGTGCTCAAACACGTACTACCATAGACTACCATAGTTTTATTTGTGTGGAAAGCAGAGAAACAGAATTCAATTCAAATAAAAGTATATTAATAAAATAACTACAAACTATAAAGTACATATATGCTAACTGTCAAATATTTATTATGGATTTTGACAGGCAGTGTATATCAAAGTCAATATATAAAAAAAACTATCAACTGTCCTCTCATGTTCTCCTACATTAATTCGGCTTTCTCAAAATTTTGTTGTTGTATTTCTGTGTGATTTTAAAAACGTCGCGCAAGTTGAGAGCAAACCAACTGATATTGTTCATTATAAAAAGAAGAAGAATTAAACCTATAGTGTTTCTTACCCTATCACGCGTGCTATGAAATGGCAATCTTGAGCTCTTCTAGTTTTATACCCTTGCATCATAATTTTAAACAAATTAGTGGTTCTTTTTGGTGTTTGTTAAACTCGCTGTCCGTCAACATAAGGTTCAAGAGGCAGCCAGCTACATGTAGTTCGACAATATTTTATTTAAAATATTATAATTTCATAAATAATTTCAAAATCCTACTTTTTGTTCGAAAAATTTTGAAATTACCTAAGGTGACCAGATTTTGGAAATGAAAATAGATGACATAAAGAAAAACGTAACATTTTGCGAATTAATAATTTCTTACGTGCTTTACAGAAAATTTTGTGGATGAAAAATAAATTAAAATAATATGTAATATATATAAAAACTTACATTTAGATTTACTTATAAATACAATGGAAAGTTATAGTGTCAGGCCTATGCGTAAAAACGAAAACTTTTTTAAAACCAATAACAACTTTTCTATGATTTAAAGTTAAAAATATGGTAAAAAAAAGGTAGGATGTTTATGAAGATTGTGAACATTTTTATGTATTTGTTTTTTTAAAATTTTATATTTCGCCTAAAATTGGTTAACAAACATAAAATAAATTTTTGTGAATAAACCCGTAACACGCGTTGTACTCGGCAAAAAAGTTGAAATAGTGTATTTTCATTTAACACTGTAGTTTGTAACGCGTCTGCCGCGAAAAGTTCAACTTTTGACGCGTCGGCAGCTTATCAGGGTTGTATTTTGTTTTGTATAGAATAAGAATAAAATAAATTTCTTCTACAATGGAAGAAAAAATATTAACAATTTAGAGTGCTATATTCGGCTGAGCCGAATCTTAAATACCTTCCAGCAGCTACTTTTATATTAAAACTTTTTAATTGATCAAATATTTGTAGAAATAAGATTCTCATGTCATAAATAGAAAAACCGCAAGATTTAAACAGCTTAAATCTGTTACAATTGCAAGATTTATTGAACACTAGCATACCCTGGGTGCTTCGCTACCCTAACTTAAATTAAATACATCAAAATTTAGTTTACTTTTATAGAAAATTAAAATTGATTAAACATTTTTTTAATGTTTCAGTTTTATACGTTCAATATCACGTGATTAAATTCGCATTCAGTAAGAAGCTTGTATTTTTAGTCTCATTCATTTAGCTTCTACATTATAGAAAATTTCGAAAGTACTATTTGAAAAAAAGTACTATATCTCTAATAGATTACCATTTAATCAAAAATTGTATGTTTCTGTGTTCAATATTATATACAATTCAAAAAATATAATTTTAATGAATGAAAAAGTACCAAAGCTCCCTTTCAGTAGATTCCCATTTACTATGGTCCCTACATTTTAAATTTTATTTTCAATATCTATGTTCAATATCGTAAAAATATCAAAAAGTACTATCGGAAAAACGAATAAGTACAAAAATAATAAATTCTCATTTAATAAGGACCGTGTGTTTCCGGTTAACCATTATAAAGAATCTAAAAGGTACCATTTGAAGAATAGAAAAGTACCAATAGTTCCCACTTACAGAATATTATTCAGTCAAGACCATATATGTTAAAATTAATGTTTCTAGGTTGAATATTTTAGAAAATTAAAAAAGGACCATTTATGAGATAAAAAGTACTAAAAAGTTCTCTCTTAAAGAATCTTATTCAATGAGGACCGTGTATGTTTAATAATCATGTGTTTTGAATTCATATTAAAGAATATGTAAAGAGTATCATTTGAAGAAAGAAAAAGTACCAAAAGTGGAATAAAAGTGGAATGTACTAATAAAGAGTACAATTTTTCCCCTTTTCACTTAGAAATATATTTTTTCGAGAATTAAGTTCACAAAATGTTCCGTATTTAAATCTAGATATCATAGATAAAACTCAAACGATTCAAATCTGCATTCATTTGTTCCAGAAAAAATTTACTCGAATTTGGTCCTATATAGGATTTAGTACTCGAATTCCAAAATAATATACCAACAGCTTATTTTGTATGAGTAAATAAACTACTTTTTAAAATTTTTATAAAAATTGGCTCAATGAGTTTGAATAAATTAAATTTCCCGTTTTTTTCCCTTTTTGGTACTTTTTCCCCAGTGAAATAGCTAAAATTTTATTACAATAAATATTACAGAGTTAGTCCGTAATTTAATAGGAATAATTCAATAAACCGAAAAAGTTTTCTTAATGTGCTAAAAAAAGTACCATAAATACAGTTTTTCTCCCTTTTACACCCAAAAAGGACTGAATTTTAAAAAAGTACGAAACAGGTGTCTCATAATTTTGGGAGATGTATCCAAAATATTTATAAAAAGTTTATTATGTTAATTAGTTCAAAAGTTATAAGGGGCCAAAAAAGGTACCAAAATCACCTTTGTTACACATTTTTACCCCTTAAAAGTACGAATTTCAAAAAAGTACCAGACACCCATCTGCTCATTTTAAGAGTAGATACATTTAAAATGTTTCTTGTATCACTAATATGTGTAAGATAATTAATAAAACATGTTTACCCGTTTTTCCCCCCTTTTTACTCGTAAATGTACAAATTTCCAAAAATCCCTCCTTAGTGGATCTACATAACCAAAAACACATCTACTGTCAAAATTTCATGATTCTAGGTTCAGCCGTTTGGGCTGTGCGATGATGAATCAGTCAGTCAGTAACGCTACTCTTTTATATATATAGATTACAAACGCCATTTTCTTTTATATTTTTAAAGCACCCTAAGATATGCTTTAGCGATATTTAATCATTTGTGTGAAAGATTTAAGGAAACTCAAATTTTCGGAGCAGGACCTAGTATGGGAGATATGACCAATTATGGACCGATCGTAAAAACATCTTTAAGTAACATTTCGGTATATAAAAGCTATATTTAAGTCAAATTTTGTATCTGTTTCAGAAGGGAACCTTGTATGGGACCGAGTTTTTGTTTTGAGTTTTTTGTTTATTGTGAAAAAAATCTGTTTTTATTTTTTTTTTTTTCATTTTCAAATGAGAAGAATTGACATATTTGAGTATTTGGCATTTTTTATTTTTCACTATTCACTTTACAAATATGTGCTAAAATAAAAAATACAAATGTTTTCATTTATGTGTGCTTAAAATAAAAAAAATAGCTTCTCATTTCCGAATGTGAAAATAAAAAACATAATTGCTAATTTCATTCATGTCTATTTATTACGAATGTATCAGTTTAAGTGTTCGTACATGAATATTTCTGAATTCTGGAAAAAATATAATATAAAATATATATTAGGAATTTCATTTGTAATAAAAGTTTTACAAATAAAAATATGTACAAACATTTATGAGATATTAGGATATGTCTTCAGTGCAATACTATGAATTGTTTCTATTATTTTGTCCAATCAGGACTGCCAGATACATTTGTAGAAATATCGGCAATTTTTTCCTAAAATATCGGTATTTGTCGGCACTTACATTTAAAAAATCGGCAATTGAAAAAAAAAACAATTTCGAACCAAAGAAACATATCATAAATTAATTTAAAATCGCAATATTGTTTTACATACATACATAACTCAGGGAATTTTTATTCAGAATAGGTCTAATAAAAGGGAAAACCGAAACTTTGTTTTTTCTGGAATAAACTCGTTTAGAATTTGCAGAAAAATGTTAATTTATAATTATTTGTTGAATACTTTTCTGTAAAATATTTTCTAATTTTGGTAATGAGAGTAGTTATTTCATACATTACATGACAAAGTAGTCGCTATCAACAACATTAATAATTTTTTTTCAATAGGATTTGTAACCAATTGTCTAGACATATGTCTAATAAGAATTAATTAGTTGTTCTAGTCCTAATCGATATTAGAAGTGTTTTGTAAAAATTATGTTTTTTACAGTTTTTTTGAAACCGTTCCAAATAGTATGATAAAATATCTTATTGATGGAGCATTGAGTAAGAGAAAAGACTAATAAACACAGAAAATAACTGTAAAGCCAGCCGGTTTTAAATCCGGGAATTTTGTGAAAGCACATTTGTAATCAATTATTTTCTTTTTTTTTTTTCGTCGAACAAAAACCGGGTAAGTGTTCAAAATTAGCTTTTCCACAAAATGTGTAAATTTATTTTCGAACCTTAAAAATCTTAAAAATTTTAATTTTTTTTAATTTCAATTTCTTTATTCCAATAACCTAGCCTATATAGGCCACAATCGGTTATAAATTTCTACTTATAAAAAATTTTAGCATCCTTAGGATTTTCATACATAGGTTGTGATTCCTTTTCATAATATACAGATGTAAGTACATCTCGATCCAATTGACATTGCTGATGTAGCAAATTGTGTTTTATTGTAATGTAAATTTTCTTTTCCTAATTTTTTTAAAAGCTCCATTAAATATAACCAATTTACAATATTTTTGAATTGAGTAAAAAATCTGCATTTTTGAAGCAAAATCGGGAAATCGGCACTTTACTATTTTTAGGGTAAAATATCGGCAAAATGCCGATAAATGTGCAATTCTGGCAGGCCTGTGTCCAATGCTAATTATCATAAATACCAATACAAATCATCAAACTCTAACGGGAGTTTTGGACAAAACTAGACGTATGTAGTAGATATAGTAACCACTAACCTGGCCTCCGGTAGGTTAGTGGTTAGAGTTCTAGTCTGATAGACCGGAGGAGATAGGTTCAACTAACTAAATTCTAATTTATTATAAAATTTATTTCACAATTTACATAGTTTCAAAAAAGTAGCGAACATGCGCTGCTTTCAACGTTTTCACTCAACTGACACAATGTTTCGATGTTGTTAGCAAACTCGAGTGTATAGGGTTTTTATTTATGATAGGGTGATACGCTATTGTAGATTTAAGTTCATAATAATATTTCACAATTTATAATTTTTAGGGTAACCGGTTAACCGAAATCTTGGAAATCTTTAAAATATTATAATATTTAGTTGAAAATTGTAATTTTGGGAAATATTATGAATTACTTAATAAGATATTTACAGTTTTTAGTATAGATATGTACATTAATATATCATAAGAAAACAAACTTATACAGATTTGAAGATATTATTGATTTATTCAGGTATATTGAAGTTGCCATAGGAGGGATAAATTGACCTTTGAATATATAATGCATCTATATCAATAAAAAATTGTATGTCCAGGACTATCAAGTATAAATAACGTTCAGGCTCGCGACTATTCATCGGGAACGGAAGTAGACGACGACTGTCTCGACATAGACATTGAGCCGCTGCTTTAATTGTGACCTCCCACCGCTCGCTACGCCTGTGTTGTTCAAATTACTGTGAATGACGCTTAGGAATATTGACAGGTGTCATTCTGACTTCTTGTCAATCAACCTAAGCGACATTACAGACAACAACGCTTATGTTTCGATAAATAAAGTTCGTTCTGAGAACGTTTGAGAAATTTCTAGATTTTTATTATATTCACGCAGTAAACAAGTACACAGAGGGAAAAAGAAATATACACGCTTGGTACCAAATTGGCACCAAAGAGTTTGTAATTTTTCAATAACAACCGTTGTCAAAGTATATACATACGTACGACAACACTATGTCGCAACGTTGTCAACATTGCAACAATTCGTTGTCGAAATCTAAATTTTTTACACATACGTTGTCTAAATGTTAACAAACGTGGTAAGCTCACTATTGGCAACGGATTGTTTGCAATAGTGAACTTACCACGTTTGTTAACATTTAGACAACGTATGTGTAAAAAATTTAGATTTCGACAACGAATTGTTGCAATGTTGACAACGTTGCGACATAGTGTTGTCGTACGTATGTATATACTTTGACAACGGTTGTTATTGGAAAATTACAAACTCTTTGGTGCCAATTTGGTACCAAGCGTGTATATTTCTTTTTCCCTCTGTGTAAGTGCATTTTATCATCAAAGTTATTTATTCGTCTTAATAAATAACAAATTTCTTCATATAATGGTTGTAATTTGTTTAAATAGTTAATTATACCCTACACCACTTTAGTGGGGAGGGTATATTGGGTTTGTGTTGATGTTTGTAACGCTCAATAATATTGGTCCTATGCCCACCTTAAAGTATACCAATCGGCTTAGAATCATTTTCTGAGTCGATTTAGCAATGTCCGTCCGTCGCAATTTTGAAGGTAATTCAATGAAATTTGGTACATGATCTATTGTCCCAGGGATGAAGCCAATTGAAAATGGTTAAGATCGGTCCATTATTTCACCTACCCCCATACAACTGAACACCTGAATAGGGCTTGTAAACATTATAATCAAACTACAGGTCGCAATTTTTAAGATAATTCAATGAAATTTGACAAGATCTTCTATGGTACCGGAGACGAAGCCTATTGAAAATGGTTGACATCGGTCAATTATTTCACCTAGCCCCCATACAACTGAAGCCGACGAATAGGGCTTTCAAATTCATAATTATGTTTACTATATTCGTATCTCTACAAAATGCTGCAAAACCAAGTTCTATACTTGCCTTGATGACTCTAATGAATTTTATAATTATGGGATCTCATTTCACCATAGTCCCTATACAAAGCCCCCTTCAAAATTTGATTTAAATGTCCACAATTTTATTCAACAATAAATGGCTTAAGTATATATGAGGCAAGGTACAATTCAACTTAAATGCTTTATTATGAAAACTAAATCCTATTTTATTTTTGTAACAGGTGTAGAGTATTATATGGTCGGCCTTGCCCTACAATAATTTCTTACATGTTTTTTATTGGCTTAAATCAGACGTCGGCGCTAGTATTGTTCTGACAACGAAGATTTTCGGCAAATTACATTTTTCAATAATGCAATTTAATCTTCAAAATTAAAAATAACCAAGTATTTTTTTCAGTGCAATTTCATTGAAAAAATACCAATAGTGTGTGTGTAGTGGTGATTTTTTTATCTGCCTCTCTTCTAATTCTAACAATCGCAGTTGAAGTTAGCTGCAGTTGGTTTTATTTGACGTTTAGGGTATGAATTTGCCAGTGTTGGGTAAAAATAGACTTTAGTGCGTGGTATATGCAAGGGTAATATGTGTGAAGACATGTTAAGAAAATACTTAAGGTTTTCCTTCGGGAAATCCAGCATATGCAATATTTGGGTTCATAGTAGTATTTTCCATCTGATTCTATTTAAATTTCCTTTTTTTATAGCATGGGCAGGATCAAAATCTCTGTATGATTGGGTTAGTGTGTTAGTTATGGGTTAATAATGGGTGGGTAATATTTGGTTGGGTTAATGAAATAATGGGGTTGTGTTTTGATTATTGGCTTTCTTTGGTTTGACAAATAAATCATCCTATTCGACTACTATTTTAGGGTATTTAATTTTATAGGGTAGGATCAGTGTAAATTATCAATTAAACTATTGTCCTTCTAAGATCTTTTTTTCTTCCTAAATCAACTCGAACAATTGTCATTATGCGATTGGGTTTGACAAATGTGTGGTTTGATAATGGAGAAAAATTGAAAAAATATGAAGATTTATCTTAATTTTGAAGTTTTTTGAGGTGGTATGAAGATTAGAAGATTTTTATACCAAAAAAGAAGATTTTTATAAAGTTAGAATTTTTATGTTTTTCAATTCATCAGGAATGAAATTTAATAATCAAATACATTTAAAACAAGTAAGAAAGTATAGTCGGTCGTGGCCGACCATATGATACCCTACATTAAATGTGATTTATTTTTCATAATAAAGCATTTATCTTCAATATACCCTTGTTCCGAAACATTTAAGCAATTTATGGATGAAAAACTAATTTTCTGAAAGAGGCTTTATATGGGGGCTAGGGGCAAATATGGACCAAGGCCGATAAAATTTTGTGAATATATTTATATTTACATAATATTTATTGTGCTGAATTTCATCGCAATATTTGTGTTTATAAGTTAATTTGGGACAAGTAATTTTCTGAAGAGGACTTTGTATGGGAGCTAGGGTCAAATGGGGCCCGATCTTTATGAAATTTGGCTGTCATCAAGACTTCTATAAAACTTAGTTGTGCCGTATTTTATCGATATATCTGTATATTTAACATAATTATGAGCTTAGAAGCCCTTTTCGGGGGGTTCTGTTCTATGGGGGCTAGGTGAAATAATGGACCGATTTTAACCATTTTCAATAGGCTTCGTCCTTAAAGCCTATTGCGTGCCAAATTCCATTCAATTATCTTGAAAATTGCGACCTGTACCTTGCGCACAAGGTTTACATGGACAGCCAGCCAGACGGACGGACGGACATAGCTTAATCGACTCAGAAAACGATTCTAAGCCGATTGGTTTACTTTAAGGTGGGTCTAGGACGAATATTTTTGTATGTTACAAACATCAGCATAAATCCACTATACCCTCCCCATTAAAGTGGTGTAGGGTATAATTATCGCATTCTAAAATAAATTGTAGTATCTCTGTTTATTATCTAATTTAAAACCTATATATTGATCGTCCAAAGACAAGCCTATGCAAAGGAAGTCAGACGGCTAAAATAAGAAAATTCAATGATTTAACACATAAAATATTTTGATCAAGGTTGGCAACCGTTTCGAAACGGTGATAAGGTAGCGGTATCGGTGTTTTGACTTATTTCGGTATTGATATTTTAGTGTTATCGGTATTTCGGCTTATTTCGGTATTGATATTTTAGCCTTATCGGTATTTTGTATAATTTCGATATTGATATTTAAACGTTATCGGTTGTGTACAAAAAATATATTTTAGCGGTAATTTCGGTATGATTTAATAATTAAAAATATGTTCTTAAATTCAATGCAACAGCATAAGCAAACTTTTAAATACAAAAATAACATTGGTATTATTGTTTTACATAGTTTTTTAAAATTTAAATTAAAGCAGTGTAATTCGATTTTTATTACTTTAATTCATTCATTCTTAAAACATAAATGAAAAGTAACAAGTGAGAGCCTTATATTCGGCTGTGCCGAATCTCATATACCCACCATTAAACCGTATGCCGTAAAAGAATGCTCCCTGTAAACATCAGGGTGATATTTGGAATATTGCTTAAGTCAATTATGGACCGAGCTCTTTTGAACTAACAAAATACTCATTTTTACAAAATATTTTTGTTAAATTTTTAAACCGTGATTAATATTCTGAAGGGGTTCTTAAATGCGTCAATTATGAACCGATACTCATAAAATATTGTACATAGATTTTGTTTTGTATAAAACTTGTTTAGCGAAATTCCTGAAGAGAACCTTATATAGGTGCTAGGGTCAGTTATAGATCAATCCTCATTAAATTTGGAATGAAGAATTATATTGCTAAGTATAATTTGTTTATGTAGATTTTTATTGGTATGCTCGTAATTTTCAGAATCCTCATCAACTTTTCTGAAGAGGACCTTATATGATGGGTAGGGTCAATTATTGACCAATCCTCATAACATTTTGTAGACCGATTTTGGTTAATATAAAACCTGTTTAAACTGCCAGCAATCAGCGTTAAAGTAATTTTCTGAAGGGGGCTTAGGGTGAGTTACCGACACATTTCGCATAATATTCGGTAGCAAAATTAACTTTCATATAAAAGTTTCTTATGTCGGGGGTAGGATAAATTATGTCGGGGGTAGGATAAATTATGGACCAATTCTCACTAAATTTGGTTTGCTTTGCTCGTTTGAAACTTATGTGTACCGAATTTCATAGCTTTACGTATTTTTAAGCTAGTAATGAGAGTTAAAGTCATTTTCTGAAGGGGACATTATATGGGTGGTAGGGTCAGTCATATACAGATTGTCATGAAGGTCAGTAGATTTGGGTCGTATGAAACTTACTTATTTCGAATTTCAATTATGAGCCGATTCTCATAAAATGCAATAGAGAGGTGATGGCTAAATAGTAAGACACTTACTTATGTCAAATGTAATCGCTATACTCGTTTTTATCCAGTAATGTGTCTGAAGGTGACCTTATATGTGGTGTAGGCTCATTTATGGGCCGATCCTCAAAAAAATTGGTATAAAGATTTTGGCTCGCATAAACTTATGTGTGTCGCATTTCATCGCTTTAGTCATTAACTCCACCTCCGGTTATCGTTCAACCTATAGATATTCTTTAACATGACGATAAAATATAACCAGACATTGAGATAAGGAGGTTTAGAATCTAATAAGGACACAGAATATATATATATATATTCTTGTGGGTTTATGACCAATATTTCGATGTGTTACAAATGACAAAATTAATACGCCCCCTCTTTTTTGATGATGAATATAAAAAGAAGGTTGTCATTAAATAAACGTCAGTGATGTTAACAATATGTGTTAAAAAAGTGAAGAGTTACACATTTTTTGGAAATTTTTGTTTCTTTAATGAAATATCGTATTTTAGCGTTATCGGTATTTTGGCTTATTTTGGTAATGTTATTTCAGCGTTATCGGTATTTTAACTTTTTTCGGTATTGATATTTTAGCGTTATCGATATTTTCGCTTATTTCGGTATCGGTATTTTAGCGGTAACGATAGCTTAGCGATAACGGTTGCCAACCTTGATTTTGATTGTATGTAAAATTAGACGCAAGAGAGTCCAACAAGGGGTAAAAGACAACTATCCCATTATCTATAATTTTTTAAACATTTGGTTGAATGTTTATATATTGGCTTCTTTATCACTAATGTATTCCTTCCGAAAGACAAAACCAGAGCGAAGGAAATCGTGTCAATTTACTTTACTGTTTTTAAGTAATATTTGCAAATCTGATAAGCATGGAAACAGGAATCCCGTCTGTTCTGTAAACCGAATCCGAGTACATTTCTCGTTTAAAAACGAATTCACATACTTTTTCTCGTTTTAAAACCGAGTAGGTACACAAATTAAATGGTTATTTTTTGCGTTTTTTAATACAATTGTAACTTAATATGAATGTATAGGGTAGTAGGGGGATAGGGGCACATCTGCCAATAGCGAATAACTTGAAAACTGAGTAATCGATTTTATCGCATTATCAAATTTTGTTTTCGTTTATCGATTATCTATCATCCCTGAGAATTTGAAACATTAACTTTACATATGATAGGAGGCAGATATGATTAATTGTTTTTCAAAGGGCTGTGAAAATATTTCAATGTGTGAACTTTTTGTGTAATATAATTTGAAGTCCGAAAAAAATTGAAATTAAAACCCAAAACTGCCCGTGGGGCACATGCGCCAAATATATGTAATGCTTGTGATGTAGAACAAAATTTGGTTAAAATATAGAAAAAATCAGTAATAATTTGTTTTAATTTTTTGTTAAGTTTTGTGAAATAAACTATAAATATCTGGTTTATTATACTATGTTTAATGAATTAAAGTATAAAACAGCAAAATAAGTTTTATTTTTGTAATTTTTTCTTTTATTTTACTAACTAGCTAAAACCCTGCGTGCTTTGCTACTCCTGTTGATAGAAAATAAAAAATATTCAAAATGTATTGAAATACATTGTTTATGAAAATTTTATTAATATTTGCTTGTCACTATCCAAAACCATAAAGTAATAAGACAAAGAAAGTTTGATATTTAAAGTATTTTATTGATTAATTGATTTTTATGTATATTATTTCTTAATAATTATTTCTTATTCCTAAAAATAAAATTTACAAAATATTACAAAATTACTAAAATATAATTGTATAATTATAATAATAATTATAAATAAATATAATAAATTATTGTATAATTATAATAATCTATATATAAAAATGAATGTGTGTTTGTTTGTATGTTTATATGTTTGTATGTTTGAACGTTATAGACTACTAAACGGCTGAACCGATTTTCTTGAAATTTTCACAGCGTATTCCTGCATGTCTGGAATAGGTAATAGGCTACTGGCGATGAGCCACGCCCACATTAAGAAAATATAAAATCCGTATATTTGAGATAATATAACATTTAGAGTCCTCAAATTTTGTCGGAGCCACTTTAGTGTCAATATGATCATTTAGGACAAAAAGTAAGTAACTAGCATTAGGGGGCGTGGTACCTCCCATATAAATTAAATACAAAAATTCGTTTATCTGGGAAACTAATAGAATTAATTCTTAAAATTTAGCACAAAGAACTTTAACATCCATGTAAACATTTTGGGTAATAAATTGGCGGACTACCCATGAGGGGAGCGGCACCTCCCTCCCATATTAATTAAAAACAAAAATTCGTTTATCTGGGAAACTAATAGAACTAAATTCTTAAAACTTTGCACGAAGAACTTTAATATTCATCTGAACATGTTTAAGGAAAAAAGAGCGGATCTTCATCTGGGGGGCTTAGAGCCCCCATATGAATAAAATAGAAAAATTCGAAAAAATCTGAGAAACTATTAGAGCTAGAATCTTTAAATTTTACTTGAAGAACTTTGACATTCATCTGAACATTTAGAGTATAACGGGCGGACTTCCAATGGGGTACTTAGTACCTCTCATATGAATTAAATACAAAATTTCGTTTAACTGGGAAACTAATAGAACTATATTCTTCAAATTATGCACAAATTATTTTAATATTCATCTGAATATTTTGGAGGAAAAAAGGCGGACTTTCATCCGGGGAGCATGAAGCCCCCACACGAATTAAATTCGTATATCTGAGAAACTATTAGAGCTAAAATCTCCAAATTTTACATGAAGAACTTTGACATTCATGTGAACATTTAGAGAATAACGGGCGGACTTTCAATGAAACATATTTAACATAACATTTAACTAACAAATATTTAAAAAATAAATACATATGGGCAATTCCACACGATTGTATGTGACATTCGTACGCTTTCAGAGTGGTATAGATTTGGTAAAAATGGGAATTACATACATACATACATACATACATACATACATACATACATACATACATACATACATACATACATACATACATACATACATACATACATACATACATACATACATACATACATACATACATACATACATACATACATACATACATACATACATACATACATACATACATACATACATACATACATACATACATACATACATACATACATACATACATACATACATACATACATACATACATACATACATACATACATACATACATACATACATACATACATACATACATACATACATACATACATACATACATACATACATACATACATACTACATACATACATACATACATACATACATACATACATACATACATACATACATACATACATACATACATACATACATACATACATACATACATACATACATACATACATACATACATACATACATACATACATACATACATACATACATACATACATACATACATACATACATACATACATACATACATACATACATACATACATATAAAATACTTTAAGTAAAATTTCTTTCCTTAGTATAAACTATAAATTCGGCCCTATAACTTCAACCATTTATAACATATTTATATTGGGTTAAAAAAAAATAGCTTGCAGGTGGAGGGTATTTAAGATTCGGCATAGTCGAATATAGCATTCTAACTTGTTTACATTACATTCATTCCAAAAATAATAAATATTTTAAATATTTGCTTGTTAAATTTTAGCTATTTTTATAAAAAATATAAATAATCAAATGAACAACTTTAAAAATAACAATATTTCTCAGCTAAACTCATATTAAAATAAGCAATTGGTCGTTATTTTACCAAATTTGTATAAATTATTAAAGTATATTTGTTAAACATATTTAACATAACATTTAACTAACAAATATTTAAAAAATAAATACATATGGGCAATTCCACACGATTGTATGTGACATTCGTACGCTTTCAGAGTGGTATAGATTTGGTAAAAATGGGAGTACTTGGAAAACAATATTGATATTCTGCTCCATTCTGAGAATACTATATTTGCAAAAGGAATCATCCAATCATCGCAATCTTGTTTTCCAAAATATGGATTAAAAAATGGCTATATCATACGTGACGAAAAACGGAAGTGTTTTTGAAGTACATGTAAACATTTACGAATTCTGTAGGTGTATCTTTTTATACCCTCCACCACCATCAGTGGTGATAGAGGGTATACATAAGTTTGTCGTTCCGTGTGTAACACCAAGAAATATTCACCCAACAAAGTATATATATTCTGGGTCCTTATCAAATTCTAAGACGATTTAGCTATGTCCGTCTGTCTGTGTAAAACACGCTCACATTAAAACTAAGCAAAGGAAATCAACCAAATTCACCCAAAATATTTATTATTATCCTAAGCAGTTTGGTATTGAAAATCAGAAAAATCGGTTTACAACGTAAAAAGTTTGAGTAAAAATTTCAGACTACCTCGAAAAAAATTACGTTTTTTTCAACATTCTTTTGAAGTTTTCTCAGAAACTACCAAAGATATTTCGATGAATTTTGTCAAACATTATTTTTTTAGGCCAGTGATCAATTATGTTCAAGATCTTTACAATCGATCGAATATTTCCCATAGCCCCCATACAAAGGTATATATTCCCGGAAATTAGTTTATCGTTAATAACTCCCTCAAATATATCGGTAACAACACAAAATTTTGTACATGCAAATATAATATGAACAGAAATTATACAGTCAACGTAGATCTCAGTCGGTCCACAATTGGTCATAGCTCCCATATAAGGTCCACTTCCGAAAATCACCTAAACGTACATATTTCATTGATGAATATAGCTATTGTGATAAAATTAGAGTTAAATATGTTTTGTGTACATACAAATCAATCTACCAAATTTTTTTCGGATCGGTCCATTATTGGTCATAGCTCCCATATAAGGCCCACTTCCAAGAATCACTTAAACGCATATATTTCATTGAATTATAAAGCTATAGAGATAAAATTCGACTTGAATATGTTTTGTGTACATATAAATCATTCTACCACTTTTTTCCGGATCGGTCCATTATTGGTCTTAGCTCCCACATAAGGCATACTTCCGAAAATCACTTAAACGCTCATATTTCATTGTCAAATAAAGTTATCTTGATAAAATTCGACACAAATATGTTTTATCTTTATATGAATCACTCTACGAAATTTTTTCCGCTATAGGGATAAAATTCGACTTGAATATGTTTTGTGTACATATAAATCATCCTACAAAATTCTTTACGGATCGGTCCATTATTGGTCCCATATATGGCCCACTTCCGAAAATCACTTAAATGCTTATATTTCATTGTCAAATAAAGCTATCGGGATACAATTCGACACAAGTATGTCTTGTATACACACAAATCATTTTACAAATTTTTTTTATGGATCGGTCCATTATTCGTCATAACTCCCATATAAGGCCCACTTCGAAAATCACTTAAAAACACATATATTTCATTGAATTCTAAAGCTTTTGGAATAAAATTCGACATAAATATATTTTGTATAAATATGAATTACACTACAAAATTTTTTCCGGATAGGCCCATAATTGGTCATAGCTCCCATATAAGGTCCACTTCCGAAAATAACTTAAACGCATATATTTCTTTGAATTCTAAAGCTATTGGGATAAAATTCGACAAGAATATGTTTTGTATGCATTCAAATCATTCCACAAATTTTTTTACGGATCGGTCCAATGTTGGTCATAGCTCCCATATAAAGCCCACTTTCGAAAATCTAAATCTAAAACTATAAGGATAAAATTCGACTTGAATATATTTTGTGTGCATATAAATCATTCTACCACTTTTTTTCCCGGATTGGTCCATTATTGGTCATAGCTCCCATATAAGTCCCACTTCCGAAAATCACTTAAACACACATATTTAATTGTTAAATAAAGTTATCTAGATAAAATTCGGCACAAATATGTTTTGTCTTTATATGAATCACTCTTCGAAATTTTGCCGGATTGGTCCATATATGGTAATAGCTCCTATATAAGGTCCACTTCAAAAAATTCACTTAAGCGCACATATTTCATTATCAAATAAAGATATCTTGATAAAATTCGACAAAAATATGTTTTGTGTAAGGTCATAGCTCGTATACATATAAAGCACTTCCGAAAATCACATAAACGCACATATTTCATTAATTAGTAAATCTATTATAGTAAAATTCGAATTGAATTTTTTTGGGCATATAAATCATTATACGAAATTTTTTCCTTATCGGTCGATAATTGGTCACAATTCCCATATAAGGACCATTTCCGAAAATTACTCAAATGCACATTGACAATCAAAGTTATCGGGATAAAATTCGACATAAATGTGTATTTTGTATATACTAGGGTGATCGATTATTCGACATTTTCCAAAAACCGGTTTTCGAATAGTTCGAATAGTTGACATTTAAAAAAAAACCGGTTGATATTTTTCAAATTCAGAAAAAACCGGTTAACCGGTTTTTCATTATAAATAAAAAAAAAATATTTTAATTTGAAAAACTTAATGTTTATGTTTAAATTTGATTAATAAAACATGGCCAGAAATGATTTTTAACAGTTTAAAAGATTATAACTATAGATCTAGTCGTCTGATTTACATTATTTCATTAATATAAAAAATTAGGAAAAAAGTGGGACACTTCTGTTAAACATAAGGTACTATGTAATCCTAGCTTATTTCAAAAGCCCTGTTTAGGACAACACTTCCATAAAATTTCAGCCGTAAATTAATTATTGTAAATTGAATATAATTTTAAGATTGATAAAATTTTATCAAACAGTTATCAATTTTACAAATAAATTTTTTTAATTAATTAGGAAAATCAAAAAAGTTTAACCAAAGGAGCTTTAGAAAAATATACGCTAGTTCCTCGACTCAAATAATTTTAAAATTTAGCTGTATTATTATTTACTTAAAAATTTCATTTAAATAATCTTTGAATACAAAGCAAATAAAAGTATTCGAAACCGGTTTTTAAAAAGTGAAAAAACCGGGTTATTCGATATTCGAAAAATCAACATTAAGAAAAAACCGACACTGGTAAAGCAGAAAAAACCGGTTTTAAAACCGGTTGAAAAATCGAGTCGATCACCCTAGTATGTACCCAGCAAAAAATCTGAAATTTTTGGTAATAGCCAGTAGTTATTTCATATATTACTTGGTAATGAGTGTTCATTATCATCCACATTATTTCATTTAGCTGAATAGGTTATTACTGGTAAAGAACAAAACAATTTGGATTTGTTATGGCTCAATTGTCTAGGTCGTTCATTTAACAAACAGGGGGTTCGTGGTTCGAGCCCTACTGTTTATTATTTTTTTTTTTTTTTCAAAATGACATTCATTTATATATTTTTGTAAAAAGCCGTTCTCAAAATTACAAAAAGCAACATGTTAATGGAGCATCGAGTAAGCGGCTGGAGTGAGAAACATAGAAAACAACTGAATGCCTGGGTTCAAATCCCGGCAGAGGAATTTTTTTATTTTTTGTTTTCTACATACAAAGTCGGCCCAAAATAACTAGCTATAACATAACATATTTGTAGGTTTATTTGTAACTAGTTATTTCGCAAAGTTTTTGTAATCAAATTAGTAACCATTTATTAATTTGTTTAAGGTAGGTACATATTATTTGAACCTCGTCGAACAAAAATAATTAGTTAATCACCCCAAAAGTAATTAGTTTCCATGTGATTCCAATATTACTTTCCAGATTACTAGGTAATGAAAATTTTTGCTGGGTATAAATCATTCTACGGAATTAATATACATTTTTCTCGACCTTATTAAAATTAGTTTGACATATGCATAAATGTAAATGTACTGAAAATTAGATATTTAAATGAGTTTGAATAAAAAGTAGCTTGCTGGTGGAGGGTATTTAAGATTCGACATAGCCGAATATAGCACTCTAACTTGTTTTAATTTCTAACACTTTTCATTCGTGATCTATAATTTTTAAATAAAAAAATTAATATAATTTTATAATGAACATTTTTGAATATCGTACGTGACACATCGTTTATGACAGATTTTTCTCCTGAATTATTTTTAGGTTATAAAATATATATTTTGGAAATATGTGCACACACACACACCTCAACAAATAAAAAGGAGTAGGAAAGTGCAGTCGGACATAGCCGACCTATATACATACATCTTTAAGCAATTTATAGATAAAATTAAAAAACAGAAGTTATATGGCGACTAGGGTCAAATATGGACCGATACTCATAAAATTTTAGGCTGGGATTTTTATTCATATAAAAATTATAAGTGTTTTTCTGAAATTAAACTTTGAATGGAACTAGGGTTAAATGAGGCCCAATCGTTATGAAATTCGTTATAATGGATGAGGCTTATATACATTATAGATCTGCTGATTTTGGAAGATATTATAATAGTATTATAATTATAGCTAAAAAGTGATATTTGCGGGTCCGATTGTATGGGGGCGAGGTGTAAAAATAGACCGATTTCAAAAATTTTCAACAGTCTTCTTCTTTGGTGCTACAAAAGATCATATATTATATGTTGAATTATCTTAAAAAATGCAAAAGTTATAGGGGTTTTATTTTTTCAGTCGTGGTTTACCTTTTCATGGAATTGCCCATATATTCTTAAACAAAATAATAGAAACAACATTTAAGAATCATAAATACGCCAACACTAACAAAAAAATGTAGCACGCCTTTTGAGTTTCCATTTAAACGTTCATTACGTACGAAGGCATTTAAAAAAGAAAGGAGAAAAAAACCCTGCGACATGTCCCCTCAGCTAAAAGTGCTCTAACTTGTTTTTTTAATTTTATTTCAAAACAAAACAGCTGTTTTGTTTATGTTTGTCATACGAAAATAAAGCACGGTCTATCGAAAAAATGACATATGTATTTCCACATGTATTTTACATATGCAATGTTTCACATGTATCAGATGAATGTAGAACTTTTACAGATGGAAATTTTGACAGTATATATGTAAAATACATGTCGTCTAATAGCACCTTAAGCACAACCTCAGACTTTTTGATTATTTTAACGTGTTAAAACTAAGCAAATTAAATCAACCAAATTTACTGAAAATATTCATTGTTGTCCTTAGCAATTTGGTATTGAAAATCGGTTCACAATGTTAAATGTTATGAGAAAAATATCAGACTACCTCAAAAAAAAATTAAGATTTTTTAGTAATTCGATGAATGTTGTCACATGTTATTTTTTTACATAGCGATTAATTATGTTTAAAATCAAAATAATCGAGTTAAAACTTCCCATAGCCCCCATACAAAGGTACATATTTCCGGAAATTTTGCACATGTCAATATAATATAAACAGAAATCATACTACTAACGTAGGTTTGTATCGGTCCACAATTGGTCATAGATCCCATATAAGGTCTACTTCCGAAAATCACTAAAATGCGCGTATTTCACTGATAAATAAAACTATCGAGATAAAACTCGAGATAAAACATTTTTTGTGGACATACAAATCATTCTACCAAATTGTTTCCGGATTGGTCCATTATTGGTTATAGCTCCCATATAAGGTCCTCTTCCGAAAATCACTTAAACGCTCATATTTCATTAACTTATAAAGCTATTTTGGTATAATTCGACAAGTTTTATATATATAAATCATTCAGCGAAATTTTTTTCAAATAAGTACACAATTGGTCATAGTTCTCATATAAGGTCCCCTTTCGAAAATCATTTAAACACACATGTTTTATTGATAAATAAAGATAACTAAATAAAATTCGGCACGAATATGTTTTGTGTATGTATGAATCACTCTCCGGAAAGGCCCGTAATTGGTCATAGCTCCCGACGCCATTAAATAACTCCCCACGAAATAACTTCCCAAAACAAAAATGAAATAACTCCCTAAAGATTTGTTCAGAAAGCAAAAACAACGAAATTTGGGGATTTAATTCGTTTTTTGGGGCATTATTTCACATTTAAAATGGGGAGGTATTTCATTATGAAATAATTCCTCAAAATTCAAAAATGAAATAAATCCCTAAAAATATTTTTGGGGAGTTATTTCATTATATTACATTTGTCACACGAAATAAATAATATATGTCAGATAGTCGGCCTTCGGCCGGGCGCAAGGGTTTTATCCTCTGGGGTACATTGGACACCGTCTTCGCTAAGAATACACTCTCCTTGTTTCAAAAGTGTTCGGCCTTAGGCCGGCTATTTAGGAAATCTTTATTAAGCGAAGCCGGTGTTGGTCATATTATAGAGTGGTAAATCCTTGCGCCCGGCCGTAGGCCGGCTATTTAGGAAATATTTATTAAGCGAAGCCGTTGTTGGACATACCATAGAGTTGAAAGTCCTTGCGCCCGGCCGCAGGCCGTTTATTAAGGAAATCTTTATTAAGCGATTAAACTGAAATGAATTAGACTTTGAAGCCCCACTTGAAAGTATGAGCGACCTACATTTTTTAGAAATGTCACTAAGACCGACTTGTTCCATAATTTGTTATTTTTAAATGAGAACTTATTTCATTTTAAAATTAGGGATTTGTTTCATATGAAATGAATCCCCAAAAAATGGGGTGTTATTTCATTTCAATTTAGGAAGTTGTTTCATTTCGTTGGGACTTTTTTTCATTTTTAAATTGTGGAATTATTTCATAATGAAATAAGTTCCCAAATTTAGGGAGTTATTTCGTGGGGAGTTATTTCATGACGCCATAGCTCCCATATAAGGTCAAATTTCGAAAATCACTTTTACACCTATGCCGAGCTATGCCGAATCTTAAATACCCTCCACCAGCAAGCTACTTTTTATTAAAACCCATTTAACTATCTTGTTTTTAGCTAACTCGGCATAAGTTTTGTTTCCATAGTGAGGGTACTATCACTTAGCAATTAGGTCTAACAAAATTTGTTGTAAGTTTAAAAAGTCCATATCCGAGACTTTTTAAACGAGGTTGTTGGCGTTATATGGGAACTACGACCTGTAACGGATAATTTAAAGAATTATGTGGTATTAAGTGATTTTCAGAAGTGAACCTTATATGGGAGCTATGACTATATTTTTCCCGGATCGGTCCATAATTGGTCACAACTCCCATATAAAGACAACTTCCGAAAATTAATTAAATGCACAATTTCATTGACAATAAAAGTTATTGCGATAAAATTCAACTTGAATATGTTTTGTGTATATATAAATCAGTAGACGGATTTTTTTCTGGTCGGACTATAAATAGTCATAGCTCCCATATAAGGTTCACTTCTGAAAATCACTTAATGCCACATAATTCTTTAAATTATCCGTTACAGGTCGCACCTCCCTTATAACGCCAACAACATCGTTTAAAAAGTCCATATCCGAAAATCCCTTACAATAAATTTTGTTAGACCTAATTGCTAAATGATAGTACCCTCACTATGGAAACAAAACTTATGCCGAGTTAGCTAAAAACTAGATAGTTAAATGGGTTTTAATAAAAAGTAGCTTGCTGGTAGAGGGTATTTAAGATTCGGCATAGCTCTAACTTGTTTCATTATGAAATAATTCCCAAATTTAAAAATGAAAAAAGGTCCAAGGAAATGAAATAACTCCCTAAATTAAAATGAAATAACACCCCATTTTTAGTGATTTATTTCATATGAAACAATTCCCTAATTTTAAAAGGAAATAAGTTCCCATTCAAAAATTCGACATCTAGATTAGAAAATAAAAAAATTTGGAACAAGTCGGTTTTAATGACATTTTTAAAAAAAGTAGGTCGCTCATACTTTCGAGTGGGGCTTCAATGTTTAATACATTTCAGTTAAATCGCTTAATAAAGATTTCTTAATAGCCGGCCTGTGGCCGTGCGCAAGGACTTCCTACTCTACGGTATGTCCAACAACGGCTTCGCTTAATAAATATTTCCTAAATAGCGGGCCTACGGACGGACGCAAGGATTTATCACTCTATCATATGTTCAGCACCGGCTTCGCTTAGTTAAGAATTCCTAAATAGCCGGCCTAAGGCCGTACGCTCTTGATACGGGGAGAGTGTATTCTTAGCGAAGCCAGTGTCCAATATACCTCAGAGTATGAAACCCTAGCTCCCGGCCAAATGCCGGCTATAAAACATATATTTTTTATTTCGTGTGATAAAAGTAATATAATGAAATAACTTCCCAAAAATATATTTAGGGATTTATTTCATTTTTGAATTTTGAGGAATTATTTCATAATGAAATAACTCCCCATTTTAAATGTGAAATAATGCCACAAAAAGCAATTAAATTCCCAAATTTCGACAATTGGCGAAATTCAATTGGCGCATTTGAATCAAACTTACGAGTGGCATTGAGTTAGCGGTGATACGTTGTGCCATTTCACAGCTTTTATTAACCTCCTCGATGTAGTCATCATGCTCCTTTAGTTGAGATGGGGTTAAAGTTTAGTTCAAATTCTCTAAAAAGGCAATAAATTCTGCGAATGTTCTGCTTCGATATCGGCAGATTTTTCTGGTTGACTCGTTGACATGGTGGACATAATGAATATCGTCTAGGGAGTAACTAGAACGCAACAAAGAACTAACGAAAACGACGATTTTACAAAGATGGATTCTTTAAAATAATTAATATCCGAATTGATATTACTTAATTAACAATATCCCAATTGATATTGTCTACATATATCCGAACTAACGATAAAATAGCTACTATATTTTTCTGCATTTTGTTTAATAATTAAAGTCAGTTTCTGGACCAAAAAGTCCCTTAAAAATATACAAATTGAAAATGAGCCCAAATTAGGAAATTTTGACTAATTTGAGAAACTTTTTTGGAGAATTATACTGAAATCAGTAGGGAACTAAGGACACTTCGGGGCATTTTATTAACTACAAAAATTCTTACAATTAACCGTACACAATTTCAAACGATTTTCTTGCTATTTGTAGTAAAAGTACATGCAATTGAAGAAACTCTGAAACGATTATGAAAAATTCTGCACAAAATCATAAAAAACAAGTAAGAAAGTATAGTCGGGCGTGCCCGACCATATGATACCCTACACCAGTTATAAATATTAAATGTGATCTATTTTTCATAATAAAGCATTTATCTGGAATATTACCTTGATTCCGATTTATTTAAGCAATTTATTGAAAAACTAATTTTCTGAAAGAGGCTTTATATGGGGGATAGGAGCAAATGTGAACCGATCCCGATAAAATGGGCTGGATAGACTTATATTTATATAATAATTTTCTGTGATAAATTTCATTGCAATAACAGTATTAATAAGTGAATTGCGGATATTCAAGTCATTTTCCGAAGGGGGGCTTTGTATGGGGGCTAGGGTCAAATGAAGTCCGATTATTTAGAAATTCGTCAAGGTCATCACGGCTTGTATAAAACTTAGTTGTGCGAACTTTTATCGAGATACATTTATATTATACAGAATTATGAGCTCAAAAGCCCTATTCGGGGGCTTCAGTTGTATGGGGGCTAGGTGAAATAATGGACCGATTTTAACCATTTTCAATAGGCTTCGTCCTTGAGTCAAAACAAACATATGTTCTAAATTCCATCGAATTATCTTGAAAATTGCGACCTGTACTTTGATAACAACGTTTACATGGACACACGAACGGACGGACATCGTTAAAGCGATTCAGAAAGTGATTCTGAGTCGATCGGTATACTTTAAGGTGGGTATATTACTAATATTTTAATGCGTTACAAACATCAGCATAAACGCATAATACCCTTCCCACTATAGTGGTGTAGGGTATAATTAGGGCTCGTTGGAAGATTTCAAATTCCTTTAAAAAGAACAAAATTACGTTTTTTTTCTGTCCTAGGAAAATATGAATCTTGACAGAGAAAACAAAACGACTTTTAATTTGATAATTTTGAGTTGTTCGTTAAAGAGTAAAATATACAAAAGTACGTTTAAAAATATTATATTTATACCCACCATCAAAAAAGATGGTGGGTATAAAAAAAAAATTGATTTTGCCATTCCATTTGTAACACATCGAAATATTGGTCATAGACCACAAAAGTATATGTATTTTGGGTCCTTGTTAAATTCTAAGACGATCTAGACGTGTCCGTCCATCTGTCTGTTGAAAGCACGATAGAGTTTGAGCGGAATGAGCTTGAGGGTTGAAATTTTCCACAAATATTTTCTATAGGTAAGGTTTGTTTGGTATTGAAAATGGGTCCACATTTTCGGAGTGCCCCCATACAAGTGGACCCTCGAAAAAGAGCTTTAACGGGCATATCTGTTTTAAAAGTACGAGTATAGCGATGAAATTCGGCATGAATAAGTTTCATATGAGCCAAAATCTCCCTTTTATGAAGATCGGTTTATAATTGACCCTACCACCCATATAAGGTCCCTTTCAGAAAAAGGCTATAATGTTCATTACTGGCTTAAAAATTAGAATATAGCGATGAAATTCGACACACTTAAGTTTCATTCGAGTCAAAATCTCTCTACCAAATTTTATATGGATCGGTCAATAATTGACTCAACCCCCCTTCGGAAAGTGACATTAACCCTCATTACTAGCTTAAAAATACGAGTGTATGAAATTTTACATAAGTAAGTTTCCTACGAGCCAAAAACTCTCTTCCAAATTTTATGCAGAGCGGTCCATAAATGACCCTATCGCCCATATAAGGTCCCCTTCAGAAAATGACTTTAACGTTAATTACTGTCTTAAAACTACGAGTATAGCGATGAAATTCGACACACATAAGTTCCATGTGAGCCAAAATCTCTTTATTAAATTTTATGTTGATCTGTCAATAATTCACCCTACCTCTCATATAAGGTCCTCCTCAGTAAATTTGATGAGTAATATCACCCTGATGTTTATAAGGCAGCATTCTTTTTACGGCATACGGTTTGATGATCGTATACATTCATTCAAGATCTAATATAGATTCTGTTTGAAAATAGTTATTTTCTGAGGATATACAGCAGATTACAGGTTTTGAAATAAAAATTGTTTTCCGGTGGAAAATATAAGTGATGGGACTATTATATACGAATCTACAACAATATAATTTTGATAGAAAATTTTCGTATGCTATTTTCTCGATCGTAGTAAACTAGATCCGATTCTGTTTTAACCCTCTGGGACCGACATGGATTTTTCTTAACTATTTTACTGGTGTGATGTCTACTAGACACCATTTTTTGAAAGCTTATATTTTCTAAGATCTATTTTTTAAACCCACTAAAAATATTTCATTTTATAGTATAAGGGTCTAAGTAGTTATTAGGGTGATCGATTATTCGACATTTTCCAAAAACCGGTTTTCGAATAGTTCGAATAGTTGACATTTGAAAAAAACCGGTTGACATTTCTCAAATCCAGAAAAAAACCGGTTAACCGGTTTTTCATTATAAATAACAAAATCTATTTTAATTTGAAAAAATAGACGTTTATGTTTAAATTTAATTAATAAAACAGGACTTAACTGTTTTTTAACAGTTTAAAAGATTATAACTTTAGATCTAGTCGTCTGATTTACTTTATTTCTTTAATGTAAAAAATGGAAAAAAGTGGAACACTTCTGTTGAACATAAGGAACTATGTAATTCTAGCTTATTCTAAAATCCCTATTTAGACAATTTTCATAGTCATTCCAACACTTCCATAATATTTTAGCCGCAAATTTATTATTGTAATTGAAATATAATCTTAAGATTGATAAAATTTTATCAAACTGTTATTCCAATAAACTTTACAAATAAAAATTGTTAATTAATTAGGAAAATCAAAAAAGTTTAACCAAAGGTGCATTAGAAAAATATACTCTAGTTCCTGGACTCCAATATTTTTAATATATAGACGGGCTGTATTTTTATTTACTTCAAAATTTAACTTAAGTAATCTTTGAATACAAAGCAAATTAAAAGTATTCGAAACCGGGTTTTAAAAAGTAGAAAAACCGGGTTGTTCGATATTCGAAAAATCAACATTTAGAAAAAACCGACACTGGTATAACAGAAAAAAACCGGTTTTAAAACCGGTTGAAATCCGAGTCGATCACCCTAGTAGTTATTTATTATAATTTTTTTTTAATTTCGACGTGATAATTCAGGTTAAATAGTGTTTATTGACAAGGTTCAAATTGAAAAATCTAATTTTTCTGATTTTTTGGTGTCTGTCAGACTACAACGTTAGTCCCAGAGGGTAAAAATAGTTATTTTTTGAATATATACAGCCCATCACAGATTTTGAAATAAGAATAGTTTTTCGGTGAAAAATATAAGTGATGTGAGTATTATATACTGATCTACAACCGATTTTACGATTTAGATGAAAATTTGGTAATAAATTAAATTGATTACAGATTTTGATTTTACCTAATCGTAAAGTTAGTTAAGGATCTATAAACATTTTAGAGTTTTCAAATAAAAATAAATTTTTAATTAAAAATTTAACTAAATAATAATTCTCATATACTATAAGAAGTATATATCATGATCTTTAGCATTATAAATGTAACAAAAAGTGGACGGAAAATGGTCATTGCATTTCATTAAGTTCGCAACAGGCCCGAAATATATGTGTATTTATTCGGATTTGAAGTATTAAACATTCTCTTCCCCAAACTAACCTAACCATTCACGATAGAACTATTGTCATGCAAAGTTTCATGAATCATGAAATCCAGATCAAAAAGTTGATTCCAAAAATACACTCTCTGTTGCCAAATTTCTTGAAAATCGGTTAATTTTCGGTTATATTTAGCCTAGAAATTTGGTGTTATAGCTGTTATTCTAAAAGTGAACATAAAACTGTGAGTTTTTTTAACTTCTGAGGTTCGACCTATTAATATGCCGAATTTTATGTAAATAAGTTTAATAGTTATGTACCCAGCAAAATCTTTGCTTACAATGATTACCATTAAGTACTTTATTAATGACTTACTTTGTATGTAAAGTCTAAAAAAATCATAATAAAGAAACAAACAAACATAAAACAGTTACTTTTTCTTTTTTTTCCTTTTTTTTGTGCACACGATATCAAATATCTATTTTTAGACAAACAGAAAATAAAATAGTATTTGTGTGTGAAAACTATTATTTGACGCACAATAAAACAGCTAAGCAGTGGTGTAGTGAGTGGAGCATCCAACTGGCAGACGGAAGGTATTGAGTTCAACCCCAGTCTGTGTCGACTTTTTATTTTTATTTTTTCATAAATATTCTATAAATAACTCTACTAAAAAAACAACTTATTTCCAACCAAATAATATTGACTTACTTTTGGAACATCTCAAACAAAAATAAGTACTTTTTCTAGTAGAATTGTAAGTACTTTACTCGATGAATTCTGGTGATTTTTCTAGTGAATTTGTAAGCAAATATTTTGCTGGGTAGTGAAATAGTAAAAAAGGGTCTCATATATATTTGTTATTATATATTAAACGTTTTGAAGATGTAATGTGTCGTACTGTTCATTCCACAGCATTCATTATAACAGATTTCATGAAAATCGTATCAGTAGTTTTTTGTATGACTGAACGTAAATTTGGTATGATAATTGCTTTACAAAAAGTTGGCGTAAAAAGGGACATGGCGTCCGATCCAGATCCTGGGGTCAGATCTATCGGTATACCAAATTTCATGCAAATTGGTCCAGTAGTTTTCTGTAAGTCCCTTATGAAAATTTTGAATTACAATTATATAGAAAAAAAAAGTTCTCTCTTAAAGAATTATATTCAAAAACTGCCGAGTATGTGTTATTATCGTGTATGTATCATTGGAAGAAAGAAAAAGTACCAAATGTGGAATAAATTCTGCCTTTCTGGAAAGTACTAATAAAAAGAGTAACATTTTCCGCCCTTTTAGTCTAGGAATAGACTTTTTCGAGAATTAAGTTTACAAAATATTCCATGTTTAAATCTATATATCACTGATAAAACTCAAACGATTCAAATCTGCATCCATTTGTTCCAGAAAAATTATGCTTTCAAAAAGTACCAAACAATTTACCCGAATTTGGTCCTATATAGACCTTAGTACCAGAATTCCAAAATAATATACCAATAGCTTATTTTGTTTGAGTAAACTCTTTTTTCAAAATTTATAAAAAGTACTGAATTTTAAAAAAGTACGAAACAGTTGTCTCATAATTTTGGAAGATATATCCAAAATATTTAAAAAACGTTATTAAGTTTATTAGTTAAAAAGTTATAAAGAGCCAAAAAGATACCAAAATCACCTTTGTTACATATTCTCACCCCTTAAAAGTAAGAATTTCAAAAAAGTACCAGACATCCATCTGCTCATTTTAAGAGTAGATACAGGTTCATTTAAAATTTTTCTTGTTTCACTAATATTGTGTAAGATAATTAAGAAAACCTGCTTTCCCCCTTTTTACCCCTAAATGTACAAATTTCAAAAAATCCCTCCATAACCAAAAACACATCCACTGTCAAAATTTCATGATTCTAGGTTCAGCCGTTTGGATTGTGTAATGATGAATCAGACAGTCAGTAGCGCTACTCTTTCATATATATAGATAGATTGATATAAAATAACAAAACCGATCACGTCGGGGTCACCAATGTTTGTGTCTGCAATAGTTTTTGCAGGCCAAAAAAATTATTACAAACTAACTTCTTTATTGAAGTGCTAAATATTAATGACAACATTTTTTTCAATTTCTTTTAAAACAATAAAGGAGTTAATACAAAAATTTACATAAAATAGCCCAATAACTGTAATGCATATACTATATTTTCAAACAGGTAATCAAATATGTTTAAATAATATAATCAATCATATATAACTATGTCTCTGAGATATTGCATTATGAAAATATTGCACTCAGAGAATGCAAGTAAAGAGCGAAGACTTTTTATGTACGTAAAGGGCCCTTCAGACGATCACACTTTACGTACGACAAGTCTAATGGCTTAAGTATGTATAGTTACAAATATGAACAAAGTAATGAGCAACAGTAATAAACAATTTTAAAGATATTTATAACGTTTTTTTAAGAAACAAAAAATAAGACAAATTTTTAAAGTTGACCAGGAGCGTATCTGCCTTCAACAAACACTGACTGGAAAATTCTTGGGAATTACGTACCAGAAACTAATATCAAATTCACACGGAGCACTTGAGTTACTTAATTACGCCTTTTTTTGTAATTTTATTTTTTATTTGTCTCCAACCAATGAAAACAAACAGCTGATTATGATAAATACCCGATAAAAATTAGAGATGACACTAATTTATTCGCACGTAAATCAAACTGATTTACGTACAGCTTGTGTAATTCGAAGCTGAAATTTTGTATGGCGAATCATATCATTCAGTACGTAATTGGGGGTTGAATGATGAATGAGAGCGTGAATTACGAATATTTGCACCGTGTGAACGGTGTATAAGTTTCTTCACATTGAAAGTTAATACATTGAACACATTGTTTTTTCCTCAAGAACACTGATTGGAAAATTATTAGGAATTACGTCGATGAAACTGAATTTCTGCACATTGAAAGATAATACATTCAATGAACACATTGTTTTTTTTTTACCAGCAAACATTTTTCTTCCATGAAAAGGAGCGCACAACAGGCCGATAGTGTTCTAGGTGTATTTCTTTGCATTTGAAGTAGTACACATCTTCCTATCAGTCTAACCTAGTAATTTTTTTGATACGTTTTTTTTTTATAAAAAAAGAATAAATTTCGAAAATATTATTTGGAATTTATTTTAGAATTACAAACTTACAGATCAATGTATCCCTTCCCTTATAATTCATTTTTATACCCTATATCACCGTCAATGGTGATAGAGGGTATATATAAGTTTGCCATTCCGTGTATAACACCAAGAAATATTCCTTTGAGACCCAACAAAGTATATATATTCTGGGTCCTTATCGAATTCTGAGTCGATCTAGCTATGTCCGTCTATCTGTCTGTCTGGTTAAAACACGCTCATGTTGAAACTAAGCAAATTCAATCAACCAAATTCACTGAAAATATTCATTGTTTTCCTAAGTAGTTTGGTATTGAAAATCAGCAAAATCGGTTCAGAATGTTAAATGTTATGAGTAAAAATATCAGACTACCTCAAAAAAAAAAAAAAAATTAAGATTTTTTCGTAATTCTTAAGTCGTTTTCTTATAAACTACAAAAGATAATTAGATGAATTTTGTTACAGGTTATTATTTACATAGGGATTAATTATGTTGAAAATCAAAATAATCGAGTTAAAACTTCCTATAGCCCCCATACAAAGGTTCATATTTCCGGAAATGTATTTATCGTTAATAACTTCCTCAAATATGTCGATATCAGCTCAAAATTTTGTACATATTTTGCCCATATAAGGCCCACATCCGAAAATCACTAAAACGCGCGTATTTCACTGATAAATAAAGCTATCGAGATAAAACTCGAGTTGAATATGTTTTGTGTACATACAAATTATTCTACCAAATTCTTTCCGGATCGGTCCATTATTGGTCATAGCTCGCATATAAGGCCCACTACCGAAAATCATTAACTAATAAAGCTATTTTGGCAAAATTAGTCATGAATAAGTTTTGTATATACATATATAAATCATTCAGCGAAATTTTTTTCGAATAAGTACACAATTGGTCATAGCTATAAGTACACATATGGTCCGCTTTCGAAAATCATTTAAACGATTTAAATAAAATTCGGCATGAATATGTTATATATATATATATATATATATATATATATATATATATATATATATATATATATATATATATATATATATATATATATATATATATATATATATATATATATATATACGATATTTTTCCCTGATCGGTCCATAATTGGTCACAACTCCCATATAAGGACAATTTCCGAATATAAACTAAGTGCTCAATTTCATTAACAATAAAAGTTATTGCTATAAAATTCAACTTGAATATGTTTTATGTATATAAAATCAGTATACGGAATTTTTTTCAGGTCGGTTCAGAAATAGTCGTATCTCCCATATAAGGTTCACTTCTGAAAATCACTTAATACCACATAATTCATTATTTACTGTTTTTATATACGGAAAAAATTCGATATGATTATATTCTGTGTAATGATAAATCATTCTACTAAAATGTTTTCCAATTGATCCGTTACAGGTCGTAGCTCCCATATAACGTCAACAAAATCGTTTAAAAAGTCCATATCCGAAAATCACTTACAATAAATTTTGTTAGACCTAATTGCTAAATGATACTATGGAAACAAAATTTATGCCGAGTTAGCTAAAAACTATGTAGTTAAATGGGTTTTAAATAAAAGTAGCTTTAAATAAAAGTAGCTTTTAAGATTCGGCATAGCCAAATATAGCACTCTAACTTGTTTACATTCTCATTTATATTTTTTCCCAAAAACTCTTACAAGCATTAGTAATACCCCATATTAATAAAATATCAAATCCGTATATTTGAGATAATATAATAGTTAGAGTCCTCAAATTTTGTCGGAGCAACTTTAGTGTAAATATGATTACTTAGGACAAAAAGTAGGCGGACTAGCATTAGGGGGCGGGGCACCTCCCATATAAATTTAATACAAAAATTCGTTTATCTTGAAAATTATTACAGATAGAATCTTAAAATTTTGCACGTATAACTTTAGCATTCATTTAAACATTTTGGGTAATAAATTGGCGGACTAGCCGTGAGGGGAGCGACACCTCCCATAGGCTACTTTTTATTTTGAAATTTCAAGTGGGCCAATAAAATATGAACTCCGTATATTTGAGATATGAATTAAGTATATGAATAAGTATAAAAATTCGTATGTAAGTATGTATGTATGTATGTATGTATGTATGTATGTATGTATGTATGTATGTATGTATGTATGTATGTATGTATGTATGTATGTATGTATGTATGTATGTATGTATGTATGTATGTATGTATGTATGTATGTATGTAGTATGTATGTATGTATGTATGTATGTATGTATGTATGTATGTATGTATGTAGTATGTATGTATGTATGTATGTATGTATGTATGTATGTATGTATGTATGTAGTATGTATGTATGTTGTATGTATGTATGTATGTATGTATGTATGTATGTATGTATGTATGTATGTATGTATGTATGTATGTATGTGTATGTATGTATGTATGTATGTATGTATGTATGTATGTATGTATGTATGTATGTATGTATGTATGTATGTATGTATGTATGTATGTATGTATGTATGTATGTATGTATGTATGTATGTATGTATGTATGTATGTATGTATGTATGTATGTATGTATGTATGTATGTATGTATGTATGTATGTATGTATGTATGTATGTATGTATGTATGTATGTATGTATGTATGTAGTATGTATGTATGTATGTATGTATGTATGTCTGTATGTATGTATGTATGTAGTATGTATGTATGTATGTATGTATGTATGTATGTATGTATGTATGTATGTATGTATGTATGTATGTATGTATGTATGTATGTATGTATGTATGTATGTATGTATGTATGTATGTATGTATGTATGTATGTATGTATGTATGTATGTATGTATGTATGTATGTATGTATGTATGTATGTATGTATGTATGTATGTATGTATGTATGTATGTATGTATGTATGTATGTATGTTGTATGTATGTATGTATGTAGGTATGTATGTATGTATGTATGTATGATGTATGTATGTATGTATGCATGTATGTATGTATGTATGTATGTATGTATGTATGTATGTATGTATGTATGTATGTATGTATGTATGTATGTATGTATGTATGTAGGTATGTATGTATGTATGTATGTATGTATGTATGTATGTCCACATACAAAGTTAGTCCTAAAAGTCTTCGTGTGAAAATTTTTAAAAATCGTGTTCTGTTAATTTCCCTGATAAAAGTTGAACGAATTTTTGTATTTAATTAATATGGGAGGTGTCGCTGCCCTCATGGCTAGTCCGCCAATTTATTACCCAAAATGTTTAAACGCATGTTACATTTATACGTGCAAAATTTTATGATTCTATCTGTAATAATTTCCGTACTTTTTGTTCTAAATAATCATATTGACACTAAAGTGGCTCCGACAAAATTTGAGAACTCTAACTCTTATATTATCTCAAATATACAGATTTGATATTTTATAAATATGGGCGTGACTTGAAATTTAAAAATAAAAAGTAGCCCATTCATTACCCATTCCAGACATACAGGAATACGCTGTGAAATTTTCAAGAAAATCGGTTCAGCCGTTTAGTAGCCCTGCAAGCAACTCAACTAACTTTAAATGCATTAAAAGCCGACTTTTTCATCAACTAGTTATGGTTGGTATTTTTGGATTATTTTTAATGGAGCCAACTGACTATTTTAACATCGCGATGTCCTACGCAGTAGTCAATTGTCCGACTCTGCATGACTTTTCAACTAGCTTAAAGTTAGTTACTAAAAAATTAGCTTAAAGGTAACTTTCTATTAACTAACTTAAAGTTAATTGCAGAAAAGTCAAGTAATAGTTTTCTTTTGTATTCCCTACTGTATTAATTAATTACATTTTAATTAAATATACATATTTCAAATTTAACTACTACTTATCTAAATTACATTTCGCTTTAATACAAGTTATGATATTAGTTCGTTAAAATTAATAGACAGTTTTCTGCAGGGGAACTAATGATAACACCGGTATCCATAAAATTATGAATGATTTGTTCATTATTTCTATGATTCCCATTGATCCAAATCTAAAATAAATTTTAAAATGTTATGTGTAATCTTAACTGTTAATGTATTATATTTACAGTATTAATCAGCAGAATTTAGAATTTAGGGACCGAGTTTTGAAATATTTAACCTTTTATAATTAATTTTTCCAATTTTCTGACTCTAATTTCACAACGTATACAAGAAAATGACAAAAATGTAAAACAAAATTCCAAATAATAAAGAAACATGAGATAACATGTCGAAACAAAATGCTCTCCAGATAATTTTGGGGTACTCCCGCATTATATGATAGTTAGCTTGTAGCTAGTCTTTAAAAGTCGGTTGTTTACGTTAATAAATACCAAATTTTGGAACATTTCTGCATTACATTGTTGTTCGTTTATAGTCAGTCTACTAAAGTTAACAAATAAAATCATAATAATAGAGAAACAAGAGAAAACATGTTGAAATACAATTAATTCTCTCCAGATAATTTTGAGGCACTTCTGCATTACATTATAGTTAGCTTGTAGTTAGTATTTAAAAGTCGGTTCTTTACGTTGCCAAATACAAAATTTTGGGACAGCTCTGCATTACATTGTAGTTAGCTTATAGTGAGTCTGTAAAATTAAACTAGAAGTGAATTTTTCTCGTAGTCGACTACAAAATTGCTGGCAGGGAAAAAAAAAAGTTTTTCTTCGAACGAATCGAATATTCGAATAATATTTTAATGTTACTTTTTACGTTAATATTTTGAAAAACAAATACTAAATTAAAAAATCTGTTATAATAACATTTTTTAAAAAAGCTAGGAAAGCGGTTGAATCTTTACATTAGGGTGGGTCGAAAATAGGCTTTTCTCTCGGATCAACTTCTAATAGTAAAAATTGTGTTGTATTTTAACGTCTAATGGAAGACTGAAAAGTATTATTTAATTATTTTGAGGGTAAGAGCCCCGCGCATCGCCGCCAAAGTTTGTAAATGCGTTTATATGGGAGAAAATGACACTTTTTGGAGTTTTTTCAGAAAATGGGGCTTTAAATATTAATTATTGCACCCTTTCATAGCAAAATCTTAATTTCTACAAAATTGTCTTTGCAAAATGATAGAAAAGCTCAAAATTGGTTGAAACAGTTTTGAGTTATTAAAATTTTCCCCGAGAATTTTTTGATTCTGAAGACTCATAAAAGTAAATATAAGAATTTTTTTTAGTTTTGAAAAATTTTACAAAAAAAATTATGTTTATCTTTATAAGATTCATAAATGTGCTTGTTCGATTTTTTGTTCAAATAGGATAACGCTTACTCGGTTTAGTCTGTGGTCGAAAAAGGGCCATTATTTTAACAGCATCTTCAAAACTCCATTTTCAAACTTTCAAAAATTTTGTTAAATGGATTTTTATACTCACCATCAAAAAAGATGGGGGTATATTGATTTTGTCATTCCGTTTGTAACACATCGAAATATTGGTCATATACTCATAAAAGTATATATATTCTAGGTCCTTATTAAATTCTAGGACGATCTAACCATGTCCGTCCGTCTGTACGTCTGTCTGTCTGTTGAAATCACGATAGGGACCCCACAGGAGGAGCTAGACAGTTGAAATTTTGCACTAATATTGCTAAGGTTTGTTTGGTATTAGAAATGGGCAATATCGGTCCACTTTTTCGGATAGCCCCCATACAAGTGTACCTCCAAAAACAGCTTTAACGGGCATAACTGCTTCAGAAGTACGAGTATAGCGATGGCACAAATAAGTTTCATATGAGCCAAAATCTCCCTACCAAATTTTATGAGGATCGGTCCATAATTGACCCTATCCCCCGACATAAAGTCCCCTTCGGAAAATCACTATAACGCTCATTACTGGCCCAAAAATAAGAATATAGCGATGAAATTCATCACACATAAGTTTCATGCGAGTCAAAATCTCTCTACTAAATTGTATATGGATCGGTCCATAATTGACTCTACCCCCCATATAAGGTCCCCTTTAAAAAATGACTTTAACGCTCATCACTGGCTTATAAATTAAAATATAGCCACGAAATTTGACACACATAATTTGACACACATAAGGTCGCCTTCAGAAAATTACTTAAACGATCATTACTGGCTCAAAAATATGAGTTATGAAATACGGTTATGAAATTCGCTACCGAATTCCATGCGAAATGTGTCGGTAATTCACCCTACCCCCCATATACGCACCCTTTAGAAAATTACATTAACGCTAATTACTGGCATAAAAATGCGAGTACAGAGGCGATATTCAATGTAAACAAGTTTTATATGAACCAAAATCGGTCTACAAAAGTTATGAGGATAGGTGAATAATTGACCATACCCCTCATATAAGATCCTCTTTAGAAAATTTCATAAATAAAATTCAGAAAATTACTAGCACAGCGATGACAATCGACATAAAAAAGTTTATACTTAGAAACATAATTCTTCATTCCGAATTTAATGAGGACTGATCTATAACTGACCCTAGCCCCTATAAAAGGTTCCCTTCAGAAAAGAGTTTTGGTTATTAAAATACGAGTTTTCCGATGTTGCGATGAAATGAAATCTTTGTACACAATTTTATGAGTATCGGTTCATAATTGACGCATATGAAGGTTCTCTTTAGAAAATTACTCATACGCTCACGGTTTAAAAATTGACCAAAAATATTTGTTTTCAAAAAATTAATAGTTTGTTAGTTCAAAAGAGCTCGGTCCATAATTGACTTAAGCCATATTCCAAATATCACCCTGATGATTATAGGGGAGCATTTCATTTACGGCATACGGTAGACGTTTTGATGGTGGGTATATGAGATTCGGCACAGCCGCATATAAAACTCGTTGCTTATTAACCCTTTCCGTGGTTTTGTCGAATATATTCGACATTATAGTAAACTATATTTTTAGGCATTTTTTAGGTATAATATTTAACTTTAGTTTTCATTTTTTCCTTTTAGATGAAATTTAAGACTTTATTATATTTATAATTGAGATTTTGAAAGATCTTTGAAAGTATTTTAAAATCAGGTTTTAAGAAATTGTCTCTTATGACTACATCTTAAAAAGTGCTTTTTAAAAACGTTTAAAAAAACAGCTTCATTTAATGGCCAAAAAATTGTATTTTAGGAGATCGGACTATGTAGATTTAAATTGTATTGCGTTGATAAAAGTGTAAGAAGACATTTTACAAAGCAATATTCATAAAAAATATTGGTGGTATTTTTTGGTGATAGTTTTTCGTATGTCGAATATATTCGACTTCGACCTTCTATAACTCACTAGGGAAAACTTAAATTCAAAAAATATTATTTTTCCCGTATTCAGCATACTCAAATTATCTTAAATATAAGTTTTCAAGTTTTTTTCCTGACACAAATTATTTTTGATCCTGAAAGGGTTAATGGAATATTTGTGAGCAATATGTTCCAAAGTCGAATAGATTGTGTAAAAAATTGCCACGATGATGTATGAGTTTTATATATGATATGCATTAAATTCATTGACCTGCGAGATCTAACAAATACTAGCCTATTAAAGAGGTAAGGGGTTATATGAGTATAGATAATTTTATGCAGTAAGGTTAAACATCGAATTTTCAGCAGGTTATGTTGTATAAGTTTCTTTTAAATGATTTAAATATACATATTTATTTAAATATACATATTTATACATTTATACATATTTGAGTATGGCATTGTATGCAATCTCCAGTTTTCTATAGCTTGTGTAGTCGCAGCATGAAAAAAGTTAGCATCTATATATATATATATATATATATATATATATATATAAATTAATGTGTGTTTATTTGTTTGTGGGTTTGTTTGTTTGTTTGAAGTCTATAGACGGCTAAACTGCTGGACCGATTTTCTTGAAATTTTCACAGTGCCTTCCTGTATGTCTGGAAGGAACTATAGGCTGCCACGCCTACATCCAAAATAATAATTAAAAGTTGCATATCTCAGAAACTGCAACAGCTAGAGTCCTCAGATTTTGTATGGACAACTTTGACATCCATATGAACATATGTGGAAAAAATGTGCGGCCTATCTATAGTGGGCGTGACACCTCCCATATAATAAAATCTTAAATTAGTATATCTGAGAAAATATAACAGTTAGAGTTTTCAAATTTTCCGGAGCTACTTTATTAGGGGGCGAGGCACCTCCCATATGAATTAAATAAAAAAATTAGTTTATCTGAGAAACAATTAGAGCTAGAATTTTCAAATTTTGCAGGAAGAACTTTAAAATCCATGTGAACATGTGGGGGGAAAACTGGCGAACATTCTTTAGGGGGGCTTGGTACCTTTCATATGAATTAAATGCAAAAATTTGTATATATCAGAAACTATTAGAGCTGAAATACTCAAATTTTGCACGAATAACTTTGGCATAAATGTGAATATTTGGGTAATAAATTGGCGGACTAGCAATACAAACTATTAGACAGACCTGGGATAAGTGCAATAAATATGTTAATGCATTAACAATTTTTTCAACATTAAAAAAAATTAATGTTAATGAAAGTTTATTGCATTAACATGGGTACATTTAATGCATTAAATTTGCATTAACATTAAATATTTTTGAATTTAATGCATTAATTTTACATTAACATTAAATAATATATATATACAGTAGTTTTCCGATTTAACGAACCCATATGTTGTCAGGCCTGTTCGTAAAATTGAAAAGTTCGTTATATGCAGTACTAACTAAAACGTGGGTTTTTGGTAGGAAAATAATTAAAAATAGGTACATAAAATATTTTTTAAATGTATTTTTTAAAAATTAATTCTTTTTTTTATAAAAATAAACACAAAATTCCGAATCTTATATACCCACCTTCAAACCATATTTGTGTCGAATTTCATCGCTGTATTTTTAATTCAGTCATGAGCGTTAAAGTTATTTCTCGAAGTTCATCGCTATACTCGTATTTTTAAGCGAGTAATGAGCGTTGAAGTAATTTTCTTAAGGGGGCCTGATATGGAGGGTAAGGTCAATTATGGACCGATTCCCATAAAATTTGAGATTTCGGTTAGTATAGAACATGTTTGAATCGAATTTCATCGGCGTACTCGTATTGTTAAGCGAGTAATGAGCGTTAAAGTCATTATCTGAAGTACGGACGGACATAGCTACATCGAACTAAAATTTAATAAGAACCCAGAATGTGTTACAGTTTTGGGTATAAAAGCACCGCTACAACTTAGGTTATTTGTTATTTTTGATAAATGTCATTTTATCTTCATTTAAATAATAATATTTTCATTAGTTCGTTAAACAGAGTACAAAAAACAAGTTTTGTTCGTTATTTAAGGTAGTCAATAGGAAAAAATTAGCTTGTTCGTTAAATGCGATGTTCGTAGAATTGAATGGTCGTTAAATCGGAAAACTACTGTATATATATATATATATATATATATATATATATATATATATATATATATATATATATATAAATGAAATTTTCACAGTTTCTTCCTGTATGTCTGGAAGGAACTATAGGCTACTTTTTATGTTGAAATTTCATGTGGGCGACGTGCCACGCCCATATTAAGAAAATGTTAAATTAGTATATCTGAGATAATATAATAGTTAGAGTCTTCAAATTTTGTCGGAGCAACTTTAGTATCAATATAATTATTTAAGACAAAAAGTGGGCGGATTAGCATTAGGGGGCGTGGCACCTCCCATATAAATGAAATAGCCCCCATATAAATTAAATAGGAAAATATTATATCTGAGAAACTATTAGAGCTAGAATCTTCAAATGTTAATTGAAGAACTTTGACATTCATAAGAACATTCAGAGAATAATGGGCGGACTTTTAATGGGGGGCTTGGCACCTCACATATGAATTAAATACAAAATTTCGCTTATCTGGGAAACTAATAGAACAAGATTCTTCAAATATTGCAAGAAGAACTTTATTATACATATGAACATTTTGGAGAAAAAAGGGCGGACTTTCATCTGGGGGCTGTGAGTTCCCATATGAATTAAATAGAAAAATTCGTATATCTGAGAAACTATTAGAGCTAGAATCAAATTCTACATGAAGATCTTTGACAATAATGTGAACATTCAATGGGGTCTTGGCACCCCCTATATGAATTAAATACAAAATTTCGTATATCTGGGAAAATATTAGATTTTTTTTTAATTTGTCATCGATTACATTAATATCTTAATTAACGTTCCGAAAAAATGCATCTCTGGAAAACATTATAGTTGGAATCTTCAAAATCATTAAGAAGATTTTTTATTTATATTGCTTTTAGGGTAACAAAGCACACTGGGTATAGCTAGTCCGTATATAAGCGTAGGTATTAAATAAGTTTTAGCAAGTAATGTACGGACTTTTAAAGGTGTAAAAAATTGAGTTTTCCATAGGGTTCGAAGCATGTTATACGTTTTTCCAGCAGCTGAATTTATGTGATCATTCCATGTTAGATTATTGTTAAAAATTATTCCCAGATTTTTCAAAGTTTTGACATTTTCAATTCTTTGATTGTTTAAGGTTATAGCCGGTTCAAACTTTGAACTTACTGATTTATTAGTGATAACCATACATTTTGACTTGCTGGGATTTATACAGAGACCATTAGCAGTTGCCCATTTATAAATGCGACCTAAATCCTCATTTAGTTCTCGAATGCAATTATCTATGTTTTTACCATGATCGCGAATGTAAATTTGTACATCATCGGCATATATGTATATGTAAGTTACAGTGCAATATTTGTTGTGTTATACCATTAATGTACATGGTAAATAGGAGGGAACAAGAATAGAGCCTTGTGGAACTCCCTTTTCGACGGGCAATAGACATGAGTTATTGTTATTAGCAAACCAATTGATGACGATTCGTAAGGTAAAATGATATTAAATGAGTTGAAGATGGAGAAAAGGTAAACTGATTTTTTAATTTCATGCAAAGGATATCATGATTTACCATATCGAAAGCCTTAGAATGGTCTAACAGTACCAATAAAGATACTAAACCTTTATCAATATTGCTCCTTATTTCTTCCAAGACATCGATTGGAGCAGTTATACAGATGTGTTTAGTTCGAAAGCCAGATTGCCGATCAGTAAGTAAGTTATTATTTTTAACATGATCATATATTTGGATATTTCAAGGACCTTTAATAAGTAGGGCAAAATTGCTATTGGACGATAATCACCGTTGGACTTAGGGATAGGAATTACTTTTGCTTGCTTCCATTTTTCCGGAAATGTACTTTTTGTTATAACATTGTTAAATATGTATGTAATATAAGGTAGTATGGAAGGCAAAATTAACTTTAAAAACTTTGGTTGAAGGTTATCAACCAAACCGTTGGACTTAGGGATAGGAATTACTTTTGCTTGCTTCCATTTTTCCGGAAATGTACTTTTTGTTATAACATTGTTAAATATGTATGTAATATAAGGTAGTATGGAAGGCAAAATTAACTTTAAAAACTTTGGTTGAAGGTTATCAACCAAACCGTTGGACTTAGGGATAGGAATTACTTTTGCTTGCTTCCATTTTTCCGGAAATGTACTTTTTGTTATAACATTGTTAAATATGTATGTAATATAAGGTAGTATGGAAGGCAAAATTAACTTTAAAAATTTTGGTTGAAGGTTATCAAGATAGCATTTGATTTAATGGCATTACAGCTAGATAAAACATCGGCTTCATTTACGCAGTTAAAACTGAATACGTTGTTTTGTGTGAAAGTGTCAACATTACAATTATAAAAGTTTAGATTTGACTGCACAAGGGAAAGTGTGGTAAACTTTTGATTGAGGGCTTCAACGTCAACATCTGATTCAACACAAACTTTGGATTTACCAACTCCGATATCTCGTATATTCTTCCACATTTTCTTTGAATCTATAGAACACGTAAAAATCCTACTGCAGTATGCAATCTTTGCACTCTTTATCTTATTATTGACTAGTCTTCTAGCGGTTTAGAAGTCATTATGTTATTCGACTGTTTTAAAAAGTTTCCAGCGTGAATACAGTTTGTCTCTTTGGAAGATTGCATTTCTGATATCATTATTTCTTCAATTCCTTGTAACTGTTTTTAGAGGCACAGTTTTGGTAAAAGCTTGTTCCAAGCTGACTTCCAAAAACTTTAGTTGATCATCGATAGATGGCATATAGCAAATATATTCCCAATCTATAATCGACAACTCAAAAGCAATAGTGTTGTGATCAGTATTTTTATAATCATTGTATGTATTTGAATTCGCAATCTCATGATGTTTGAAGTCATAGGTAAAAAACAATAAGTCATGTTTAGAGAAACAAGGCACAGGAAGCTGATCATACAACAAAGCTTTCTTACTATTACCAACAAAAATAATATGGAGTATAAAAGCGAGTTTAAGTTTGAAGAAAAATAAGTTGACATCGAAGTATTTATATATATAGAACTATATGACAGATTATTAGAAGTTTCTGTCATGGAAAAGGTAATTTAAAGTGAAAAAACATTTAAAAGGACCGATATAAAATATAGAAAAGAAATCACTCAACAGAACATATAATTTAATACAAAAAATAATTTTGAAAATTAAAAATAAAATCAAGCAAAAATGATCAAAAATATAGCAAAGTCAGCGCGAAATAAATAATCAAGATCGTCCAGCTCATAAATAAATTCAACACGTACAGGGTTAACATCCTTAGTTAGCTTTATGTAAACCAATCCTCGCTTGGTAAAAGCTGAAAATAGTTTCCCAGTTTTCTTAAGACGAAGTGCCGATTGCAAAATTTTGTGATTAGATAAAGTCAAATTCTCATTAACATAAAAGGGACGGTCGCTGTTAAGACCAATATGGTGTAGCAATAACGGTGTTCCTGATTCCTTCCTAAACTGAAATTTCAAAATCTGTATTTCCGTCTTCATGCTAATAATATCATCCACGACTGTTTCAAGTTTAGTTACACGTTCATTAATGTCCACAATGTCGCTCTTAAGCTCATTAAATCTTTCATCTAGCAAAACAACATTATGACAAAAATCTGATACAATGTATATAATTATACCCTTCACCTTCGTTAGAAGGGTATATATAAGTTTGTCATTCCGTTTGTAATTTCTATAATATAATTTTCCGACCCTATAAGGTATATATATTCTGGATCCTTATAGATAGCGGAGTCGATTTAGCCATGTCCGTCTGTCTGTATGTTGAAATCAGTTTTCAGAAGACCCCAGATATCTGCGAGATCCGAATTTTGAATAATTCTATCGGAAATACGATCGAATAGAACGCTATTTAAAATCAGCCCAATCAGTCCATAAATAACGAAGATATGAGTAAAAATACGAATTTTTCGTGCATGCTTATACAAAACTATAAACAAACAAAAACAAAACACAGTATCAAACGGTACATTTTTTTGTTATTGTGATTTCTTGTTTATAAACACAAAGCAAAGAATGAACATCACGTTACGTTGTTATTAGCTAGAAACATGAAATTGAGTATGTAAAGCCTGAATTAGGCGAGAACACATTAAAGGGGATTTTTTGGTACTTTTTCGCTCTACAAAAGGTACTTTTTGAATTTTCTATAATATTGAACCTAGAAACATGAAATGAAGTATGTAGAGCCCGGATTATGCGAGAACACATAAAAGGGGACTTTTTGGTACTTTTTCGTTCTACAAAGGTACTTTTTGAAATTTCTATAATATTGAACCTAGAAACATGAAATTAAGTATGTAGAGTCTGGATTAAGTGAGAACACATAAAAGGGGACTTTTTGGTACTTTTTCGTTCTTCAAAAGGTACTTTTTGAAATTTCTATAATATTGAACCTAGAAACGTGAAATTAAGTATGTAGAGTCTGGATTAAGTGAGAACCCATAAAAGGGGACTTTTTGGTACCTTACCGTTTTGCAATTGGTATTTTTTGTAATAAAATTCCTACTGACTGTTTTTTAACACATGGTGAAGGGTATATTACATTCGACACAGCCGAATATAGAACTCTTACTTGTTTTGTATATAATTTTGAAAATTTTATCGGTGAAAATTAATTTAATGAATTGTCTATTTTTAGGCATTAATAAAAACTAGACAAAACAAACATTTATGGAGTTGAATTCCATTACAGTAGTCATGATTATTTGTGTTTTGTTTTTATTTTAGTTTTCTAAATTTGTTCTTACTAATACTCTTTGGTTTTCCTTTTCTCAAAGGTGGGGTGTCCTCTCAGCAGAGGGGTTTTTTTTGACGTTTACTTCACTTTTGCCAAAATGTTTTTGTTTTCTTTTTGTGTGTTTAGTTATTTTTGGTTTGTGTGTATGTTAAAATGTTTTTAGAATTAATGTATGTATATTTATTATCTTTTGAAAAATCACTTTGTATAATTGGATAATTGTTTACAATGAAAAGAAACTTCACACCAAGTTCAGACAAAACAAAACAAATTTGGTTTAATTAAAAACTTTAAATATAGTAATTTTAGAATAAAAAATGCCGAGACGAAATTAAACACGACTCACGGTTGTATTCATAAAAAGTTAATTTAGGTTTATTAAACATTATTAAGCAAAATCCACGAAAATGGTATTCATAAACGTCAAATAGCTTAAAATATCTTCAATAAACCAATGACAAATAGAAAAAATTTATTGTACGCTCGACCCTACTTTAAGCCAACAATAAGTTGAATTCTTACAAATTTTGTCTCTGATTAAGCTTTTTTCATTAATTTTAGGTTGAAGACGAAAACTAATCATGTTTTATTCTGAAATGAAATCTAAAAATTGTAATTTTAACGTTTACAAATTTGTAAATAAAATTCCAAATAAATTTTAAAAATTTCTATTTTGATGAAAAAACTAAAATCTAGGCATTATTGGATTAATAGATGAATATTTGACAGTATTCCAGTTGGTCAATACTATTTTTGGCAATTTGGAAATGCCCGCCTGTCAATCAAATCATGGCCACAATCATTTTATCTGTCTTTTTCATAGTTTATTCGCTAAATATAAAGCCATGAAGTAATTAAGAGTGTAAATTATATTGATTAGTGTTCTATCAATGCAAAATATCTTCTCCGGCAATAAAATGTAGTCTTTTATCAAAGAAATTTATCAGTATTTGCAAAATTTTATTAAAAATTGCTATAAAAATAAGTAAAAATAACAAATGTGCATAGTGATGTTTATTTTGTCACAAAATATTCGTTATTCGAATACTTTTAATTATAATTAAAAATATATATGTTATATTCATTCATCTGAACTAAATATATATTTATTGTAGCCATGTATACATTTATTTTTCTTAAAAGTTCGTTCTTATTTTCAAAAATGTGTTATAACCAAAAATGTAAAATTAAGAAAACCGACTCAACTAATATTTTATCCTAATTGTTCGCAACACTAACACAGAAAATGACAGCCAAATTGTACAGTGCTGCCAAGTTAAACAATAAACAGCACAATAGTTAATGTAGATTTATTATTTGTTTATGAATACCACAATTTTATTAATGGCTTTTAAGTCTAAAGTGTACTTTAACTATTGTGTGATTTAAATCTAAAATAAGCATTTTTTATGAATGCAACTGCAACAGTCTTTACAAATGTTTATTTTTAATACACTAATTATCGTTAATATCATTTTTTGAAGGGGACCTTATATGGGTAGGGTCAACTATGGAGTCCATAGTATGGAGAGGTTTTAGATCATAAGAGACTTATTTATATAAAATTTCCTTGCTACACTAGTATTTTTAAGCCAGTACCTAATGAGCGTTAAAGACATTTGAAGGGGACTTATTTGCGTGGAATTTCAACGCTATACTCGTAGTTTTACAACAGATATGCCCGTTAAAGCTCTAGCTCATTCCGTACGGACTCTACCCATCAAAAAATTATCAGAAAATGTAAGCGATAAAATTGGGTAGAAGCAATACAATGCTTACTTAATTAAAAAAAGCTTCCAAAATGCAATAAAGTAAGGCAGTGATTTTGTAATTTTTAAAGTTCTGGTATATCTTATTAGTATGCTTACTTAGAATGCATACTTTATTGATTATTTATTATGTCGGTGTTGCAGAAAAGTTTTAGAAAATCGATTTTTGGAACTTATTTCTAAATCTGGATAATTTTTGATATTTTATCATAAAATTACGAAGCCTATTGGAAATACGTATAAATAGAATATATTCAATAATGCCTTACATAGGAGCATTAATGAAGCGCATACATAAAGCACAGATCTAATAAAATATAAAATACATGATATAAGTGCAACTAGTTGCTATTAAATAAGCGCTTTTTGGATTCAGAACCTATTGCTTCCAAGTGGCTCATCTCAAACAAAAATTATGTACTTTTAATGCGCACCAGTGGGTGATTTCGGATTTAGTCTCCCTTACAAAATTGCTTCCACGCAAGCAGTATTTCTTGCTGGGATATTGTGCTTTCAACAGGCAGACGGACGGACAGACATGGCTAGATCTTCTGATATTTTAAGAAGGACCCAGAATATATATACTTTTGTGGATCTATAAGCAATATTTCAATGTGTTACAAATGGAATGACAAAATCAATCATTACTATTTCATGCAATTTAAAAAATTATATTTTGAAATATTTATGTTAAAAATATAATGCTTCCAGTTTTAAAAGTGGTTGTCTGCATTCGTTTTTAAAATGTTTCAAATGAGTGAAACAGATAAACATTCATTAATTTGGTTCTTTAAGTCTTAGATTTAGATTCGATTTTGCGTTTTATCCAGAATATCTCTAAAAAGCCCTCAGCTTACACTTTCTAAATCCGTTGAGAAATTTAAAATCGTTTGAGATTCAACTAAGTTACTTATTTATAAGTTCATTAATGTACGAAAACCCGTTTTATACCTCATCTTAAGATCTTGGAGGTGTTTGGAAAATTTCAAAATATGATTCTTGTAATTACGGTAGCCAGATTTGCAATTGGGAAAAACAGTACACTGAGGACAAAAAACCAGTACAATTATTGAAAAACAGTACTTTTTTACAAAAACATAATTCAAAAACAGATTCTTATTCTACTCGGATCCACCTTTCAGAAAAATAGTATCACTTCCCAGGTATTTTGATTTTCGTTTATTTTGTCTCACTGTGTAATGTTACATATTATTTTTTTCTTTTCAAAGTTACTTTTTAAAGATATTTATCACTTTTTTATACCCACCATCAAGTATATATATTCCAACAAAAGTATATATATATTCTGGGTCCTTATTCAATTCTAAGACGATTTAGCCATATCTGTCCTTCCGTCTGTCTGTTGAAAGCACGATAAAGGCCGAACAGGTAAGGTTTGTTTGGTATTGAAAATGGGCAATATCGGTCTAAGTTTTCGGATAGCCCCCATACATGTGGACTGGAAAACAGTATTAACTGGCATTACTATTAATGCCCTCTTTCAAATATTACTCTGATGTTCATATTAATATCGATATATGATGATGAAATTCAACATAGATCTAATAAATTATAAAACAAGTAAGAAATTATAGTCGGGCGAGGCCGACCATATAATATCCTACACCTGTTACAAAAATAAAATGTGATTTAGTTTTCATAATAAAGCATTTAAGTTGAATTGCACCTTGCCTTGAATTATACTTAAGCCATTTATTGTTGAATAAAATTGTGGACATTTATGTCAAATTTTGAAGGGGGATTTGTATAGGGGCTATGTCAAATGAGACCCTATAATTATAAAATTCATGAGAGTCATCAAGGCTAGTATAGAACTTGGTTTTGCAGCTTTTTGTCAAGATACGAGTATATTAAACATTATTATAAACTTAAAATCCCTATTCGTCGGGTTCAGTTGTATGGGGTCTAGGTGAAATAATGGACCGATGTTAACCATTTTCAATAAGCTTCGTCTCCGGTACCATAGAAGATCATGTGCGAAATTTCATTGAATTATCTTCAAAATTGCGACCCCCCCCAACTAATGTGGTGTAGGGTATAAAAAGCATCGGTTCGTAAATATGAAAGTATAATTATAAGGAAGCATTCCTTTTGGGCAATCATTTGATGGTTGGTATATAAGATTCGGCATGGCCGAATACAACACTTGATTTATTATCCATTTCTAAAAGGAAATTTTTTCAAATATACACTGCATACTTATACTAGTAATTTAAATTTATCTTATGGACTGTTTAAGTAATATGTAACTTGAAAATTTTAATATGCATTTTAAAATACATATCTTATAATTTTTTATAAATTTTCGACAAAAATGATTCTGTTTGCTCTGAAAATATGAATACATTAAAACAATAAAAATGATGTGTTCGTTTCATAACATCTTCGGATTTTTTACACAGAAAAAAAATTTTTTGATCTAAAATATTAACAATGGAGACATGTTTTTATTGTTGCATAAAAAAGCCTTTAAGAAAAAACAGTACAAATTGTAAAAAAAACAGTACATTTGCGTACTGATTAGGATATTGTGAATAAAAGAGTACAATTAAAAACAAGTAGGAAAGTATAGTCGGGCATGGCCGACCATATAATACCCTACACCATGAGTATATTTTAACAATTTTTATTTTTCACAAAGAAACTTTTATGTTAAATTTTACGTTAATTCCAAAGTATTTAAGCAATTTATTGATAAAAAACAAATTTTGTATATGAGGCTTTATATAGGAGTATAGGATATATTTTTAAATAATAGTTAATTATGTTGAGTTTTATTGCGATACAAATGGTTACAAGTAAATTTTAGACGTTTAAGACATTTTTTGAAGGGGGGTTTGTATGGGGGCTAGGGTCAAATAAAGGCCGATCATTACGAAAAACTGCAGTGTCATTTATACTTATATAAAAGTTATTTGTGCCAATTTTTAGAGAGATAATAGTATATTTGACGTAATTATGGCATAAAAAGCCCAAATCGGGAGGTACGGTTGTATGGGGGCTAGGTGAAATAATGGACCGATTTCAACCATTTTCGGCTTCGGCATTTAGGCTTCGTCCTTATGCCAAATAACATGCTTGGTCCAAATTTCATCAAATTATCTTGAAAATTGCGGCCTGTACCTTGCGCACAAGGTTTACATGGACAGCCAGCCGGACAGACGGACGGACATGTCTTAATCGACTTAAAATGTGATTCTTAGTCGATCGGTATTGGGTGTAGGACCAATATTTTTGTGTGTTACAAACATCAGCACAAACGTATAATACCCTCCCCATTATAGTGGTGTAGGGTATAAAAATCAGTACATACACTGTTAACAGTACGTCTCGGAAGCACATTTCAGAAAAACGGTGTCATTTCATAGGTATATATTTTCATCGCATAGTGTTATTCAGTTTTATTTATATTATAATTAATAATTCGAATAGAAAAATTTATTCGTTATTCGTTCGAATAATCAAATAATTTTTAAATTTTAATCGACTACTCGAATGAAAAAATATTGGTAATTTTTATTCGAAAAAGTTTAAACACTAATAATTGACAACCCTAATGTTTAGGTTTCAAAAACAAATAATTTAATTTTTACGCAGAAAATAAGCACTAAAATGAAGCCATCGTTTTTGGGTGTTTTATTTTTGAATATTAAAAAATAAATTTGTTCTGTTTTGTTATAAATTGGGCAAAAATATATGTACACGTGTTTACATTTTATTATTTTCTTAGGTCTTAATTACATACAACTTCTAGTATATAAGGTCTTAAATCCATTTGAGGTAAAAAATACATACAAAATAGATTAAAAGCATATAAAGGAAATGTGATAGGAAATTAGATACAAGTGTATATATACTGCAAAAACGATTTTCAATGTACAACTGTAAACGAAATTTATAGATGATTAAACGAACTCTTGAAATTATTCCTTTTTGCTTGGTTCCTCTTTGGGTATATCGGGATATTCCAATTTTACACCAGGTTCACAAGTAAAGGTGGGACAGCAGTATGGGAAGGGAGCGGTTTTGTTAGTCTTTTCTGTATCCAGTTTGCATTTGTCATTGGCCAAAGGCAATGGTCCACAATCCTCAACCAACTCCAATAATCTGAAATGAATAAGAAAATATTGTTTAGCCATGTTTCTATAAACATCAGAATGCTGAATTATTTATACTTGGATGGATCTTCTTCGTTTTGTACACAGGTTGAGCGACCACAGAAAGGTGTCAAATCCCATGTTTTACCAGGTTCAACAGTTGCGCAGCGGGTAGATGCAAAGCACATGCCAGGGAAATCTGTAAAGAAAAGTCATACAAAAACTTAATTTGGGAAGATTCATGTGCTGGCATTTTAAAAATTGGTTAGGTTTTATAATGTAACAATCCAATTCGAAATAGTCCTTAATTGGATAGTCTAAAAAAATATTTGGAAATAACATTAATCGAAGAAGTAAAAATTATGAAATTTTATATTTTAAATGAAGAAAAAAGCTTTTTAAAATATAAGAAAGCTGATCGAAGTAACTCGTCAGAAAAATGTTGTATGTAACTTACATTTATGTATTCAATTAATTCATAAGGCCCAACTGTGAATATGAAAGTTAGCTTAAAGTAATGTCAAATACTTAAGAAAATACTTGTAATTAGATATATTTTACTTAAGTGACTTTGAATTTACATATTTAGCAACTGATCCATATTTACGTGTCGATTTAATTTTACAACATCTTATTTTCTTAAAACAATAACTTTCTTTTTCCAAATCATTATGGCACTGAGTTGTACTAATAAAAAATTTAAAAATGTTTTAATAAAGAAAAATAATAATTAAATAAATTAACGAATAAAAATACAGATCAATCGAAAACCCCTTTATAGAAAAAGGGAAACAAATTTAGATTTGTGTTTTAAAAATAGGCTACCGTGCGACTTGGATGTGTCTTTCAGTGCAAATTCTTTTATTCAAAATCATGACAAATTGTGCCATTGAAATTGTATGATAAAATTTTTGGCAAAATTTAATTTTTTCAGGATTTATTCAAAAGTTAACTTTTTTTATTTAGGGTGAAATATTTTTAAGGTAGTTTTGGAAAAAAATAAGTAATCAAATTGTTAATCAAGCTCGAGGTCATAGTTTTATTAAATTCTTCAATTTATTTATTTTCTTCAATATTTCGCCATCCACTGGATAGCATCTTCAGAAATAAAACAAGTAAGAAATTATAATCGGGCGAAGCCGACCATATAATACCCTACACCTGTTACAAAACTAAAATAGGATTTAATTTTCATGATAAAGCATTTAAGTTGAATTGTACCTTGCCTCAGATATACTTAAGCCATTTATTGTTGAATAAAATTGTGGACATTTAAGTCAAATTTTGAAGGGGGATTTGTATAGGGGCTATGTCAAATGAGACCCTATAATTATAAAATTCATGAGAGTCATCAAGGCTAGTATAGAACTTGGTTTTGCAGCTTTTAGTCGAGATACAAGTTTAGTAAACATAATAATGAACTCAAAAGCCCTATTCGTCGGGTTCAGTTGTATATGGGCTAGGTGAAATAGTGGACCGATGTTAACCATTTTCAATAGGCTTCGTCGCCGGTACCATAGAAAATCATGTCCCAAATTTCATTGAATTGTCTTCAAAATTGCGACCTGTAGTTTAATTACAAGCTTTACAAGCCCTATTCAGGAGTTTAGTTGTATGGGGGCTAGGTTAAATAACCATTAAACATTTTCAACAGGCTTCGTCTCCGGTACCATAAAAGATCATGTACCAAATTTCATTGAATTATCTTCAAAATTGCGACCTGTAGTTTGTTTACAAGCTTTGCAAGCCCTATTCAGGGGTTCAGTTGTATGGGGGCTAGGTGAAAAAATGGACCGATGTTTACCATTTTCAGTAGGCTTCGTCTTCGGTACCATAGAAGATCATGTGCCAAATTGAATTATCGTCAAAATTGCGACCTGTAGTTTGATTAAAATGTTTACAAGCCCTATTCAGGGGTTCAGTTGTATGGGGGCTAGGTGAAATAATGGACAGATCTTAACCATTTTCAATAGGCTTCGTCCATGGGACAATAGAAGATCATATACCAAAATTCATTTTTTATCTTAAAAATTGCGACCTGTAGTTTGATTACAAGGTTTACATGCACTGAAGTGGTGTAGGGTATAATGAGTAACAATAAACAAAAAATAAAACAAGTAAGAAAGTATAGACGGGCGTGATACCCTACACCAGTAATGAATATTAAATGTGATTTATTTTTCACAATAAAGCATTTATCTTCAATATTACCTTATTCCGATACATTTAAACAATTTATGGATGACTAATTTTCTGAAAGAGGCTTTATATGGGGGCTAGAGGCAAATATGGACCAAGCCACATAAAATTTTGTGAATATTTTTATATTTATATAATATTTATTTGTGCTGAATTTCATCGCGATATATGTGTTTATAATTAATTTTGGATATTCAAGTAATTTTCGGAAGGGGACTTTGTATGGGAGCTAGGGTCAAATGAGGCCCGATCTTTATGAAATTTGGCAAGGTCATCAAGGCTTGTATAAAACTTAGTTGTGCTACTTTGTATCGATATACAGGTATATTTAACATAATTATGAGCTCAGAAGCCCTTTTCGGGGGTTCTGTTGTATGGGGGCTAGGTGAAATAATGGACCGATTTCAGGACGAATATTTTTGTATGTTACAAACATCAGCACAAACCCAATATACCCTCCCCACTATTAAATGCTTTTACATTTAATATTGCATATAAAAGCATAGTGACGTGTTTAAAGACGACAAGAATTTAATAAAACTATGACCTCGAGCTTGATTAATAATTTGATTTAAAACAGGGATCGCAGACATATACTACCACATTTTGAACTTGTATAAGTGTAAGAGCGAAAAAAACAAGAAATGAGAAATACTTAGTTGTACTCTCATCTTCACAACAAGGCATGCTTGGAAAACTGAAATTTAGAAATAATAGTAATCTAAAACAAAACTAATATTTTTTTTAGTTTAAGAGTAGCACATATTGTTTTTGGGCTTATTTGCACATATTTATTTTAAATATTGAAATAGAAATATGAGCTTTTTAACAAAGTTTTTAATAAAATATATACATATAAAATGTAATAAAGATTTAACATAATTACATGTATATATTGGTAAATTATTGTAATTTGCTACTTAAGTTGTAATCAAACTACAGGTCGCAATTTTGAAGATAATTCAATGAAATTTGACTCACGATCTTCTATAGTATAGTATATAGACGAAGCCTATTGAAAATGGTCTATTATCGGTCTATTATTTCACCTAGCCCCCATACAACTGAACCCCCGAATAGGGCTTGTAAACCTTGTAATTAAACTACAGGTCGCCATTTTGAAGGTAATTCAATGATCTTCTATGTTACCGGAGACGAAGCCTATTGAAAATGGTTAACATCGGTCCATTTCACCTAGCCGCCATACAACTGAACCCGCTGAATAAGGCTCTTAAGTTCATAATTATGTTTAATATACTCGTATCTCGACAAAAAGCTGCAAAACCAAGTTCTATACTAGCCTTGATGACTCTCATGAATTTTACAATTATAGGGTCTCATTTGACCATAGTCCCTATACAAAGCCAACTTCAAAATTTGGCTTAAATATCCACAATTTTATTCAACAATAAATGGCTTAAGTACATCTGAGACAAGGTACAATTCAACTTAAATGATTTATTATGAAAACTAAATCACATTTTAATTTTGTAACAGGTGTAGGGTATTATATGGTCGGCCTAGCCCGACTATAATTTCTTACTTGTTTAGTAATTCTATTGAGAATCACATATTAAACTTAAACAGTTTAAACTGTGTTTAAGTTTAATATGTAATTCTCAATAGAATTACTGAAAAAGAAAAATGACGAACTCAAACCCGAATAAGTAGGATGTTTATCCATATATAATTAAGAAAATCAAAGTTCGAAATAAAAATCCAAATTACTAATTTTCCAAAATTTGTAAAATAGTTTAATAAATCACAGTGTGAACATTACAGATAATCGAAAATAAAATGAAAATGTAAGCCATTCATCTTTACTATATCAATAATAGTGAAGTAGATCAAAGGAAAAATATGTTTAATGAAATGTGTTGTCTTTTTAATGTTTTATTTTAAATAGCTTGTACGCTGGTAAATAACATTATTCATTAACATTTATTTCAAAAACCAATTTCTTTCGATAAAAAGTTTAAGTACGTTTGGACGTGTACTTATACTCACAGAAAACGTCCAAACGAATTTAATGTTATTTTTTTAATATATAAAACGTAGCACCTTAATGTTCATTTACGTAAGTAGACGACAACTTTTTTACATAACTGATTTACTTATGTGGCTTTATGCATCTGACTGTTAAGCATCAATTTCTGGTTTTAAACAGATTTAATCTGCAAAACTAACATATGGTCATTAGTTTTCGACAACTTTCTTTTTTTCAGCTTAATTGCTTAATGCACAATGATAAAAAAGCGATCATATACATAACTTTAATTACGCCAGCATTCAGCTTTAAGTAAAAATAAAAAATAAACAAGTATGGAGAGTCGTACCCGACCATATGATATACATACATACACCACTCGATTAATGAAACTTTGAGAATAAAATATCAGTTACGAAGCTAGAAAATAATCTATATCTGAGCATTTACAAGTCGATTTATGTTAAACTAGTCTTGCATTGCTAAATATATTTTAATAGTGTTTTACAATTGTACAATTCACAGTCGTAGCTTTATTGTCATAGACTTGTTTTTAAAACATAAAAGAATTACGACACTCAACGATACACGCTACGGCGCTGATAGTAAATTTGGCAAATAGATACATATGTGTATACATATGTATTTATGTATGTATATTATTTTCAACGATATATGTTATTGTTAAAAATCTAGTTTAAACTCAAACTCAGAAATACATAATAAAATCATGTAAAACATTCAAAGTCTTTTATCCCGAGACTATGTTTTTTCTCTTTTATTTATTTATATTTCTTACACACAAAAGTCACCATTCATTTAAAAAAAACGGCAAAACTAAGTTTTATACATATAAGCGTTAATTATACGCTTATTTTGGTCGGACCTCATTTGACCGCTGTACAAACCATGTATTCATGGATCGATCATAATCTTAATATTATTTAAGACATAATTTTTGCTTTAGTAATAAGAAATATATCCAAGTAAAATACTTTTTAAATTTCTGCACTGTTTTGCTTCGATGCATCCATATTTCTTAAACATGTCGGATATTTGTTTTAATTTCATACATACAAATGCACTTAAATAATTAACCACTTAAAAAAAGTTAATATGAATGTTCGGAATAAACGCTATTGTATTATTAGGGCCAAGGTTTGTCTTTTTGTGAACACAATTATTTTAACAATCAAAAACTTGTGCGCATTGTTTTTTAATTAACTATTGTTCAAATAATGTCCAATTCAACCAGCTGTAACGACCTCAATGTTTTTTACCATGCACAGTGGAGCCGATGAACAAAGAAATATGTAATTGTAAAACATTGAATTACCATTACCAATAGACATGTCTCAGGAGGTATAATTAAGCTACTAGAGTGTAAATTTTATAAAATTCATCAATTTTTTTTGTTTTTTTTTTTTAATTTTTAGTATATTTTTTTATATTACAAATATTAAAATGTGGCCTACTAAGGAACAACAAATCTTAATTTTTGTTTAAAACCTATGCTTCCAAAGACATTGTTCTCATATTACTCATTTATGTTTGTAAGAATGTGCATAATAGAATGCGCATCACGACCCGCTCTCTTGTATTTCTTTTTATCAGTATTCTTACTCACAAAAAATGGCAATTTGCATTTTAAATAAAAACTTATTTTTAAAATTTTTATAAATTTTCTATTTAAAAAAAGTTATAAAATTTCAATTTGAATAAAAAAATCTAATAAAAAACACAAATAAAAAACTTTTTAAATTCAATTAAATTTTTATAAAAAATTTTCTATATATAATAATCGAAACAAAAACTAGCAGATGGCAGCATCAGTTATGATCTTGCTCTGCTAAAATCTGACAGCATAATAAGTAATCTCGATGTGACAAAAAGAAATATGCACTAACTCATATTAGTACGTATGTATGTACATACGATGAGAGCAATAAATTATAACGCTCTTTGTTATTATATGAGATGCGCATTCTATATGATTTATATTCTTTGGTTATAGTTAATAGCAAAAGCTAAAGGCCTCTTTGTAACATTTCTTGTTTTACGAATTGTATCTTACCTCTAAGCACATCAGCTGGAATGAGTCGTTTATAGATTTTGATTTCACCTTCGGTGGATGTGGAGGTGGCGGTGGCTTTATCCTTCTCGCCAGCAGCCCAAACACTGGCTACGACCACAAATAAAGCAACAATAACAGCGCAAAAGACTTTCATTTTTTTATTTGTTTTGCTATTTTCAATTAATTTTCAAAACTATTTATTTTAATTGAATTGATTACGTTTAAGAGTATTTTAATTTTGTTGTAATAATAAAGAGTTTCGACTTTTTTTGAATTACAGATACACCCTTTTAACTATGAAACGGAAACGTTCTATTTTTTGTATGTTTTTGAAGTATTATTATGAAATATAATTTTAAAAAGACAAATTTAAAATAAAAAAGAGAAAAAATCACACGAACCGTTGCAAGCGAAAGTGAGCACTGAATTAAATTTGAAATTTGTTCAAACACCGGTATTTATACGTGCTGAAAATAACTAACAACTCACAAAGACTGGCTTTTGTTTTTGTGATTTAATATAACGAACTTCATTATAATTCTTTTTTTTTCTTTTCTTAAAACACCCCGCCAAACAACAACTATTTTAGCCTGATTACAATTTGCACCACAACCACTGTCTTCGACTCATCTTTGAGCTACATTGAAGTTTTGTTGGAATAAATATATGTTTAAAAATAAATAATTTAGATGGAAATAAATGCTTCAGTTACTTGTTATACATACCACTTAATTAAAATACCTAAATATGTTGCGAAAAAAAACAATTTTAAAATTTTGATATGTACATTTTTCTTCATAGAAAAATTGTTATTAAAAATGCATAAAATGTATGTAATTAGCACTTCCATTTTATGTCAACTGGTACACAGATGTATGAAGTGAATACACATTAGGGTGATCGACTCGATTTTTCAACCGGTTTTAAAACCGTTTTTTTCTGCTTTACCAGTGTCGGTTTTTTTCTTAATGTTGATTTTTCGAATATCGAATAACCCGGTTTTTTCACTTTTTTAAACCCGGTTTCGAATACTTTTATTTGCTTTGTATTCAAAGATTATTTAAATGAAATTTTTAAGTAATTAATAATACAGCCCGTCTAAATTTTAAAAATATTCGAGTCGAGGAACTAGAGTATATTTTTCTACAGCTCTTTTGGTTAAACTTTTTTGATTTTCCTAATTAATTAAAAAAAAATTATTTGTAAAATGGATAACTGTTTGATAAAATTTAGCAATCTTAAGATTATATTCCAATTAAAATAATTAATTTAAGCTGAAATTTTATGGAAGTGTTGGAATGCCTATGCAAATTTCCTAAACAGGGCTTTTAAAATAAGCTAGGATTACATAGTACCTTATGTTTAACAGAAGTGTCCCACTTTTTTCCTAATTTTTTTTATATTAAAGAAATAATGTAAATCAGACGACTAGATCTAAAGTTATAATCTTTTAAACTGTTAAAAATCATTTCGGGCCATGTTTTATTAATCAAATTTAAACATAAACATTAAGTTTTTCAAATTAAAATATATTTTTTTTAATTGTAATGAAAAACCGGTTAACCGGTTTTTTCTGAATTTGAAAAATATCAACCGGTTTTTTTTTAAATGTCAACTATTCGAACTATTCGAAAACCGGTTTTTGGAAAATGTCGAATAATCGATCACCCTAATACACATACATACATTTAAGATTTTCTGGAAATGTTAGTCTGATTATTGTATTTTTTTATGTTATAGTAAAACTCTGAAATTTTTAATCAAATCGCATAATATAAATATAATATAATAAAAGCAAAATAATGTAATTTTACAACTCAAAAGTGAGACTTTTTATAATTTGTTCATTTATTTTCTTTAAATTTGTTCTTTGTTAAGAGTTGCCGGCTCTGAAATCTTATATATATGTATATATATATTCCATATTCTTCTAAGCTATGGTCAAATGATGTTAATTTTTACACAGCCTTCTCAAAATTCTAATTTTAATTTCTTGAAACTTGAAACAGAAACAACATACTTTTCAAAGGCTATTACATATTGTCTGGATTACATAGACTACTTCCATGTAATCCAGGTCTTACTAATAATATGTTTTATAAATACTTCATTATTCATCTTGCCAGTGAAGAAGCTGTATACTTCATGTGATTTGCAATGAATACTTCTTCTAATTACTTGTAATCGATTGTGATAAGTTATTGCCTCCAATGACATCACCTTGTTAAATATACCATAGCATCTAGGGGACATCGAACCCATCATCCCAAGACTATTAGACTAGCTCAATAACTATTAGCATCCCTTGCAAAAACATATATATATATATATATATATATTTATTCATATGACCGTCGACAACATTATTCTATTTGTATACACACAGAAAAATATGCAAAATTTTTTATATCGAATTTGTTTGATTTTTACGCAGAAGGAAAATATTTTCTAACAAACGTTTTATTGACATAAATTTAATTTTCAGTAAATATTTTGCTGATTCAATAAATGGAAAACAACAATAAAACAAGTTTTGGAATGTAATAACATGAATTCTTATTTGGTAATAACATTTTATGTATAAGTATTTCAGTTTTAACAGTACAAAATAATACTTTCTAGAATGAGAATTGAGTTGTTGTAGGTAGAAGGGGAACTATACGCCATTTTTTTGGAGGCGGCTTCAAATTAAAACCACAATACCAATTCTTAATTTTATTATTGGTTCGGCTACTTAGATATGTTGGCTTTAGTTTTATCCCTTACATCTTTCCTAAGTCATCCTAATGTACATATTTTTTAATTTTTTCGCAATGACCAAAAAGGGCTATACCGCCCCATACATGGGGTAAATAAACCAAGAGGATGGGGCAGATTTGTCATTAGTAAAATAAACCAAAATATTTGAAAAATAAAAACTTATTTCGCTGTTTTATATTTTAATTCATAAATATAATAAACCAGACATTTATTGTTTATTTCACATAACTTAACAAAAAAAATTAAAACAAATTATTACTGATTCTTTCTATATTTTAACCAAATTTTTTTCTACATCACAAGCATTACATATATTTGGTGCCCCACGGGCAGTTCTGGGGTTTTGTTTCAATTTTTTCGGGCTTCAAATTATATTATCGAAAAAATTATTATATCTTATTGTTTACTACTGACCAATATATTTTTTCTATCAAAACTAAAAAAGTTAGCACAAAAAATTCACACACTAAAATATTTTCACAGCCCTTTGAAAAACAATTAATCACGTCGGCCTATCATATGTAAAGTTAATATTTCAAACTTTCACGGATGATAGGTAATTTGATAATGCGATAAAATCGATTATGTTCCCCTATGGCAATCCTTCTACCCTATATCTATATATATAAAAATTAATGTGTGTTTATTTGTTTGTTTGAAATATATAGACGGCTAAACGGCTGAACCGATTTTATTGAAATTTTCAGAGTCTCTTCCTGTATGTCTGGAAGGAACTATAGGCTACTTTTTATTTCGAAAAAGTAGGAGAGGTGCCACGCCCACATTCAAAATAAGTATTAAAAGTCGCATATCTCAGAAACTGCAAGAGTTGGAGTCCTCAAATTTTGTATGGACAACTTTCACATCTATAACAATATTTTTGGATAAAATGGCCGGAATGCCTATAGTGGGCGTGGCACCTTCCATATGAAGAAAATCTTAAATAAATATATCTGAGAAAATATAACAGATAGAGTCCTCAAATTTTGTCGGAACCGCTTTAGTGTCAATATGATTATTTAATGAAAAAGGGGGCGTACTAGCAGTAGGGGGCGTGGCACCACCCATGTATTATCCATGTAAACATTTTGTGTAATAAATTGGTGGACTATCTTTGGGGGGGGGGGTGCGTTGCTCCTCCCATATGAATAAAATATACAAAAATTCGTTTATCTGGGAAACTATTAGAGCTAGCCATATGAATTAAATACAAAATTTGGTACATCTGGGAAACTATTATATTATTAAAATTTTTAATAGGTTACATTCAAGTCTAAATTAACGTTTGGAAAAATTGGCGAACTTGCAATAATTTGCGTGGCATCCCCAAAATGTAAAAAATGTATATCTGGAAAACAATTATAATTACAATCTTCAAAATCGTAAATTGTTTTTTTTTATATACATTGATTTTAGGGTAACAAAGCACACTGGGTATAGCTAGTAAGTAATATATTTTTACAAATTTTAGTTTTATGGAATCAGTAAAATTTTTGTTAAAATGTAGTATATGAGCAATTTCGTGTCAAGTTTTGCACTATTAGAAAGAAGGCCACACAAATTTTCAGCACTATCGATCAATAACTGCCGGGCTTGTCCAAAGGAGTTCAGATTCAGGTTCAGCTATTTCTTCGTTGTTTCCAAAAAAAAATAATTTTATTAAAAAAAAATTCACCTTCGTGAGAAGGGTATATATAAGTTAGTCGTCCCGTTTGTAATTTTCAGAATATAGTTCTCCGACCCTATAAAGTATATATATTCTGAATCCTTATAGATAGTGGGGTTGATTAATGTCCGTCTGCGCGTCTGTTAAAATACGTTTTCTGAAGACCCCAGATATCTTCGGGATCCAAATCCTCAGTAATCCGTCAGTAAAATCCGTCCATAAATAACGGAGATATAAGCAAATGTATGTATGTATTTATGTATGTATGTATGTATGTATGTATGTATGTATGTATGTATGTATGTATGTATGTATGTATGTATGTATGTATGTATGTATGTATGTATGTATGTATGTATGTATGTATGTATGTATGTATGTATGTATGTATGTATGTATGTATGTATGTATGTATGTATGTATGTATGTATGTATGTATGTATGTATGTATGTATGTATGTATGTATGTATGTATGTATGTATGTATGTATGTATGTATGTATGTATGTATGTATGTATGTATGTATGTATGTATGTATGTATGTATGTATGTATGTATGTATGTATGTATGTATGTATGTATGTATGTATGTATGTATGTATGTATGTATGTATGTATGTATGTATGTATGTATTAGTAATAATAAAAAGAGCCACCTTGAATATGTACCAGGGTCTTCGGTTCGCTATTTTATTGCGCGTTAAATAATGGATTTCACAAAATTTCATTTTGTTTTCTTTTTTGTAAAACACAATTCTTAACACGCAATTAAATAAAATGTGCAAACAAAACGACAAAGCCGAAAATAAAGTACTTCTATATCAGATTATAAGAAAGTCATTACTAGAGTAAGTAGTAGTCATTGGAAAGTAAGTGGTTATGGAAGTACAACCCATTACCGAGTTTTTGCTGGGTATGTATATGTCGATTAGTTAGTTAGTTAGTTTGAAAGGCGGATGAATATACATCAAATCCGAAGAAATACACCTAGGCCTCTATCGGGCCTGTTGTGCGCTCCTTAACCAGTGCCTCAGGTGGGAATCGAACCCACCACCTCCGGTCTACCAGACTAGAACACTAATCACTAACCTACCGGAGGCCACATATGTCGATTAAATTTTAAAAATGATTCGATTATTCGAACGAATAAAAGTTTTTATTCGAATAATTTAATAAAATATAAATAAAATGTGCAAAACACCTTGAAAATCTTAAGATACGAGTAAAAAACGGGATTCTTATATTAATACACTTATATATAAGTAACTTAGTTGAATCTCTACCAGTTTTAAATTTCTCAACGGATTTAAAAGTGGAAACCAAGACCTTTATAATGATATATACAATGTTTAACTAACCTGTTTTGCAGACGTTTTTCCAAACCGTTTTTTCTATGTATTAGAAACAGGCAACTATCGCGCCCGTTGAGCGCTGCTTTTCATTGAAGAACAAGGTTTGTTGGTAAAAAAAAACAACGTAGTGTCCGTTCACTGTAGCCATATATGACGATCCAAAATATCGTGTTGACGATTTGTGGATTTTACCTCGATTGTTTTAATAAAGGATTTTTATACAAATTTTAAAATTAGTCGGCAACGTAAGGGCGAAGGTAATAGCTTTAAAGCAAAGGTAGCTCGAGGTAGTTCACCTGACGAACGCAAAACCGTTCGCGGCAACAAAAGCTGAATTCAAAATATGGATGAGAGAATACCATAAGGCTTGTTGGAATAATGAAACGGTGGGTAGAACCACAAAGATCCTAAAAGGGTGACCCTGATGAGAGCAAGACGAGAAATCTCCTCAAAATTAGCAAATGCGAGGTTAGTATGATTGTACGTATTCTGAGTGGACGCACAGAATTACGAGCACATCTAACAAAATTGAAAGTGCGGATTCAGACGTTGAATAAAAAAATATTTCATATTCATATTTACTGCATATCAAATAACATAAGTAGTTTACAAGAACTCAATATATGCTATTTTGAAGTATAATTGTTAAATTATGCAGATAATGATAACTAAAATCAATCGAAATTGATAAAAACGTCTCGATAGTTAAAGTAATGAATAAAAAATTAGTAGAAATACCATCTAATATGTTTATTATCTAAAACAAATAGTTTTGACGATTTAATGACGATTTTCAAAAACCAATTTTTTCCTCGAAATTTCACGATTTTGCACCCAAATCATCTGGCAACTATGTGTCTTTCAATGTTCTGAAACTCAGTTTCTGCCCGTAATTCCTATGAATTTCTTAATCAATATTCGTGAGAAATGTTCCGCTTGACTAAAACATTCTATCTGGGCTCAGTGTTTCAAAGTTTCCGACATATTATGTGTCTGGTATGCGATCAGACACGTCCGATGATTGTTTGTAGTCTTCCAATGTGTCCAGTGTAATTACGTAATCTATAGACAATAATCTATAGACAATAAAATTAATAAACACTGAAAATAACTGTAATGCCGGTTTTAAATTCGGAAAAGTCGGGTAAGCACATTTGTAACCAGTTATTTTTTGGCCATCGTCAAACAAAAATAAGTAGTTATTCACCCAAAAAAAAAATCTTACTAATATTACTTGCCTACTTACCGGGTAAGTAAAGATTTTGCTGGGATCTAGCAACGTTTCAAGAGCCTTGCTTGACGTTGTGCTTATGGCACCAAGCAAGCAGCATGTTCGCTGAACTCCCTGTTGTAGTTTGATATTACACTTTTATCCAAAGAAGTCAACCAGATTATTGAAGCATAAGTCTAATTACACTTTTATAAAACCAATAAGTCATAGTATGCAGCTATGTGCCTTTTTGATCCTATCCTCTATGTGGTGTCTCCATTTTAATTTTCGGCCAAGGATTACACTCTGTCTATCAGCGGTATCTTCTGGCCCAGGGAACAGGTTCCTACTTGAAGAACCAAATTAATTAATGTTTATCTGTTTCACTTATTGCAAACATTTAAAAAATGCAGAAAATCACTTTTAAAACTTGCAAAACAAAAATGTTTATAAACTGCAAAAATTAGTAAACGCTTTTTTAAATTATAACATATATTTATATTTAGATTTTTCTTACAAAATATTAACATAATTTCAATGCTGTGTACAAAAAAATATTCGTAAAAAGTAACATTCAAATATTATTCGATTAATCGACACAAATTGTTCGAATTATTCTTTATTCTAAATTAAAAATTTTTTATTCGTTCGAAGAAAAACATTTTTTTTTTCCTCGATTAATCGAATATAACCCCATACAAACGTACATATTTCCGGAAATGTATTTATCGTTAATAACTTCCTCAAATATGTCGGTATTTTGCACATGTCAATATAATACTAAAAAGAGCGTTTTTTCTGATAAATAAAGCTATCGAGATAAAATTTGAGTTGAATATGTTTTGTGTACATACAAATCATTCTACCAAATTGTTTCCGGATCGGTCCATTATTGGTCATAGCTCCCATATAAGGCCCACTTCCGAAAATCACTTAAACGCTCATATTTCATTAAGTAATAAAGCTATTTTGGTAAAATTCGACATGAATAAGTTCTGTATATATGTCATTCGGAAGTTATGTGCGTTTAAGTGATTTTCAGGAGAGGACCTTGTATGGGCCGATAGTGAAAAAATGTTACATTATCATTTCTGTATATAAAGGCAATATTTGTGCAAAATTTTCTATGGATATCATTATTTGGCAATGTGTAATGTGCGCTTAACTGATTTTCGGGAGGGGACCTTGTATGGGAGCTACGGCCGATTATGGACCGATTCAGAAAACTTTTGCCTCTACATGAATTCAATTGATATAAAACTTTTACTTCGAAAAGTTTGTGAAGATATTGTCATTCTACCGGAAGTTATTAACAATTAATTTTCAGGGAATATGTACATTTGTATGGGAGATATATGAAAATGTGGACCGATTCCGCCCATTTTTAACAGGAATCAAGCTTTCATATGGAAACAATTGTGTGTTGATTTTTATTATATCGCATAGTTTTTGTGAAAATTGTATTAGAATCTGTTAAAAAAGCTTAAATTTATATATATATATATATATACTTTGTTGGGCCTTAGATGAATATTTCTTGGTGTTACACACGGAATGACAAACTTATATATACCCTCTATCACCACTGATGGTGGTGGAGGGTATAATACTTGTGTTTAGGAATTTTTTGTTTGAATTTAATTTCTTTTCTGTGCATATGCACATAAACATATTCAAGGTCTTTATAAAAATATATATGTTATAAAACACAAACAGTAGTCTACACACCTTAGGGTATGATTTAAATATAAACAGTTATTGTTCAGTATATTGATTTACATAATATGTATGCCCAAAACAATCAGACGGGGCTGCCGCAACTGTGGTTATACGTCAGTAGTGATCATTGTAATCTGACTGTTTAGCTACTGGTAAAATGAGAAAAACGTCATAAAATACATTGTTGAACAGACTGACAGTCAGCCAAACATTGTGCTTTAACTGAAGTCGTCACTCTGATCCCATTTTAGGTTTTTTAAATGTGCGAACGTAAAATAAAAGTTAATCTCTGGTTGTAGTTTATAGTCAAAGTGAGTCAAGCAATAAATTTTTTTTGTTTTCAGTTTGTCGTTTGTACTTCTTTTTAAATTTTTTGCCATAATAATGGTTTGTTTTGTTAACGTTTGTTATGTGATTGGCTTATATTAGTCATCCACAATGGTGGTACCTGATTTTATCTATAACACGCCAACAAGACAGATCTTAAACACATTAAACACAAGATTAATGGAATATATTACGTTATAGACAGTGACGTAGATGTGCCAAAGTAATTGATGGGATTTTTGCGAAAACAATAACAAAAAAACCCAATGATTTAATTCAACAGACATTTTTATTGTTTACAAAATAAGTTAGATGCTAAAATACTTGTAACTAAATAGAGTTGTTATGTATGTACATATATGTATTATAACATAAAATTTGTTGGGATACAATTCGAATTTATTTTAAAGAATTTCAAGGGCAAAATTTTGGAATATAAATAAATATGAAAATCGTGATATACAAAATTTATTCATATATAAACTAGTAGGAAAGTATGATAGATTTAAACAATTTATGAACGAAAAACTAATTTTCTGAAAGAAGGTTTATTTGGGGGCTAGGGGCAAATATGGAACGATCCCGATAACATTATGTGATAAGATTTATATAATATTTAGCTGTGCTGAAATTCATCGCGATATTAGTGTTTATATATGAATTTCGGACATTTAAGTCATTTTATAAAGGGGACTTTGTATGGGAGCTAGGGTCAAATAAGGCCCGATCTTTATGACATTTGGCAAGGTCATCAAGGCTTGTATAAAACTTATTTGTGTTGCTTTTTATCAAGATACAGGTATGTTTAACAAAATTATGAGCTCAAAGGCCCTTTTCGGCAGGTTCCGGTGTATGGGGGCTAATTGAAATAATTGGCCGATTTTAACCATTTTTAATAGGCTTCGTCCTTAGGCCAAAAAAAGTGTGTACCAAATTTCATTCAATTATATCGAAAATTGCTACCTATACCTTGCGCACGAGATTTACATGGACAGACAGCCAGACGGACGGACAGATGGACATAGCTTAATCATTCTAAGTATTTATACCCTACACCACATTAGTGGAGAGGGTATATTGGGTTTGTCCTGATGTTTGTAACACACAAAAATATTCGTTCTATACTAATCGGCTTAGAATCGTTTTCTGAGTCGAATAAGCTATGTCCGTCTGGCTGGCTGTCCATGTAAACCTTGTGCGCAAGGTACAGGTCGCAATTTTCAAGATAATTGGATGAAATTTGGCACACACGCTTTTTTTGGCCCAAGGACGAAGCCTATAAAATCGGTCCATTATTTCACATAGCCCTCATACAACATAACCCCCCCGAAAAGGGCTTCTGAGCTCATAATTATGTTAAATATACCTCATAGTTATGTTAAATATACCTGTATATCGATAAAAAGCGGCACAACTAAGTTTTATACAAGTCTTGATGACCTTGCCGAATTTCATAAAGATCTGGCCTCATTTGACCCTTGTCCGCCTGCCCGCCTGTCAGTTTAAAACGATGCTAAATAAATTAACGAAATTCGGCAAAAGGATTCACTATTGCTCTAGGCAGTTTGGTATTGAAAATGAGCAAAATCGGTTTACATCGGAAAGACTTATGAATCAAAATTTAAAAAAACTCCGAAAAAATTAAGCTTTTTTAACACAATCTAATACAATTTTCACAAAAACTAGTCGATATAATTTCATAAAAATCAGCACACAATTGTTTCCATATGAAAGCTTGATTCCTGTTAAAAAAGGGCGAAATCGGACTACGTTTTCATATACCTCCCATACAAATGTACAAATTCCCGGAAAATTGTTAATAACTTCCGGTAGAATGACAATATCTTTACAAACTTTTAGAAGTTAAAGTTTTGTGTCAATTGAATTCATATAGGAAAAATTTTTCTGAATCGGACCATAATTGGCCGTAGCTTCCATACAAGGTCCCCTCCCGGAAATCACTTAAACGCACATTACACATTACCAAATAATTATATACAAACAAAATATTGCACAAAATTGCCTTTTATACAGCAATGATACTGTAAAATTTTTTCACTGTCCGTCCATATTTGGTCATATCTCCCATACAAGGTCCCCTCCCGAAAATCAATTAAACGCACATAACTCTTTAACAAATAATGGTATTCATACAAATTTTGGCACAAATATTGCTTTTATATATATGTAGAAAAGAAACTGTGAAATTTATATAAAAAATTTGTCTCAAATAATGCTTTTGTATACAAACATTTGATTTTAAAATTGTTTCACGATCGGTCCATATTTGGTCATAGCTCTCGTAGAAGATCTCCTTCAGAAAATCACTTAAACGCACATAACTCGTTACCAAATAATGATATCCTTACAAAACTTGGTACAAATATTAATTTAGTTTAAAAAAATTTTATTAAAAATAAATTCACGATCAGCTCATATTTGGTTATAGCTCCCATATAAGATCCATAGCTCCCATATAAGATCACTTAAATTCATATTACTCATTACCAAACAATGATATCCATGTAAAATTTGACACAGACATTACTTTTGTATACAAAATGTTATTTTTTTTTGTTCACTATCAGTCCACAATACAAAGAAGCCTCTTCCGAAAATCACTTTAATGCACATCACTTATTACCAAATAGATACATATGTATATAGTAGATACAAATTTTGACAGAAATAAAGCGAGAAACCCTATTTCCACAAATATTTGATTAACTTAAAGGTTATTTATATAAAAGTAGCTGGTGGAGGGTATTTAAGATTTGGCTCAGCCGAATATGGCACTCTAACTTTTTTGTATTGGTTTTACGCAAAAAAAAAAAAAAAAATATTAACCTTTTTTCCTAACAATCGCTTGTTTAAATTTAATTTCGTTTTTTATAAATATTTTTATTTGGTTTTATAACGAGGTTTTTACTGATTCAATTAATGTTATTGTTTGAGTTATGTTTTCATGTCTGCATATGGAATACAACAATAAAACAACTTTTGAAATGTACTAAAATGAATTATTATAATTCTTATTGGGTTTATAACATTTAATGTATAAATGTTTCAGTTTTAACAGTATAAAACCCTAATCGGCAAAGAGCTTTGTTAAGAGCCTTTTTGCACTCTTAATTTCACACGTTTGTATGCTTACACATGTATACAGGCCCAACTATAATGTGCATAAACTAGCTTAAGGTAATGTCAAAACCAAACGAAAAGTCTCTCAAGTGATTAAGAAAATTCGAAGAAACTTTTAGGTGGCTACAATATACTTACATGCATTCCAAACAATTTAGCTCCATTTTCACATTTATATGCCACACGTAATAACAAAAATACATATTTCATAATATTTTATCGAAATAAATTAATTTTCTTGTAAATTTTAATTTTTTTCTTTATTTTCTTTGTGAATAATAAAATAAAAATTGATTCTATAAGGAATGTGCTTTCAGTATCGCTCTTTGCTTAAGCAAATAAAATTTGACGAAACTCTCTTAAGTACATTATAGTTTGTCACATCGTTTTATATGTGTTCGCTCAGTTGCTTAAGGTGACTTCAGCTTGTGTAAGCATATTATAGTTAGGCCTTAAAAAACGATAAAAACCTGTAAGAAAACTTATTTTTTGCTCTCTGCCGATGTAGGGTATAAAATAATTGTTTCTAAAATGAGAAATAACATTTGGGGTTTCTTGCAAGACTTGTAAGTAAAAAAGTAAGTTTCATCATTTCCTAATCAAATTATTTGTAGATTTGGTAAACAAATTTGTTAATTATATAAAATTCAGTAAATATTTTAATTCTTTCTATTAACATATTTGATTTAAATCTAAAAATTTTTCAATAACGATTTTTGCAGATTCTAGCAAAACCTTTGTTTGATAACTCATTAAATTTAACAAAATTCATGTTTGTTTTGGTAATTTTTTTTTTTAATTGAAGTTAATATTTTTTTTTTTTTTTTGCTAATAGCATATTTTTGTAATTGAGAAAAGATTATTTTTTTCAATTAATTTTGTGCGAATCTGTTTTCTAAATATACAGTTTTCGTGATAAGTACGTCCGATTTTAAGCAATTTTACATTTGGTTGGTGAATTCTTGTACTGAATCGTAAATTTTTTTTGATTAGTAAATCCGCTAGACCTAGTGAAGTTGGTGGGTCTAGTAGAGTAGATCACAGTACCATTTTTAGAATTTTCAATATACCCTAAAAATCGGAAGATATTGGAAAAACACGCTTTTTGTTGACTAGACAGACCAACTGACTGTTTTGGAAAGAGTTTCCTTTGTACTTTTCAAAAAGTAAACATACTTTACTTTCATAAAATTTCTGGAAATCTAATCTCTAATCTTCTTCCTTCTTCGAGATATCTTAACCTTAAATTTGAAACCACTATAAACATACATGTGTATATCGATATTCAGTTGGATTCATAAAAACTTATTTTAGGTTCATAAACGTCAAATAGCTTAAAATACATTCAATAAACCATTGACAAATATAAGAATAAAAAACTCAAAAATAGGCATTATTTGATTAATAGATGAATATTTCAATTGGCCAGCACTGTTTTTAGGCAATTTTCATTTGACTTTCCATAGTTTATTGGATAAATATAATACCATAAAATAATTAATTTTTTAACTTATATTGATTATTGTTATACCATTGCAAAATATATCAATATTTGCAAAAAATTATCAAAAATTGCAATAAATATAAGAAAATGTTCAATAGTGATGAGTATTTTGTCGCAAAATAATCGTTTTCGGATACTTTTAGTAATAATTTAAACTTATATGTTATATTTATACATCTGAACTAAATAAACATTTACTATAGCCATATATATTTATCTTTCTTAAATGTTCGTTTTTATTGGCAAAAATCTCTTATAAACAAAAATATAAAATTAAGAAAACCTAATAGAAGAATATTTTATCCTAATTGTACGCAACACTAACACATTAAATGATAGCCAAATTATACAGTCCTGCCAAGTTAAATAAAACAGCAGTTAATGTAGATTTATTATTTGTTTATGAATAAGTTTTAAGGCTAAATTGTGCTTTAACTATTGTGTGCATTAAATCCAAAACAATATTTTTTTTTTATTAATACACGCGATTGTCTTTATTTTACGACAAAAATTTCACCTGACGATATCTTAGCAAATACAAGTGACAGTTAAAATAAATTTTTTTGTGGACATTTTTTGACTTTATAATTCCAAATTCTATTCTACGAACCACTAGTAAATATTTTTACACAAATCCCATATTTTTGTTCCCAGAGACATATATTTTGTATTAACAAATAAAAAACACAGTAAATATGTACATACGAATGTAAATATGAATAATCGTTAAACCTTTTAATACAAACAGCTGATTCATATATTTATTTTCGAAATGTTAACACGATAGACATACATATACTTATTTTCAAAACATTAACATGATTTGCCATTGACTATGAACGCCATATGAATCCAAATAAAAGTGAATGTTAATTTTTTAAAGAAGCCGTCTCTGTTTATTTTGTTTTCATTATAAAATGGTAAAAGTGGTATAAATTGCATGGCCGAATTTTATTTACCCTCCACGTAAAATAAAAAAGAAAACGATAACAAAAAAGAAAATTAATTATATAATCTGCCACTATAAGGTATAATTACATTAGATTTATTTTACAGCATATATGTATATATCTGTTGATGAAATGTAAAAACAATTATACAAACATATTTAGGTATGAATTATACATGTACACATATGTATGTACATTAGGGTGGCCCCAAAATGGAAGTACAGTAGTTTTCGTTTATAGTCATCACTGTTATAGTCACATTAGTGACATTGTCAATTTTATTAGATTTAAATGTATCTGTCGATCAATTTCATATAAAAAGATTATTTTAAAGTCAATTTTTTGATATAAGCACTTTTCACATATTTGCAATCTATCCGTGGCTATTAAAAGTCATGTTATATGAAAAAACTTCACGATATTGTCACATACGAAATTTTTTGAAAATTATCGTGATTTAAATGAAGAAGTTTTTGTTGAAGAAAAACAGTTTTCAATTAAAGAAATTTTAAATGCAGTAGATATTTTGCGACATTTTTGCTTAGAGCAAGATATAATTCAAATTTTTTGTTTGAAAAAAAAAATAGACGATAAAACTGTAACCAACATCCTCAACCTAAAACAGACTAAAATTGATGATTTTTTTAAATAATATAAACAATATTTCTTTAATGTAATGAATTTATGAAAATAAGATTTATTTCTTTAATAATCATGAATTTGTATAGCCACCATCAAACTAGATGGGAGGTATATTGATTTTATCATTCCGTTTGTAACACACCGAAATATTGGTCATAAACCCACAAAAGTATATATCATCACCTAAAACGCAAACGGCCCTATCTAACATTTTTAAAATTTTACAGGAGAAGCAACAAACTATTTAAATTGAAAAGTTTGTTTCTAACGACGCGATTTATTTGTAGTAAATAAACAAATTATTTTATAGTGAAACGTATCAGTTTTTATGATAGCTAACAATGGCGTATATAAAAATGGATAAATTGGACTTTTTACCTTTAATATTTAAATGTTTTTGTAGATAGGGCCTTTTTTTATCAATAAAATCGCTAATTTTGGTCGGAGGAGTCAATTTTATGTGGACATTTGTTTTGATGCAATACATCAGAATCAACAATAAAATCGATTTTTGGTTAGTTAGGGCCGTTTGCGTTTCAGGTGACGATATATTCTGTGTCCTTATTAAATTCTAAGACGATCTAGCCATGTCTGTCCGTCCGTCTGTCTGTCTGTCTGTCTGTTGAAAGCACGATAGAGGCCGAACGGCAAGAGGTAGAGAATTGGTCGATAACTGACCCTACCCCTCATATAGGGTGCCCTTCAAAAAATGAATTTTATGCTCATTATTGGCTAGAAAATATGAGTATAGCGATGAAATTTTACATAAGTAAGCTCCATAACTGCCCCTACCCCACATATAAGGTCCCCTTCAGAAAATGTTTTTAAAACTCATTATTGTCACAAAATAGCGAGTATAGCGATGAAATTCGACATGAACAAGTTTTATGGGAACTGAAATCTTTCTACCGATATTGATGAAGGTGGATCGATAACTAATCCTACCCCCCATTTAAGGACCACTTTGGAAAATTACTTTAACTCTCATTAGTTACTTAAAAATAGGACTTAGGCGATGAAATTCGAAATAACTTACATACGAAACATAATGTAAAGATTTAAAAAAGTTATTGACGATCGGTCTAATAAGGTACACTTCAGAAAATTACTTTAACGCTCAATAATGCCTCAAAAGTTCGTACAAATTACAGTTGTTTTATAGGGACTGGAATTTGTCAACTGAATTTGATGAGGATCGGTCGATAACTGATCCTACCCCCAATATCGGTTTCCTTTTCGGCACTGATTTGATGGAGGATATATAAGATTTGGCAAGGGCGAATATAAAACTCTTACTTGTTATTTTTTTATATTCACAAAAAAATAATATATAAGATTTTCTTTGTAAGCACATTGTGGCATATACAAAAAATTTTGTTTATAATCACTTTAGCAATATAGTCCTCAATTTGTGTGCAATTAAAGATTGTGACTATAAGCAAAAAGTACTGTACCTGATGTTCCCACCGAATATGAAAATTTAGTTTACTCTAAGATACCAAATCTCAAAATTATTGTCGTGACGTCAATATTTGTTGAGGTGGATCAAAGGATAAAAAGGTCCTTTTTTAAGGTTTTTATCATATTTCTTGCAAATAAACCATAAGCAAATTTTGTATCATATGAAAGGTCTTTGGGAGACGATTTCAATGACATAACACAATATTGTATATAACTTCAAGATTATTAGAAATGTCGTATTTTTTCGGAAAATTTTTAAGGTTTTCAAATTTTTACATAGAATTATTAAATGTAATTAATTGAAATTAGTACATTATAAGCCTCATATAATTTCAATGAAAAGGTTTTTTCTGTTTTTGAAAATTCGTCATGTTTTCTATTTTATTTAATAATTTGTAATCCTATTTCCTCCCCGGTATTGTTCCAGCTTAATTTATTTAACCTAGATAATATGTACATCCGTACACGCGAAATTTAGCTTTACATTGGTATATAACACTTTATGGTTTCATTCTATTATAGATCAAATTTTTCAGTTTAACTAAAATATGAACACAATTTATCCTAAGCATCTACTTGTTTGTTATGCTTGGTTTGTTAGTAACGGTTTGTATGTTGTTGTTTACATTATTTTGCAATTCAAATAAAGTTCGATCTAGATTCAATTTTTAAAAATGAAAAAAAAACGTTTCCGTATTATATTAAATTCATCTGTGTTCAAATGGAAAAAAATTTTAAAATTTCCCGAAATATTAGAATTTCGATTACGTTTGCTGTTACACTAAAATTTCTGATATGGAATTAAAAGCGTCTCTCAAAAACCTTTCTAATGATAACAATATTTCATATCTTTCCTTTATAAGAAATATGAAAAAGATTATAAAAACCTCAAAAAAGGACATTTTTATCCTTTTGACGCCAGGACAAAAATTTTGAGAAATGGTATCTTAGAATCAATTAAACTTTAATTTTAATTTTTCTTCCATATAAACGGGTTCACCCTAATGTACATATGAATGTATGGAAAAATTTCTTTCTTTTAATTTACTGCAGTTATTAAAAGTTTTTATATTTATGTACATATCGCTCATTTACCACTAGTTTTTTCTTCACGTTTATTATAAACGGCGAAGGAGTGATTTTTGCCGTTTATAATGATATGATCTTTTGAAATTAAAACTCATGTTTTACATATATTTGATAATTGAATATCTATGTAGTTTACATTCAAACGAGAAACATATTAGTCCCTACTTTATATATCATTTTTTTTATTTATTTGTTCATTACAATATAATTACAAATTATATTCTAACCGAATTTACCGAGCACAACCCACAGACTGATAAACTAGCACTACTAGCCTATCGGGGCACCCTATATAGGGGTTTATTTTTCAAATATGATAAAATATTTCAAGATGGTTTTAATCGAAATGAAGTTGTAGATTTACATACATATTTCTGTAAATGAGCGAAATACTCTACTGCACGTATGTATATAAGGGTGATCGATATAAGGGGATATGCGATATATTTTCATAAAAATCAGCACACAATTGTTTACATATGAAAGCTTGATTCCAGTAAAAAATGGGCGGATTCGGTCCACATTTTCATATACCTCCCATACAATTGTACATATTTATATACAGAAATGATAATGTAAAATTTTGTTCACTATCGGTCCATATTTGGTCATAGCTCCCATACAAGGTCCCTTCTCGAAAATCACTTTAACGCACATAACTCATTACCAAATAATGGTATCCATACAAATTTTGGCACAAATATTGCCTTTATATATAGAAATGATACTGTAAAATTTTTTCACAATCGGTCCATATTTGGTCTTAGCTCCCATACAAGGTCTCCTCCCGAAAATCACTTATACGCACATAACTCATTGTTAAATAATGGTATCCATAAAAATTTTAGGCCAAATATTTCTTTTATATATAGAAATTATACTGTAGTTTTTTTTTCACGATCAGTCCCTATTTGGCCATAGCTCCCATACAAGGTCCCCTCCCAAAAATCACTTAAACGCACAAATTTAGGCGCAAATATTGCTTTTATATATAGAAATGATACTATAAAATGTTTATACAAAATTTACCACAAATATTACTTTTGTAAACAAAAATGTAATTTTAATATTGTTTCACGAATCTATTTTTTATATTTTTTGAAATCAACAGCAAATTTTGTTTTGTATAAAAAAGAGGCAATAAAAAGTAATATATTTTAATAATATTTTAATAAAAAACTTGATTTTCCAAATTATCAATTATACGAAAAACATGGGTTTATAGCTCTCTGGAAAAATAAGTTTTTTGAAAAAGTATGCAAATATAAATATGCAGCTGAAATATGAAAAAATGTGTCCTAAAGAACTGTTATCATGTTATAACTAACATATGCTAAAATTTTTTGTAAGTCCAAAAAAAATCCGTTTCATAATTTTATTATTATACCCTCCACCACCATTAGTGGTGATAGAGGGTATATATAAGTTTGTCATTTTGTTTGTAGCACCGAGAAATTCTGAGTCGATTTAGATATGCCCGCTCACGTTAAAATGAAGCAACGGAACTTTATGAAATTCACCCAAAATATTCATTGGTATCCTAAGCAGTTTGCTATTGAAAATCAGCAAGATATTTATTTGTATTTTTTACAAAAACTACTACAGATAAATTGATGAATTTTGTCAGAGATATAACTTTTGGTGCCAGGATCAATATTGTTAAAAATCGGAAAAATGGGTTCACAATTTCATCCCATACAAATGTACATACTCCCCGAAATTAATTTATTGTTAATAACTTCCGAAATAATGCAGGTAGCTTTAAGAAATTTTACAAATTTAAATTTTATGCCAATAGAATCGTAATGTCTACAAAATTGTCTTTCCAAAAAGATGGAAAAACTCAAAATTGGTAAACAATTAAAAAATTTAACACAAACATTGCTTTTATATACAGAAATGATACTGTAAAATTTGTTTACGATCGGTTCGTAATTGGTCGTAGCTCCCATACAAGGTCCCCTTTCGAGAATCACTTAAACGCATAAAACTCATTACAAAATAAAGATATCCATACAAAATTTGGCACAAATATTGCTTTTATCTACAGAAATCTTATTATAAATTTTTTCACGATCGGTCCATAATTGGTCATAGCTCCCATTTAAGGTCCCCTTTTGAGAATCACTTAAACGCATATTACTAATTACCAAATAATGATATCCATAAAAAGTTTGGCACAAATATTTATTGTTGAATTTTATCATGCATATAGTTTGAGAATCCACTGAGTGGAAAATCGAAATCAGTCCACAATTTCTTGTACCACCCATAGGGAATAAAAAATTTATAATTTTTTGCAAAAAATTAAATAAAAACTGTCCAAAACGAACAGGATTCGAACTTAAAATCTCCCAGTTGCTAGTTTTACGCCATTCACTATTTACATTATTAACTAGCTTCGTAATTGTTTGCAACTAATGTTCACATGGAAATTCTCTTTCCTGTTTGTGAAAAAAATTGTTGTTAACCCAAGATCAAATAAAATGTGCACATTCAGAATGTAACTGTTTAATTTCTTATGCTATTTAGCAACATCAGTGTTGATAAAAGTTATTCAGCAGCAATGTTTCGTACAAACAGAAAATAACATAGCATTTTTATATGAAAACAAGTAAGAAATTATAGTCGGGCGTGGCCGACCATATGATACCCTACACCAACGGTTCCCAAAAGGGGGTCCGCGGACCCCTAGTGGTCCGTAGCAAAATCCTAGGGGGTCCGCGAAGACGAACGAAAAAAATCATGAATAAAAAATATTCTCTATATGTTACAAAATATTAAAAATATCTCCAAATTTTTCATAAATACTAAAATACACAATTTTTATTCAATAATCCCAGATTTGTTGGTGACTCTTTGAATTTTATTGTTTCGGTCGTTTATCAGGATGAAGCTAGGCCCTACAAATTTATTGTTTCACTTTTATAAAGTAAAGTATTACGTGATTTGTAATTTTTATAAATATATATGTATCGAAATAAATGTTTTTATAGCAGACGGATAATGATTTGCCTTAGAATTAAATACTGATACTGGTATCCCGGAATATGAAGTTAGGTCACATTTCATAATATTTTTTTTAAATTGTAAGCAAAAGTGTTAATCTAGTTAATTTTAAATATAAATATTCCATTCCAACGTGATACACAGATTTTAACTTCATTTTGTTGTCCAATATTATTAAATAGCGTTTTGCGTAAATAGACCACGCAGTAAAATAATTCGTAGGTATTTTAAAATTAAAATTTAAGATCCAAATTCACAGTACATTCGCAAAGAGTTCAGGTCATATTTTATGTGGGTAACGCATTCCGCAACAACATCGAAGAAGTCTAACTTTCACATATTTTCCCGAAAACTTAGCTTACATACTCAGCTCACTCCTATGCAATCGCAAAAAAATTTAGAAACACGACTCTTTAAGCACATGTCGACAATACTTGTTAAAGAAACCTTTTCTCTACCTTGACGAGAAATGAACATGAAAGCTCTCACGATCATAAAATTAAACATCATGTTAGAAGTCATTCTATATTTAAAACCATGAAATTGAAAACATTTCCGAAATACTAAATGTTCTCAATGTACGGGAATATTTTATAGGGTTTATGGACCAGGACTAAGACAATTTTCGGACGAACAATTACACAGTGATACAGCAAAAAAATGCAGGGGTTCTCATATACCAATTCCATTTCGTTATAGTCCATAGAGTAGGAATTTATTTTTAATTTTTCCCGATCACTTCGTTTAGTTCCTTTTTAAGAGCAAAAGTTGTGAAAAAGAGCTATTTTTTAAGCTTTAACTTAAAAAAAAATATATGTTTGGTAGTTTGCAACCGATTTTCAAATTGGATATTTTGTTTTAAAGATACAAGTGTTGTCTTTCAACCCAAAAAAATAAATTCAAAATTTATGATTAATGTCTTGGTTACGGCCATTTAAGTAAAAAAACTCACACTTTTTTCACAATTTTTAATTTTCATACTGCTCTACGTTGGCCATGAAGCTTTAGCTTTTATTACATTTGAAAAAGGGCACATTAAGTTGGGTTTCCAATGATGGTCAATTTATGATAATCGATGAAAAAGGTTATGAGTTGTGCAGTTTTTCATAGATTTTTATGAAATAACAAGTTTCAGAAACCTTCCTTTATGTGATTCTTCAGGAAAGTAATAAAAGATGAACTCACTGCCTCATGGTCAAAGTAGAGCATGATGAAAATGAAAATTTTTTAAAAAAGTGTGAGTTTTTTTACTTAAACGACCGTAACTCAGACATTTGACCATAAATTTTGGATTTCTTTTTTTGGATTAAAAGACACTTGTATCATTAAAAAAAATATAGGATTTGAAAATCGGATGAAAACTACTAAACTTATGATTTTTCAAATTTAAAACTTCAAAAATGGCTCTTTTTCGCATCTTTTGCTCTTAAAAAGTAAGTTAACGAAAACTAAAAATATATTCGTACTCTATGGACTATAACGAAATAGAATTGGTATATGAGAACGCCTGCATTTTATTTTTCTTCACTTTTGTATCACAGTGTTATTTATAACAATAAGATATCAAAATATGTATGGGGGTCTGTGAAATTAAATAAATTCCTCAAGGGGTCCGCGAAGTAAAAAACGGTGGGAACCGCTGCCCTACACCAATTGCGAATATTAAATGTGATTAATTTCAATAATGAAGCTTTTCTGTTAATCTTATTTAGGTTCCAAATAATGTCTGTTCATGTTCGGTTGTATGCTGACTAGGAGAAATAAAAGAGTTATTTTCTGAGAGGGACTTTGTATGGGGGCTAGGGTCAAATAATGCCCGATCTTTACGAAAATTACTAGAATTATTAAGACATATATAAAACTAAATTTTTCCAATTTTTGTAGAGATAGCAGTTCATTTAACATAATTATGAGGTCAAAAGCCCTATTCGGGGGGTCCGGTTGTATGGGGGCTAGGTGAAATAATGGACCGATTTCAACCATTTTCAATAGCGTTCGTCCTTGGATCAAGAGAAGTGCATGTTCCAAATTTCATCAAATTATCTCAAAAATTGCGACCTGTAGAGTGCGCACAAGGTTTACATGGACACACAGACAGACGGACGGACGGACAGACGGACATAGCTTAATCGACTCAGTAAGTGATTCTGAGCCGATTGGTATACTTTAAGGTGGGTGTAGGACCAATATTTTTGGGTGTTACAAACATCAGCACAAACGCATAATACCCTCCCCACTATAGTGGTGTAGGGTATAAATATTAGTTAACGAAATACAAAATAATTAAGTGGTGTAGTGGATGGAACGGAGAATTAACAAACTGAGCGTTGCAGGTTTGATTCATCTTTTTTTGTAATAAATAATTATTTTTTTTTTAAATCAAATTAAGTGTCGAAATTCGGTTCAACAATAAAAATTTAAGAGCAAATGTTTTTTTTTATTTTTTTTCATAGGATCAACAACGTTGAAAATCTATTGTACCTCCCGTAAAAAATTATATAAGTTTTATAACTACCCAGCAAAAACTCGGTAACGGGTTGTACTTCCATAACCACTTACTTTTCAATGCTCGGGGGAGTTTTCCCGTTTTTCCTACCGAGTGCGTCCCCGGGTGGTGGATAGGGGGTGGTGACGGACCATCTGTCCTCCCACAGTTTTAGTTTCACTCAAGCTAAGGGAAGGCAGATTGTCCACCACCTGGGAATATTTTATTCCCCGCGGACCAAAAAACTGGACAATGCGTCAAGTGTACAGCATGCCAATGGCAAAAACATAGGGGTGAAATGTAAGGATGTACTCGGAGAGCTCTAAGCTACCTCAGCCTTTAAATATAGGTGACGGTTCCGACTCTGAATCCTCAGATGATTATAACAACCCCATTATAGCAAATCCCAAAAAGATGAGTAGAGCAAATGGTGAAACAGATGAGTGATAGCATAGCTAAACTACCTATTACTAAGAAAATACTATCTGGAGCACAGAGGAGGAGGGTATCTCAAAAGAAGCCCCGAAAAGCGAGAAAAGAGAGGCTAGATAGTGGAAAAGGAAAAGAGCAGCCATCTTACGCCAAAATTGTCAGAAGAAGACACCGGGACGATCTCTGCTATGCAGTTTACGATGCCGGTAATCCTACAGGCAAAATTCCAATAGACCAACAGAGTAAGGTAGAAGATCTGGTGAACAATAAGATAGAGGGCCATGCAATCGCTTCAAAGGGCAAACAACCAATAGAGAGCGTGAGCTGAGAGTTCAGCATGGGCGTGATGTTGATGAGGTTGGCATCTCACCCTAAAGAACTTGGTGGAAAGTATCCCTCCTCCCTGGGACGGCGCTAAGCTGGGCCTCCGGTAGGTTAGTGGTTAGTGTTCTAGTCTGGTAGACCGGAGGTGGTGGGTTCGATTCCCACCTGAGGCACTGGTTAAGGAGCGCACAACAGGCCCGATAGAGGCCTAGGTGTATGTCTTCGGATTTGATGTACATATGTACATCCTCCTTTCAAACTAACTAACTAACTAACTAACTAAAGTCCACTGTCTACATAAATGGATGGGGCAGTAAACTGGATAATTAACGTATACTGGAAATTCTTGGTGGTCAAAATTCTGAGCTGGCCGTGGAAAAATGGGATGTCTTTTACAGGAAAGAAGAACCTGAGGGAACACTATTTGTAATAGGTATCGACCAGAAATCTATGGCTAGTCTTGCCAAGAATATAGGTAGGGCTTACTTCGCTTCTAAAACTGTCATATTCAAAATTGGGAAGGTGCCGATTGGAAGGGCTGTTACAACAAGCCTCGAAAAGGACACTAAAATACCTAAGACCACAGCATCAGTAGCAACTACTGATAACGTTTAGGAGTCAATTCCTAAAAGCGAGGAAGCTACCACTATCTCGCCAAAAGAAGTTGCAGCTGCCCTTTCCAAAATTGGGGAGGCACCGATTGAAAGGGATGTCAAAACCGGCCCCGATAAGGACACTAAAACACCAAAAACGGTACCCAAAGCATCGTTAGCAAGTACTGGTAATTTTGAGGAGTCAAATCCTAAAAGCGAGGAGGAAATCACTCACTCGCCAGAAGACAGAACAGCAGTGCTGTCCAAAATTGGGAATGTGTCGATTAAAAAGACTGCTATTGCTATGCCTGATTAGGACACCGCAGTGCCATCAATAGTACCGACTGAATCAGAAAATAAGTATTAGATATAACTATATGTTCAGAATAGCTTATAAACGAAATTCAGGATTGGAGAGTTTCGGACCATCGGTATATAAGATTCATAATACTAAACCGCCACCAAAGCCGATAAAGTTTCGAAATAAGTCTAAAACTAATTGGACAATGTTCGGTTCATTATTAAAGAACAGTTTATGTCAGGACACTCTTCAATGTCGAAATAAAGAAGACATAGACGCCAAAGTAGAAATACTCACAAGTGCATTGGTTGAATCGTTCGAGGACAGCTGCCCTCTGCGAGAGCGAAGATTTGTCCAGGAGAAACCCTGTGTAACCGGGGAGATCCGGAACCTTGGTAAGACTCTTCGCAAACTATTTAAACGGGCACGGCGTAAAAAGACAGCAGTATACTGGGATGAGTATCGTAGTAAACTTGGTGAATATAAGAAAATTTTTCGAAAAGCCAAACGAGACTCCTGGAAACTTTTCTGTGAACAGATAGACAGCGTAGATAACGTATCGAAGATAAAAAAATCCTATCCAAATCTCATGTCCAACCGAAATCTATGGTTGATGATGCGGGCATGAGGCTGGAGGATATGGAGGAGACAATGAAACTCCTAATGGACTCTCATTTCCCACCCGGTATATCGAACAACATAGATGAACCGATATTGGAGGAAGGGGAGGATAACACGGAAATTGTAATTACATCTGATATGGTTAAAGGGGCAATCAAGAGCTTCGCTCCCTATAAAGCTGCAGGGCCGGATGGCATTTTCCCGGCATTCTTACAGATGGAGGCGGGACTGGTTTCCGTACATCTGTCTCAGATATTTACTGCATGCTTGAAATTCACATATACCCCCATTAAATGGCAGGATGCAAGGGTAATATTTACACCTAAATCAGGGAAACCTAGCTATTCGACACCTAAGTCTTATCGACCGATAAGTCTTACGTCATTCCTACTGAAAACCTTGGAACGGATAATCGATAGTATGATTAAAAGCAGTATACCCGACAAAGACCTAAAATTTAAGCAGCATGCTTATGTAAAGGGACGATCGGTGGAAACCGCTTTAAACGAAGTTGTCCACTACATAGGTGCATCCTTTGATAGCAAACTATACACTGGCGGTATATATTGACATCGAAGGCGCCTTCAATAACTTGCACACTGATACTCTTATCCAATCCCTAGTTTTATGTTGACCGGGTGCTCCGTAACTGGATCAACCACATGCTAAGGAACAGATGGATAAGCTGCGAGATGTACGATATAACTATCAGGAAAAATGTATTTCGCGGTATACCACAGGGTGGCATTTTGTCACCTTTACTCAGGGTTACCACGATTAATAGCCTCCTAAGTACCCTAACCGAGAAAGGACTTAGACCTGTCTGTTATGCAGACGATGTCGTAATAATTTTAAAGGGAAATGATCCAAATTAGGAGGCTCTGAATACGGCCTTGAGCTGGACTCAACAGAGAGGCCTCAATGTTAACCCGGCAAAAATGGAAATCTGTCTTTTCACCTTGCTTCCTGGGCAAGAAGATACCAGTGACAGACAAAGTTAAGTACTTAGGTGTAATCCTCGACCGGAAATTAAAATGGAGACGCCACATAGAGGATAGGATCAATAAGGCACATCGGTGCTGGGCGATATGTAGGAGAACCATAGGCATGAAATGGGGTCTTAGTCCTACTATGACAAATTGGCTTTATAAAAGTGTAATTAGACCAATTCTAGCTTATACTTCAATGATCTGGTGGACTGCGTTAAGCCAAAAGTGCAATATGAAACTACTACAGGGAGTTCAGCGTACATGCTGAACATGGCACCACTTGTGTATAAGTGGTGCCATGTGTACTACTTCAACCTAGGCTCTGGAAACGTTGCTAGATATTCCATTGAAACATATTTAAGATATGAGGAGGCGCTTACAGCCGAACGGCTCTTTACTTTAGGCGAACTGGCCAAAAGCGGTTATTGAACACGTCATCAATGTATACTGGACACATTGGAAGGTTATACACAGTCATGGGACGTGCCTGATCGTATACTAGACACAGAATATGTCGGAAACTTTGAAACGCTGATCCCAGATAGAATGTTTTGGTCAAGCGGAAGATTAGTGCAAATACCAGTAGGAATCCGTTGTTACACGGATGGCTCTAAATTGGGGGACAAAGTGGGGCTGGGGTTCTATAATGAAGACCCAGAAACAAAAATATACCACCGTTTACCAAATCATAACACAAGCTTCCAGGCAGAAGTACGAGCAATAACGGAATGCGTAAATTGGATTGGAATAAATATGGCGCCCACAGGGCTTAATATATTTACCGACAGCCAGAAGGCAATTAGGGAGATATCAGGCGATAGAACTAAATCTAAGACCGCATTGGATTGTAAGAAAGCTTTAACTGAATACTCTCCCAGAGGTAAGGTTCACATCATATGGGTACCAGCCCACTCGGGAGTAGTCGGTAACGAAAGGGCGAATGTAATAACTTTAAAGGGTAGGGAGCTCGAGGCAGTTAACCTGACAAACGCGAAACCATTCGATGCAACAAAAGCTGAACTAAAACTATGGGTGAGAGAATCCCATAAGGCCTCTTGGAATAATGAAACAGTGGGTAGAACCACGAAAATCCTATGGGGTGACCCTGATGAGAGCAAGACGAAAAATCTCCTCAAAATGAGCAAGTCTGAAGTTAGTATGATGGTACGTATTCTGAGTGGACACACAGGATTACGAGCACATCTATGCAAAATTGGACGTGCGGATTCAGAAGTGATGTTATTCCCGAAATAACATTCCTGACTACAACTGATTGGAAGATTCTTAGGAATTACGTTCAGGAAACTGAGTTTATGAACACTGAAAAATAATTCATTCAGATCCTTTTTTTTCATGATAAGGAGCGCACAACAGGCCCGATAGTGGCCTATGTGTATTTCTACGGATTTGATGTAGTATACATCCTCCTATCAACCTACCTACCTACATACTTTTCAATGAATACTATTTATCGTCTGCATTACTTAGCAGTACTCTAGTAATAACTTTCTTATAATCTGATATAGAAGTACTTTATTTTCGGCTTAGTCATTTTGTTTGCACATATTATTTAATTGCGTGTTAACAATTGTGTTTTACATAAAAGAAAACAAAATTAGATTTGTATGTGAAAACCGATATTTGACGAGCAATAAAATAGCTAAGCAGTGGTGCAGTGAGTAGAACATTGTACTAACAAACCGAAGTCCCTGGTTCGTATTCTAGCTAGCTCTTTTTATTATTAAAAAACTGTTTTGTAAGAGAAATTGCAAGTACTTCTTTAACTCTCTTTTTGTAAGCGAGCGAAAAGTACTTGCCTCCAATGACATCACCGTGTTAAAATAATGACTCAAAATGCTAGTGAAGAAGTAGTGAAAAGAGGTTTTATTAGCTTTTTAACTCATTACTTTTCAATGTAAGTTTTTCCTGGGTATAACTATTGCATACATTTCTCTCACACATATAAATTATTTTAAATACAGAACATAGGTCAAATTTAGTACGATCTGTAGCAGTCTGTTAAGTGGTAGTTTTGTTTTTAATTGCATATTGTAAGGCGTAATGAAAGTAAGTCTAAAATATTGAGGTAAATTTGAATCAATCCATAAAATTTGATAATTTATGAAACCAGTTTAAGGTTTAAGATTCGACAGAGCCGAATATAGCACTCTAACTTGTTTCATCTTAAGGTCATTTTAATTTTTATATCCTCCACCACCATCAGTGGTGATAGAGGGTATATAGGTTTGTCATTCCGTGTGTAACACCAAGAAATATTAATTCGAGATCCAACAAAGCATATGGGTTCTTATCAAATTCTGAGTCGATCTTGTTGTGTCCGTCTGTCTGTCTGGTTAAAACACGCTCACGTTAAAACTAAGCTAATTAAATCAACCAAATTGAAAATATTCATTATTGTTCTATGCAGTTTGTTTTTGAAAATCAGCAAAATCGGTTCACAATGTTAAATGTTATGAGTAAAAATATCAGACTACCTCGAAAAAAATAAGATTTTTTCGTAATTCTTAAGTCGTTTTCTCAGAAACGACAATAGATAATTCGATGAATGTTGTCACACGTTATTTTTTTACATAGGGATTAATTACATATGTTGAAAATCAAAACAATCGAGTTAAAACTTCCTATAGCCCTCATAGGAATATTGCACATGTAAATATAATATAAACAGAAATCAAACTGCTGACGTAGGTTTGTATCGGTCCAAAATTGGTCATAGCTCCCATATAAGGCACACTTTCGAAAATCACTAAAACGCTCGTATTTCACTGATATAGGAAGCTATCGAGATGAAATTCGAGTTGAATATGTCTTGTGTATATACAAATCGTTCTACCAAATTGTTTTCGGATCGGTCCATTATTGCTCATATAAATAAAATTCGGCATGAATATGTTTTGTGTATGTATGAATCACTCTCCGAATTTTTTTCCGGATAGGCCCGTAATTAGTCATAACTCCCATATAAAGTCCACTTTCGAAAATCACTTAAACGAGCATATTTCATTGATAAATAAAGCTATTGAGATACAATTCGGCACGAATATGTTTTGTGTATGTATCAATCCATATAAGGTCAACTTCCGAAAATCACTAAAGGCACATATTTTATTTACTAATAAAGCTGTCGATGTAAAATTCGACGCGAATATGTGTTGTATATGTATATATAAATCATTATACGATATTTTTCCCGGATCGGTCCAAAATTGGTCACAACTCCTATATAACGACCATTTCCGAAAATAAATTAAATGCCCAATTTCATTGACAATAAAAGTTATTCCGATAAAATTCAACTTGAATATGTTTTGTGTATATATAAATCAGTATACGGAATGTTTTTCTGGTCGGTCCATAAATAGTCATAGTCACCTTCACCACTATTTTCCTTTTTTTTTTTAATTTTAAAAAACTACATATTTTTGAATATTTTTTGAGTTTGGAGGACTCCTTACACAAGATCAAGAACCCTTTCTACAAAATAAAATAATTTTGGACCTGTCTACTCAAATAGCAATGTCCCAGTTTTCAACTGGCTAATCTAAATGGGTTTTAACATATTCTAACATTGTTTTTACATCCTTGTTTTCAAGAATAGTACTTTACTTGAGCTGTAAACGTTTCAAATGTGTTCTCATAGTCACCTGAATATAGATTTAGTAATTTTTAGCAGATAAATCTTTTAATATTTTTTCCAGTTCCAACAAAATTGGAGTTACTTTAATTTATCGCACTACGCCTCTTATCATTTAACGAAAATTAGCGGTTTGGAGTCCAGCAATTTCGATTTAAATTTGTAAGATATGATAATTTGCAATAAATTTATTTGAACATCCCGCAATATTTCTTATCGGGACTATGTTTTCTCCCTAGAAATCATTTTTTTTAATTGTTTCACGTGTTTCGCCATTGCAGTGGACGAAATAGCCTATTATTTTAAATTAAATGCTATAATTCTTAAAAGTAGGATTTAATAATTAATAATACAAATAGCAGCTTACCTATTTTAATGGGTTTTAATAAAATATTATGCACTACTTTGCTTTTTTGCCAAAAATAAATTTAATAGTGCTATTATTTTGACATATCCAAATTGGAGTACATAAGCGTTTTTTTTTTTGTGGAGAAAAATAACGTAATCGAAAAATTAAAATCGAACTGCGAGTGGTGCTATTATTTTGACGGTAACTGTATGTCTGGGACTATCAAAATCATAGTTTATAATATTTTGGCTTTAGAGTAGAAAAAAATCGTTCTTAAAGTACAAAAGATTTTCGCCATTTGGCCTATTTTTTATCCCGTTCCGGTCCAATTTTCACAACGGCACTTTGCTAATATATATTTCTTAAGGATAGACAAAATCAGTATTTACTATCAAAAGTACTAATTTTGCCTGTTTTTTCACCCATTCTATCCCCTTATGCCCCTCCTAGTCCAAGTTCTGAAAAATACAGCCTATAACACTCTCCAAGTCTAGATCTAACTATGTTCCAAATTTGAAGTAAATCGGTGCAGCCGTTTAGGCGTGATTGACGAACAAACAAACGAACAGACTTACAAAGAGATTTATAATATACTAGCTAAACCCAGTGTGCTTTGCTACCCTAAAAGCAATATATATAAATAAAAAACCCACTTAACGATTTTGAAGATTCTAATTACAATAGTTTTCCAGATTTACATAAGTGAAAACGGAAATGACTTCAATGCTAGCGATGGGTGGCTACAAAAATTTAAAAAGAGATACGGAATTCGGCTCCTTCAGATAAGCGGTGAAAAACTTTCTGCGCAATCTCAGTTCGTAAATCCTTTTAAAATTAAATTGAAAGCAAAGATAGAAAATTTGGGTTTATCCAATGATCAGTTGTATAATGCCGATGAGTCTGGTCTATATTAGAAACTTCTCCCACAAAAGACATATGTAACGTCATTGGAGAAAAGCGCTCCAGGTGCAAAATGGAAAAGCAAAAGAATAACATTTTTATGCTGTGCAAATGCGTCAGGATCTCATAAAATAAAACTTTTAGTAATAGGAAAATCGAAAAATACTTTACTTTATTTTTAACAAAGCTGTCCAATGGGCTGAATTTCAAACGGTCGATCAAACTGACATTAAAGTATTGAAAAAAATCAGGGAATTGGCGGTAAATAAGCTGGTCGAACAAAAGAAAAAACAGAAAATAATTACCGATTATTTTCATATTTAATTGTATATGTATGTACCTATATTTTTTCATTGTAAATTTTATTTATTTTTTTGTCGTAATATTTTGTTTGTTTTTTATGTACATACTACGTATGTACTCTTTATGAAATGGATTTTAAAAACTTTTTTTGTTCCAAATAAATTACAAAATTTTTTTTTAGTAATCTTTGCATTTTCATTCCTTGCAGAAATGATTTTTAGAAATAATAACTTAGTAATATAGGGTAGAAGGGGGACCATAGCCACTTTTTTTTTTAAAGCGGCCTCAAATTAAAACCACAATACATATTCTTAATTTTTGTCTTGGTTCAGATACTCAGATATGTTGACTTTAGTTTTATCCCTTTCAATCTTTCCTAAGTCATCCTCATGCACATATTTTTTTAACTTTTCCGCACTGACCAAAAACGGCGATACCGCTCCATCCATGGGGTAAATACGCCAAGGGGATGGGGCAGATTTGTCATTAGTAAAATAAGCCAAAAAAATTAAAAAATAAAAACTTATTTTGCTGTTTTATATTTTAATTCACTAAACAAAGTATAATAAACTAGATATTTATTGTTTATTTCACATAACTTAACAAAAAAATTAAACAAATTATTACTGATTTTTTTTTTCTATATTTTAACAAAATTTTGTTCTACATCACAAGCATTACATATATTTGGCGCATGTGCCCCACGGGCAGTTCTGGGGTTTAGTTTAAATTTTTTTCGGGTTTTAAATTATATTATCGAAAATATTATTATGTCTTTTTATTCACTATTATTGACGTTCTATCACTGACCAATATATTTTTTCTATCACAAAAACTAAAAAAGTTAGCACAAAAAATTCACACAGTGAAATATTTTCACAGCCCTTTGAAAAACAATTAATCACGTCTGCCTCCCATCATATGTAAAGTTAATCTTTCAAACTTTCAGGGATGATAGATAATCGATAAACGAAAATAAAATTTGATAATGCGATAAAATCCATTACTTGGTTTTCAAGTTATTCGCTTTGGCAGATGTGCCCCTATGACGAATGATCCCCCTTCTACCCTATATAAAAAAATCACAATCGAAAATGTGAACAAATTCGAAAATATGACATTAATTAGTTATCATTATCGAGAGTTCACTGTATATATGTATATATATAATATTGTTCTACACAAATTGATAATGCAACTAGTTAAATACGGTTAAAGTGATTTTCAGGACCTAGTATGGGAGATATGACCAATTATAGACCGATCGTAAAAAATTATTTAAGTAACATTTCTGTACATAAATATCGTAATTTAATAATAAGTAATGTGTGTTTAAATGATTTTCGAAAGGGAACCTTGTATGGAACCGATCGCACCCATATTATGAACCGATCGGGATAAAATCTTGAAATATATTATTTGTGTCAAATTTTGTGTCATTTATGTATATAAGAGCAATATTTCTGCTAAATGTATGGATATCAATATTTGGTAATGAGTTATGTGCGTTTAAATGATTTTCGGTTGAGGACCTTATATGGGAGCTATGACCAATTATGGACCGATCGAAAAAAATTTCACAGTAACATTTCTGTTTTTAAGAGCAATACTTGCACCAAATTTTGTATGGATATTTTAATTTAGAAATGAGTTATGTGCGTTTAAGAGACTTTCGAATATCATCATTTAATAATGAGTTATGTACGTTTAAATGTTTGTCGACATTCAAACGGAAGTTATTAACAAAAAACTAATTTTCCGGGAATATGTACATTTGTATGGGAGGTATGTGAATTTGTGGACCGATTCCGCCAATTTTCAATAAAAATAAAGCACTTGTATAGAAACAAATGTGCGATGATTTTCATGGAGTTATATTGCACAGTTTTTGTGAAAATTACATTAGAATATGTAAAAAAAGCTTAATTTTTGTCAAAGTTTTTTCAAATTTTGATTCATAACCTTTTCCGATGTGAACCGATTTTGCTCATTTTCAATACCAAACTGCCTAGGACAATAGGCAGTGAATTTCGTTCATTTCTGTTGATTCGTGTTATCGTGAGAATGTTTTATACAGATAGACGGAATGACGGACATTGCTAGATCGACTCAGAATTTCATTTTGCTCATTTTCAATACCAAACTGCCTAGGACAATAGGCAGTGAATTTCGTTCATTTCTGTTGATTCGTGTTATCGTGAGAATGTTTTATACAGATAGACGGACTGACGGACATTGCTAGATCGACTCAGAATTTCATAAGGTCCAAGAATATATATACTTTGTTGGGTCTCAAATAAATATTTCTAGGTGTTACACACGGAATGACCATCAGTGGTGTTATATATACCCTATATCACCACTGATGGTGGTGGAGGCTATAAACATATAACAAAAACTTCAATTTTGAAAAATAGGGGAAAATTAAGTGCAAAATATTGAAAAAAAAAAATAATTCCTGAGTTTTCATAGATATCCAACTCGCATCCCATTATGGGACTATGAAGCCCTTCAAGGAAATTGTATAAGCTTTCTCATAAGCAAAAAAAGAAAAAAGTACAAATTTTTTAAAACAAATCAAAAACAAATAATTTAAAAAAAGTTTTTTTTTTTGAAGAAAAAAGAAACAGCTATCTGAACTCCTTTCGTCAAATTTCGCTAGAACCAGTAGGTGAAAAGTTACACTTATTCGAATAAAACCCTGTATGACCAAAATGTCCAACTTTGATCCCCTCTGACTCCGGAAGTTCTTGACCGATAGAGCTGAAACTCATCTGAGACCCAACAAAGTATATATATTCTTGGACCTTATGAAATTCTGAGTCGATTTAGCTATGTCCGTCCGTCCGTCTGTCTGTCTGTATAAAACATTCTCACGTTAACACGAAGCAACAAAAATTAACGAAATTCACCCAAAATATTTATTATTGTCCTGGGCAGTTTGGTATTGAAAATAAGCAAAATCGGTTAACACCGGGAAAAGTTATGAATCAAAATTTGAAACAACCTCGAAAAAAATAAGCATTTTTTACACATTCTGATGTAATTTTCTCGAAAACTATGAAATGATAATTCCATGAAAATCACCATACATTTGTTTCAACACAAGAGCTTGACTCTTGCTGAAAACTGCAATTTCTGCAAACAATTTCATATATGTACCTCCCATACAAAAGTACATATTCCCGGAAAATGGGTTTTTTGTTAATAACTTCCGTCACAATGTCGAAATCTTTACAAAATTTTACAAATTAAAATCTTATGTGAATAGAATTCATTCAGAGAAAAAATTTTCTGGATCGGTCCATAATTGGACATAACTCCCATATAAGCAGTGTTGCCAAAACCTAATTGCGAAAAAGTGCTAGATTGTTTTGAAAAAAATGCTAGAAAGTGCTAAAAATAAAGAAAAAATTGATAGAAAAAGTGCTAACAAAAATAAGGTTTTTATTGTAAAATATTTAAATTTTTAAAATAAACTACATAAATAATATTTTTAGCTTAGTACGCAAATGGACCAACTCCACTTATTATAGGATGATTTTAATACAGAACAAAATGTTTATAATAACTAGTTTTAGATTTTTTCGATTCTTACTTTATCCCAAAAAGAGGATTTTTAATATAGTTCCCCTAGAATTTTTCTAAAATAGCTTTATTTTTTGGTATTTTTTAACTGCATAAATAATGTTTTTACATTAATACGCAAACGTACCAAATCCACTTATTACGGGATGATTTTAATACAGAATTAGAAATGCTTATTCAATACATTTTTTTGAATTTTTTAGATCGGAAGTAAACAACCAGATTCTGGAACTGCGACATTGCAACTAATAATATCGCCATTAATTCTCGAAACAGTTCTGTCGAAAAATGTTATGATTAAAAAGTTCTGATGAAATAATTTCTTTCAATATTTCCATTGTTACAAATATTTACATTGGGATACTAGTCCAGATTTTAAAAACAACTACTTCAAACCAGTAGAAAAATATCTCGAAATCATTGTAAGAAAATTTAATTATAATTGACGGTTTCCAAAAATTGATCTCAATCTCAACAATTTGAATAATAAATCGCTGGAAAAAGATCTAGTTCTAAAGAAGGTGTATATGTTCTCTAAAACTAATCTAGAACTATATCTGAGGATAGCAAACTCGAACTTAAATCATTGATTAAAGAACTAGTTCCAGAAACGTTCCATTAAACGAGATTGTTGATGCGTAACGCAAAAATTTTTGGTTGTGAATATTTTTGAAATTTAGTTTACAATTATAATGATATTTTTAATTAAAAGTGAAATGAAATCCTTTGTAAAGAATATTACAATTCAAAAAATGTATAAGGTTTTAGTTTAGCTTTGTGCCATTTTCCATAGGAAGTGGCCCTTTTAAAATGTAACTTAAGCTCATCAAATACGAACCGATATTTCTACAGATAACCAGTAAACATAAATTTTTTGTTGTACACAATTAATTAATAATAAATTTTTAACCATATTTTTACAGAAGAACAATTAAAATTGGCATACAAGAATATGTACAAAAATCCTAAAATGTGCTAAAAAAGTGCCAAAAAACATTTGAAAAATGCTAAAAAAGGTGCTAGGTGCTAGATTACATTTTTGGGTGCTAAATGAGTTTAAAAAGTGCTAAATCTAGCACTAAAAGTGCTAAGTTGGCAACACTGCATACAAGGTCCCCTCCCGAAAATAACTTAAACGCAAATAATGCATTACTAAATTAAGATATCCATATTAAATTTGGTACAAGTATTGCTCTCACATACAGAAATATTACTATGAAATTTTTGTTCCATCGGTCCATAATTGGTCATAGCTCCCATACAAGGTCCCCTCCCGAAAATCACTTAAACGCGCATAACTCATTACTAAATTAAGATATCCATATAAAATTTGGTACAAGTATTGCTCTCACATACAGAAATATTACTGTGAAATTTTTGTTCCACCGGTCCATAATTGGTCATAGCTCCCATACAAGGTCCCCTCCCGAAAATCACTTTAACGAGCATAACTCATTACTAAATTAAGATATCCATATAAAATTTGTTATAAGTATTGCTCATACGCAAAGAAATTTTACTGTGAAAGTTTTTTCTGATCGGTCCATAATTGGTCATAGCTCCCATACAAGGTCCCCTCTACTAAATTAAGATATCCATATAAAATTTGGTACTAGTATTACTCATATGCACAGAAATATTACAGTGAAATTTTTCTCCGAGCGGTCCATAATTGGTCATAGCTCCCATACAAGGTCCCCTCCCGAAAATCACTTAAACGCACATAACTCATTACCAGGGAAACCAAAATATGCAAATGCATGTTTTTTGTGGTGCGTCGTATGGACTCATGGATAAGATATTTACACGTTTCAGACCAATTTATGAATTTTAGCATCGATTTGTTAGAGCATATTTTTGCATATTTTACCCATAAGAGCATAATTTTGCATGATTTCAATTTTTTAGCATATTTAAGGCATATTTTCGAGCTTTTAGAGCATATTTTACTCTTTTAGTGCATATTTTGATGTTTTCGCTTATTTTTCGTTTTTATACATTTTTAATTTTCTTTTCAAAACTTTATTTAAAAAAAATAAAATTTTATTTTTTTATTTTTATAATACATTACTCTCATGAAAACCAATATTATAGTTTTTTATTCAATAAAGCATTACATTTTAAATCGGACATAAAATCGATTACTTTTGATTTCATGAGACCAATCCATTTTTATAGTTTAAAAAACTAATTATTGGAATTTATGACAACACCGATTAAAATGTCAGTTTAAAAGCTATGAATACAATTGGAAGAAATGTGTCAAACTTTGTCGTTTGAAATATGTTTTTTGGGGACCAAATGGTTTCTATTAAACTTGTTCTTCAAACTATGAGATGAAACATTTATAAAAAAAATCTAGTAGGATATAGAATATGACATTAAACATTTATTTTTTCATTACAATTTCAGTATTTTTGAGCTTTTCAATGTTAAAAAATAATTAAAAATTTTATTTTTGGAGCATATATTTCAAATTTTAAGAGCATATTTTGAGTTTTTTACGGCATATTTAAAGCGCTTAAAACACTTTTTTTAGAGCATGTTTTCGGTTTCCCTGCTCATTACAAAATTAAGATATCCACATATGCACGAAAATATTACTGTGAAATTTTTTTCCGATCGGTCCATAATTGGTCATAGCTCCCATACAAGGTCCCCTCCCGAAAATCACTTAAACGCACATAACTCATTACTAAATTAAGATATTCATAAAAAAGTTTGGCACAAGCATTGCTCATATACAGAGAAATATTACTGTGAATATGTTTTCCTATCGGTCCAAATTGATCGGTCCATAATTGATCAAGGTCCCTTTCAGAAAAACACTTAAAGATACATAACTATTATCAAATAGTGATACCCATAAAAAGTTTGGCATAAATACTATTTTTGTCCAACTTTGGTCATAGCTCCCATACAAGGTTCCCTTCCGAAAATCACTTAAACACACATTACTTATTACTAAATTACGATATAGATACAAAATTTGACTGAAATATAGCTTTCATGAACAGAAATTTTGTTTAAAGAATTTTTTACGATCGATCTATAATTGGCCATATCTCCCATACTATGTCCTGCCCCTAAAAGCGCTTTAACCGTATGTAACTATTTGCATTATCAATTTGTGTAGAACAAAATTATATATATTTATTTTGAAATTCCTTAAATCTTTTACACACATGCATACATACATGCAAATTACTAAATATCGCTAAGAGCTATAAAAATGTAAAGAAAATGGCGTTTGTAATGTTCAATAAATCATGGAATTGTAATAGATTTAAGCTGTTTAAATCTTTGTATTTTTTCTATTCAAGACATGAGAAAACTTATTTCTACAAATATTTGATCAATTAGAAAAGTATTAATATATAAGTAGCTGGGGCAGGGTATTTAAGATTCGGCTCAGCCGAATATAGCACTCTAACTTGTTTTTTATTTTAAATTTTGTTAAAATTTTTTTATCATTTCATTAATTTTCAAATTTATTTATATTTTTTATTATATAATTATATAAATGTTCAATTAAGTTTTAAATTTCCGATTTTATTACTGATAAAATGAATGTTTTGATATTAATCTTTAATAGTTAAGTAAAATGGATGTAAGATCGTTTTCATTTTTCTGTTAAAAAATTAAAGGAATACAAAATTTTTGTTAGGATATAAATATAGGTAACTCTACAATACATGTGAAACTTTTATCGTATATTGTCCTTATGAACAGGTCGGTTGTCGATAATAACGTAACTTCCAAAATCTTTTTGAATTGTCTTTTCTACATAAAGTTTGCTGAACTTATTCCCCAACCTTCTATTTCTCTTAACAAAAACTTTGTCACCTGGTAAAAAACTTTTTGTTTTCCTATTTGCGATGTGATATAGTAAATCGGTTTCCTGTGCTGATACTAATTTCGCTTTTATATCGGACCTTAGTTCCTCAAAAATACCATGTAATATATCGATAGGACGTTGTCCAGTAACGGAATGTAATGTACTATTGTATTTGAAAACGGCAACAAGAATTAACTGTTTCGTATCATCGTATCTCTCTTCCGCCTTGAGACATCTAACAATTTCGGCAAGTAATCGTTCCATGGCCATTACTCGAACTGTGCGCAGGTGGAACTGGAAATATTTCAACATCAAAATGATAAGCAAGTAAAGATTTTATTGTCTCTGAAGTGAAAGACTTTTCATTATCACATACAATTGTCTTTGCCTTTGGGAAAAAATTCAAAATATTATGTAATGGGGTTTTGACATCTATAATCTTGAGTCAATAGGAAATGCAAGAGCAAATTTACTGAATTTGACGACGCAGGTGATAAAATGACTTCCGTCAGTAGAGAAAACATCAATATGCAAGAACCCTCCGTGATCATTCGGAATTGGAGATTTACCTATTTCCACCTTACTCGGGTGTCTAACCTATTTTGTCTCTTTGCAAATTTGACATTTTGAAGTTATCTCCATTAATTTCCTACGAATTCCAGGAAAATAATATTCGCTCAATATTTGATTCATGTTTTCCCGAATATTTTTATGAGCCCTGTTATGTTCACTAGTAACAATTTCCTGTTGGTCATTAGAATTGTGGATATCAATCACAATTTTCTTGCTATGAACAAATTTAACAGAAGGAAATATTTTAACAACTTCATTTTGTATTTGCCCTAGGATGTGAAGATCGGAATGAATACAATTTACTACTTGCGGATTTACAACATTTTTCAATGCCACAATTAAATCGGATTTTTCCACAAAATGAACCAAATGTCTACTTTGTTTAGGAAATACGGTTTCTGAAGTTGTTTCCGATTTAGAAGCTTCGACTAGGAGTATTTGATTCTTAAAACAATTAACAGGGTTTACCACACTTTTTATGGTTCCACTGGAAGAAATTTCGCTATGAACCGTGCCTGAATTTTCCGTCGCTGTTAATGTATCCGAACTGTTCACAGAAAAAAATGGAATTCAAAATCAAACAAAAAATTCATAAAGCCAAGTATTTTTTTTACTAAAATAGGACCTATCACGAAATTCGTAAAATCAAGTACTCAAATTCGTAAATTCTTTATTGAAAAAATTTCAGGATTTTTCTTATTAAAATAATATACTATTTACGAAAAACATTAATAAATAATCGCAACATTTCCAAACAATTATTTTACTGAAACAATAACACAAGTTATTAGTATTTGTACTGAAATTCAAGCAAATATGTTATCTGAAACAGTTAAATTATTTATTGTATTTTGGCAATAATAATAAGAAAATTTTTATTGAATCTATAAAAATTTTGTTAAAAAATATATACTAAATTTTAACAAAAATTTTACAAAAAATATTTAAAACTAAAAGTAGTAAAAAAATTACATATATACTTACAACATTTTTAAGAAAACGTTTCTAATTCTAGAAACTATTATTTTGTACTGTGAAAACTGAAACACTTATACATTAAATGTTATAAACCAAATAAGAATTATATCAATTCGTTTTAGTACATTCCAAAACTGGTTTTATTGTTGTATTCCATATGCTGACATAAAAATAAAACTCAAACAAAAACATTTATTGAATCAGTAAAAATATTTACTGAAAGTTAAATTTGTTTCAATAAAGTGTTTGTTAGAAAATATTTTCCTTCTGTGTGAACATCAAACCAATTCGTTATAAACCCAAATAAAAATATTTATAAAAATCGAAATTAAATTTAAGCAACCGATTGTTAAGAAAAAAATTGTGCATATTTTTTTCTGTGTTCCTGCCCTCTGATGCAGTTTCTGTGTCAGAACCAATTGTGCCGTTCACACTTGCTAAGTCACGTTCTAAATGATTAATATACTGCCAACGAAATTTTCCTTGCCAGGTTTATAAAAAAATTTCGGGGAGAATTCTTCTATGAAAGATCTCCATCTTCTTATTTTCGTATTTGGATTATTTTCTGATAAAGAAAAGGACAAGGGTTCGTGATCGGTGAAAATATTAATGTTTTTCGCTCAATAAAGGTAATTTCTAAGTTTTTGCAATGACCAACCAATTGCCAACAATGCGCGCTCGTTTGTTGCGTAGTTTTGCTCTGTGGCAGATAATGTACGCGAAATCATCGTGATTGGCTTGTCATTTTGTGAGAGTACGGCACCGATTGCGCTTGATGAGGCATCCGTAGTTAATTCAAAAGGGTCTTCAAAATTAGGGTGAAGTAGTAACACATCTTCCGAGGCCAATATTCTTTTTATCTTTTGGAACGCATTTAATGCTTCTCCGTCCAGAACGATGGTCACATTTTTCGATTGTCTTGCAGAAATATGTCCATTCTCGCCGCGTAAATACTTTGTAAGAGGCTTTGTTATATGCGCGTAATCTTCTACGAATCGGCGATAGTAAACGGCTAAACCTAAAAAGGATCTTAAACTTCGCAAACATGTTGGAATTTCGTATTTAACAATGTATTTAATCTTCTCTGGTCAAGTTTTAATACCATTTTCTGATATTAAAAATCCCAAAAACTCCACGGATTTTTTGAAAAATTTAGATTTTTCGCTAGATACCCTCATATTTGCCTAAAATAGTTTTTTCAAGATTCGATCGATGTCAATAATATGTTTTTCAGCAGACGGAGAAAAAATAATAACGTCATCCACATAAACATGGCACGTTTTACAAATTTCCTCCCGCAGAATATCGTCAATGGCACGTTGAAATATGCTGGGTGCGTTCTTAAGACCAAACAGCAACCGGCAGAACTCAAACTTCCCGTTATTTACACTGAATGCGGTCTTTTCTCTATCCTTCTCCGCCAAATTTATTTGGTGGAAACCCGATTTCAAATCCAAAGTAGAATAAAATGTTGATTTACCTAGATTTGCCAAAATTGTCTTTGTGTCCGGAATGGGATAGCGATCACTTGTAGTTTTCGAGTTTAGCATCCTAAAGACGATTACAAGGCGCTTTTTTGGTTTTCCGTATTCGTCGAACCCTTTTTTATCCACGATCCATGTTGGGTTATTGTATGGAGATCGGGAGGGTCTAATTATTCCATTATCCAGCAATTCCGAAATTTCCCTATTTACAAATTCATTGAACGCTAGTGGATACGGATAAGCTTTTGAATAAACTGGATCTTCATCCAGTGTTCTTATTCAATAGGATCGGCGAAATGGGATCGGCTAAAACGTGTTTATTATTTTCCAAAATTTCCGAAAATCGGTTCCATATATTAGTAGAAATATCGCAAGAAATACAGTAAATATGTAAGACTTTCCCTTCCCCCACAATGTTTCAATACACCTTCTTGACAGTCGATTAGTGCTTTGATATTATTTAGAAAGTCAAATCCTATGATACCATCAAATGTCTGTAAATTTCGTAACACAAAAAACATGTTTTTTTCCCTAATATGTTAACTAAATATTTTAACGTTACCATCGAATTGCCATGAATAGATTTTACAATAAATGATTTTTTAAGCTGTTTAACTGATCTAAAAAAAGAAAAAATTTTAATGCACAGAGCGAAAACTGCCTAGTAGAATTCCGGCAGAAAGAAACGAAGATTTTTTTAAAGAGATTCCTTATTATTTTCATGGTATAAATCTTTTTAATTTTTTCAATAAGTAATACACATAAAATTAAGAAGAAAAGCTTGTTATTTACAATGTTTTTACTCAAATTCCGTTATTTTTGGCAGCAAAAACACAATCCATAGAGAACAACTTTTTGATTCTATTAGGTTTTCTTATGAATTGCATGAAAAAAGAATTTCTTATTAATTTCATTAGTCTACCTAATAATTTTTTTCCAATAGGTACTTCTTATAGATTTCATTAGGCTACTTAATAAGCTGTTTTTTATTAGGTATTCTTACTGATTTTATTAGGTTTCTATTTGATCATGTGCAAATTATCTTATTGAATTTGTTAATAAGAATATCTTCTTGATTATACTAGCTGGCTTGTTATTTCATGAATGCATACAAATCAACACAAAGACTTTTTTTATGAATTTTTGGTTTTTGTACCGTTATAATTGTTTACGTGTTTGTACAAGTGTTGCGGCGAACAACTTTTAGTTGAAAGTTGACAAGTGACAAGTAAAGAAGTGGAAAGAGATAATAAAACAATTTTTCTAAAAAATGTAATTAAATTTAAATAAAAGATTGAATTATTGACATTGGATGTGGTTTAAATAATTAAAAATTATTTTTGTTTATTTATTGAAAAGTGTTACATTTGAATGTAACAATAATATTTTGAATAATGGGAGATCACAAAAGCTTAACGGAAAATATAGACATTTTTCCAATTTATAAATCCTGGGAACTATGTGATGAAACGTGTGACATTCTTTTAAATTTTGGAATTACATCAACAACCATATTAAAAAAATGGAAATTAAAGACGTTGAAAATTTATTCAAGAAACTGGACAAACAATATACTGGGGAGTTGATTAAATTTAAAGCAGGCCTAAGGGAATGGAGAAGAAATATTGTTCGTGCAAAATAATGTTCATAAAAAAAAATATTTTAATTTAGGCATCTTTTCAGAACCTACCGTTCATATGTGAAAAATAAACTTTATCGGCAAATAGTCGGATATTGGATTGGTTGGAAAAAATTTCAGAGAAACTCAGTAACTCAGGATATTCTGACTGCCCACTCAGTACACAAACGTCAGAAGACAATTCTATATGTGGTACTAGCCTTACAAACCTCCTTAGAAATACCGTGAAAGGACAGCTAGTACTAACTTTTAATGAAAAAAATAATTGTCTTGACTCAAAAAATCAGAAGACTTTAGTGCACTGTATTATTGAGAAATATATTGGCACAAGATCCAAATTAACATACGCAGAAATGCAGCAATGGTCTTATGCTATCTGTGATGTATTTCCTAAAGAAAAACCGGTAAGAAATCTAAACCAAATTTTATTTAATGTACATATATTTTTATTAACAGTTTTGGCTATTCTAGGAAACATACTTTTTGAAACGGAAAGACGGGAAGAAAAATCCAACAGGAAAATTATTTTCTCGTTGGACTAATGTTGAAAAAGGTAAATTCGATGACTATAATGGCAGTACAGCGGAGGAAACTTTTAAAGATTTTGATAGCGGTATGGATATATAAAATTTCTTAAAGTAATATAGATATGTATGTAAATCTTTAAACATCTATCTTTCTCCCTCAAAGATAAATATTTCGAGCAAAAGTGCTGGCTGCAGCACAATTGCAGTCCAAGGGATCAGGTACTTTCATTCTGGAGGGAAACAAGGAAAATTAGAATGGATGAGAAATTTATTTGTTCTGATTTAACTTAACTTTTAATATCTACTTTGTTTTGAAAAGGTCGATATAGATTTTGATTTTTTGTACCCAGACAAAGTAAATAAGTTATTCCTAAAGTTGGAAACTTTTTATAAAAAGTTGGTTAAAGTCTTTGACAATGAAATTAAAGACCGTGCATCAAGAGAATTTTACCTACAATATCTACGGAATGAAAATATTAATAAAGGTAAAATATTCTTTCAAATATTGACATATGTAAAATTTCGCATTTACTAATTTTTATAATTATATTCAGATTGTAAGTATTGTATATGTACAATACTGCTTCACGCTTTGTTACAGCCACAACGTCTTAATAAAGAACATAAGCCTTCGATAGCCGATGCTCAAACAGACTTCGTCACTTTAGTACCAACTCTTAATGATATTGAACCAAGAATCCTGCAAATTGTTGAAATGTATGCAGAAAGAAAAGAAAGACTTCAGCCAAGAGTAATGGTTGTTGGACCAGATTTTTCCAAAATTTCTGATTTTTTCGTATTTTGTGATGGCCTAAAGTGGAAGTGTCCTTCTTACATGAAATGTATAGACATTATTATAAAGTTATCTTACGTTTTTAATACTGAATATTCCCCGAAAAGCAAGCAAGTATGGTCATTTTTAGAGCAGTATTTTTTTGATTTGAAGTCTGAGGATTTTTCTTCTGTTGCAAATTTATTAAGCAAATTACAGTAATATTACATTCGTTTTTTCAAAAATGACTTCACTTGTTTGCTTTATTTGTACAAAAAGTTATTCAACTTCAAATGATCTTATAAAACATTTAAATTTAAATACTGGTAATAATATTAAATTTTTATTTTTATATTAAATTACTTTCTAAGTAAATATATTTTATTATATTTTTAAAATATACTGTTAATAATACTTAATTTTTATTTCTAAGTAAACATATGAATAAGTAAATATATGAATAAAAATTCAATTATAATATCAAACAAGATCAAGAAGAAAATCTTTTTGAAAAAAAAAAAAACAATAAGAAAGCCTAGTAAAATCAAGAAGAAATCTTTTTGAAAAAAACAATAAGAAAGCCTAGTAAAATCAAGAAGAAAATCTTTTTGAAAAAAACCACAAGAAAGCCTAGTAAAATCAAGAAGAAAACATTTTTGAAAAAAACAATAAGAAAGCCTAGTAAAATCAAGAAGAAAACATTTTTCAAAAAAACAATAAGAAAGCCTAGTAAAAATCGTAAGTTTTCTTCTTGATTTTTTAAAAAAGGTTTTCCTTGTAAAAATAATAAGAATTTCTTCTTGAAAAAAAACCATAGAGAAATCTTATAAATGTTGTTCTATTTTACTATGTATTTATTAGGTACTGTTTTCTCTGTGTGTAATTCTTCGATGTTCCCGTATCAATTAATAACTTTAACGTCCTTCCGGCAAATGACCTTTCTAAATACGGAAGGAAGGAACCGCCTCTAAAAAAATAATATGATCTTCTACACTGTAATCATAATTTCCATTATGACAATCATCTGCCTGTTCTGTTTCTACCGGATCATTGTTAAACTCATGTTGAAATGAATCATTACAAACATAAACATGATAGGGAAGGTTTTGGCATAAATAATTCACCCTTTGTACTTTGGCAGTATTCTGTCTAAAAGAATCGGCAGGTCGTTTAGAATAGCAATTTCCATTATTTGAGAAGGGTGAGTAGCCCTATTTGTGTTTTGGTTTGAGTTCATGAAATACTGTGGGGACTCGAATGTGCTTCTTATGTTAGGCTGATGTCCAGTTAAAAATGTGGTTGACCTTGTCTGTACTGGTGATTTGGTGTTTGAAGAAATTGTTGGGAAAGGTGTTGCTGAAAAGGAGCTTGATGGATTGCCTCGTAATGTGAAGAGTAGATGCAAAATTAGATCTTTATTGGTTAGTTTCCAACTCTTGAGAAAGCAAGAGAAGGCATATCAGTGGGTTTGCATGAAAATAACACATCCGACATTGGCCTACGTAAACCCGGAATAAAAACACGCAGGGCATCATCTCTATATTTTCGATTCAAAGCTTCTACTAAGGATGAATTCCCCTCATTCATCATAATGACCTTATTGATAATAAGTGTTAATTTCCTCTCCACTTCGTCGTAAAAATCAACTATACTTTTCGAATCCTGCCTCAATGTTGAAAGCTCTTGTTCCAGAGTATATATTGAACGTTTATCCCCATAGGAAAAGTCCAACCGTGATATAATTGCCCTAAAATTAAGTACGGTGTTATAAGAACTAAGTACAGTATCAACTACACCTACGACTTTGTTTCGAATAATGGCTACGGCCTGATAATACTTTGAGCTTCCCTCAAATTGTTCATAAAACTTATGTGCCGTAATCGCGGCTTGCCGCCAAGATACATATTTAACTGCATCCCCATTAAATTCGGGAATAGATTTAGCAATGTCAAGCGATTCATAACACTCTCTACCAGATTCAATTTCTATAGGCTTATACTCTTCTACGCGAATAGGAGTTTCTAAAATAGCTAATCTTTGCGTCAAGTCATCGATTTTACCTTCAAAATTTTGTCTCACCTGTTCAGTTACTTGCTTAAGAGCAGTATTTAACATAGTCTGTACAGCATCTAAATCCATTGTCTCTTTTGTAGGTTCTCTTGTGGAAAAACTAAAATTTTGTATTCCGTTTATAATGTCGTCTACACTCATTTACACTAATTACATTAAGTTTTTATAAATTTCATTTATCTTCACAATTATTCCTTATTAATTATTTACCTTCGTAAAAATGTTATTCTTATACAGAATTTTAAATAATAATATTTTTTAGAATCAGTTTTATCTCTATAATGAATTTTCGGTAAAAATATGAATTTTGTAAAGAATTCTCAGTAAAATATATTACTTATATGATTTATTTTTATATGAAATTCTCAGTAACAAATTTTATTTTTATAATTTTTTTATAATACAATAATTTAATTTCTATGTAGAATTTCTATAATAATTTTATATTTTAATAATAATAATTTCAATAATAATTTGTTCTTACAAAATATTTTTGGTAAAAAAAAATTATTTTCTATTTATTTAAAATATAATTTTTTTAAAATTTTAATTTTACAAATTTTTTTATTAATAAATTTTACTTGGACACATTTTAAATTAGTTCTAATAGTTATTTTAACAAACAAAAAGTATGTACTTAAGTAATAATCTTAATTATAATTGAGGAAGCTAATAACAAAATTCACGCAGATTAAATTTAACAATTTTTGTTGTTGGTTTTAGCTCAGAAAAGAAGTTTGTTGAAACAAGAATTGGATAAAATAACACTTCCAAACAGCTTTTTTAGTTCCAAATTATATCACCGTTTTTTTTTTTTTGTTTGCTTTAAATTTTACGACATTAACCACTTTTTAATATTGATGACTTTTATTTGTTAATCACATGTCAGTTTAATGCGGTTATACTGCAGGTCTCCTATAATTTACTTGTAAACGTCATGTGTCTTACACTTCACTGGTTGCGCACGTGTTTAATTTATTAGATGCTTTAAATTCGTATGTATTTAGATTAAAGTACTATTACTTAAATTGGATTTTTCTTTAAATTATAATAATTTTTAATTTAAACTTTATTTCCATTTGGGTTTTCCTTGTTAACTTTTATTTTTTAAGGGCCTTATAGGGGTTTTTATATTATTTGTTTTATAAAGTCACAATAATCAATAATTAAAAGTTTATTCATTTATCAAATATTTAATTTCATTTATGGTTTGCACCTTGGCCCCACGTTGGGCGCCAATTAACATTTCCCATTTTTTTGTTTAAATTAAAATACATTTTTTAGTTTTTACAATTTATATAATTTTATTTAATTCACTTTAATTTCCAATTTAACTTATAATAATAATTCAAGAGTCTCCTATTGCTCTCTTCATTAGTTCTCATCAGAATTATAACAATAGATGAAACAATAAATAAATGTTAATGATAATAATAACAATATTTCGAGAGACTAATATTGCTTCTACCGTTAGCTCTCTCTACAATTATTACAAATGATAACATAAATAAAAGTATGATAATAGTAACAAAGCAAGATCAAACTAAGAAGAGTAAATTAAGAAAACATATAAGTGTAAAAAGTTAGCAATATTATATTGATTGCCTTAACTTGTATACATATATCACTCTGCAAAATGTATTTTGGATCGGTCCAAATTTCATGAAAATCGGTCTAGCCGTTTAGGCGTGATTGACGAACAAACAAACAAACGAACAGACTTACAAAGAGATTTATAATATATATTAGGATTTATACACTACACCACTTTAAAGTATACCAATCGGCTTAGAATCATTTTCTGAGTCGATTTGGCTATGTCCATCCGTCCGTCCATGTAAACTTTGTAACCAAACTATAGGTCGCAATTTTGAAGATAATTCAATGAAATTTAGTACATGATCTTCTATTGTTGGACGAAGGCTATTGAAAATAGTTAAGATCGATCCATTATTTCATCTAGCCCCCATACAACTGAACCCCTGAATAGGGCTTGTAGAGCTTGTAATCAAACTTCAGGTCTCAATTTTGAAGATAATTCAATTTCAATCATGAATTTGGCACATCATCTTCTATGGTACCGGAGACGAATTGAAAATGATTAACATTGGTTCATTATTTCACCTAGCCCCCTTACAACTGAACCCGACGAATAGGGCTTTTAAGTTCATAATTATGTTCAATATACTCGTATCTCGACAAAGAGCTGCAAAACCAAGTTCTATGCTAGCCTCGATGACTCTCATGCATTTTATAATTTATAATGAATAGGGCTTGTAGAGCTTGTAATCTAACTTCAGGTCTCAATTTGGAAGATAATTCAATGAAATTTGACACATGATCTTCTATGGTACCTTAGACGAAGCCTATTTAAAATGATTAACATTGGTTCATTATTTCACCTAGCCCCCTTACAACTGAACCCGACGAATAGGGCTTTTAAGTTCATACTTATGTTCAATATACTCGTATCTCGACAAAAAGCTGCAAAACCAAGTTCTATGCTAGCCTCGATGACTCTCATGAATTATATAATTATAGGGTCTCATTTGACCATAGCCCCTATACAAAAACCCCTTCAAAATTTGACTTAAATGTCCACAATTTTATTCAACAATAAACGGCTTAAGTATATTTGAGGCAAGGTACAATTCAACTAAATGCTCTATTATGAAACCTAAATCACATTTTATTTTTGTAACAGGTGTAGGGTATTATATAGTCGGCCTCGCCCGACTATAATTTCTTACTTGTTTTAAAATATCTTTATTAAGTGGTCCTTATGGACCGTTCCAGAAAACATTTCGCAGGTTGTTTCATATATACTATAAACACATTTATGACTAATATTATGAATGCAGATAAGGGAAATGTGACGGTTATGATGAATAAGGAAGACTATGAAACGGGAATGAATAATATACTTGGCGATATGATGACTTATAGAAGAATGAATAAAGATCCGACATCATCATTACTAAAGAAGAATGGGGACCTGGTAGATGAACTTTTTAGGTGCAGCGACAGCGCCCAGAATATATGGACTTCCTAAAATCCATAAGGATAACTTCCCACTTAGACCAATCTGTGCATCGGTAAATTCTCCAGCTAGTGGTTTATGCCAGCTTCTAACCGAAATTCTGAAAAAACTCACGGAGAATTCGGAATATAACATAGGGGATGCAGTGCAATTTAAGGACAGGTTGAACAACGCCAAGATAAATTCAGACGAAAAGATGGTATCATTTGATGTAATTTCCTTATTTCCTAGTATACCAGTAGATTATGCCATTAGAGTAATAGATGACAAATGGGACGAACTGGAGAAACATACGACTATACCCAGGAATTTATTTATGCGAATATTAAAGTTCTGCATTAAGGAGAACCGTTATTTCAAATACAAGGACAAAATCTACACACAATGTAAAGGATCACCGGCCTCGCCGGTTGCGGCTGACATAGTTATGGAAGAACTGTTAAATACCTGTATTGGACAATTAAATGAAAAACCTAGATTCTTGACAAAATATGTAGACGACCTTTTTGGGATTATAAAGAATATTGCAATAGATGATACCCTTAAGGTATTCAATAACTTTCACAGACAAATTCAATTTACAAAAGAGGAGGAAAACAATTGTAGATTGCCATATTTGGACACAGTGATAATGAGAGATGGCGAAGATATAAGAATGGATCAATTTCTACTTCTGCCAGCCCAAACATGTGATAATGAATACGTCCGGTAACTTTATTAAAAGAGTCTTGACAATAAGCGACGAAAAGTTCCATAAAAACAACAAAGATATGATAATTAAAATACTAAGAATGAACGCATTCTCAATGGACATCATTAAAAATCTACTTAAGGACCATAAAAGGAAATGCAGGAAAGATGAAGCGGAACCTGTAATATATAAATCGATGACATATGTACCTGGAATATCGGAGAGATTGGAAAACTCAGGAATATACAATAGGGAAAGATATAGGATAGCTTCAACGACAAACAATGCACCAAGACAATTATTTTCTAATACTAAGAGTAAGATCGATAAAATGGATAATGCGAACCTTATATATTAAATAAAATGCAATAGTGACGGTTCAGGAGCATGTGAACAGGTATATATAGGAACAACCAAAAATAAATTACGGACACAGATCTGATCTAAGAAACAAGAACAAATTAAGTACACAAAAAACTGCACTCATGTCCCACTGTGCAGGGGGTGGTCACATTCCCAACTTAGACAACATTGAAGTCTTACAGAGGGAAAATGAAGACAACAAACGATATATGTTGGAGATGCTTCATATTATCAATGTGAAGGGGGGAAAAAGAATGAACTACAAAACAGACACAGAAAACTGCGCGCAGAGTTACAGACATATAATAAATAAAATAAGATTATAATAATTAGTGCAATATTAAATGTAAAAGCATTGTGACGTGTTTTTATTGTTTGTTTATTGTTACTTATTTCGTAAGTGAAAATGTTTTGTTTGTTATTGTTCTTGAAACTGTGGTTTAATAAATGTTTTTTGTTTCCAGTGGATGGCGAAATATTGAAGAAAATAAATAAATAAATTGAAGAATTTAATAAAACTTTGACCTGGAGCTCGTTTAATAATTTGATTTAATTATACCGATATCTTCATTCAGTTATGAAATATGTGCGTTTACGTGGTTATCGAAAATGGGCCTTATATGGGATCTATGCCTAATTATGGACCCTCATTGGAGGGTGTTATAGGCTATATCGTTTTTCAAAACTTGGACTACGAGGGCGCAAAAAGGGGGTAAATGGGTGAAAAGCGGTCAAAATTAGTACTTTTAAGCATAAATACCAATTATTGTCTTTGCTTAAGCCAAAATATATTCCATTAAGCTTTTTAAAGTATCAGAAATATGCCAAAAGGGGGAAAAACGGGCAAAATTAGTACTTTTGTGCTTTGAGACTAATTTTTATCTGTTCTATATTAACTGCGCTTTTTATAGTATCGGAAATATGTATACTTTGGAGGCCCACCCAATGGTGGCAAAAACGGGTAAAAAAAGGAACTCTATGTTTGCTGTATAAAATGTCCGAAAGACATCAAATCCTAATATATATTATAAATCTCTTTGTAAGTCTGTTCGTTTGTTTATTTGTTCTAGATAAAATTTGCTGTATAAAATTTCCAAAAGACATCAAATTTTAAATATTAATATTTTAATGGAGCAAGGGACTAACAAATATCATATTTTTGGGTTCTTTAAATTTAACGAATAAAAAAGTATAATTATTTGTTATTTTGGTACTTTTATGAAATTTCTTAAATATACAATGATTTAAAAAATTATGTTTTTGCAAAGCATCTATCCAGTGGGTAAAAAAGGGAATTTTGTACTTTCTTTTAATAAATGTCCTATCTGACTTTAATTTTTAATATCGTTGTATGAAATCCTAATCCTAAAAACCTAATTCCTAATATATAATATAAATCTCTATGTAAGTCTGTTCGTTTGTTTGTTAATTCGATTGTTTGTTCGTCAATTACGCCTAAACGGCTGGACCGATTTTCTAAAAATTTGTAACAAAGTTCGATCTATACTTGGCGGGCGTTATAGACAGAAAAATTGGTGAAAACCGGCAAAATAAGTACTTTTGATAGTAAGCAATGAGTTTTTGCAAAACATCATTAAAGAGGAAAAGGGAGGAAGAAAGGGGAGATACATGATTTTTTTAATAAATGTTCTACAGGACTCATATTTTCAACATCAATTTCTGAAATGATACAAAATTTATTAAACAAAATACATAAATTTGGGTAATTCAATGGAGAAAAAGGGTATGGGTAGTATTTTTGGAACTGTGTTTGTACCTTTTATAAATATTGTTCAATTTTAATGAAATTTCATTTGTAGCTTTATAAGATCACAAAAAAATTGTAATGAATTTCTTCATAAAGAGACCTTTAGCATTTTTTCAAACATGAAGAAGAAAGGGAAAGGGGAGAATACTTAAGTATAATGTTATGAAACCACTTAAAACCCCGGGCAAAGCCGGGTACAAAAATCTGGTAGGCTATAAAAGTAATTTTTTTACGGTAATTGTTCATATCTACTTCAGAAAATCGTACATTTCATTGATAAATAAAGATATCGGAATAAGGATATTTTGTGTATATAAGAAATAATTTTTTTTTTAGATAGGATCAATTCATAATTGGTCTTAGTTCTCATATAAGGCCCATTTCCATAAGTCACTTTTTCCAATATATTTCAATTCAATTATAAATATATACGAATAAAATCCGACACAGTATGTTTTTATCGATAAATCATTCTGTGAAATTTTGTTCGGATTGGCCAATAATTGGCCATATCTCCATAAAAGGCACATATGATTTCTAAATGATAGCACCCTCATCACGGAAGCACAATTTAAACTTTCACAATTTATTAAATACGTATCTAGTAATATTTATAAGGGTTTTCATAAAAAGTAGCTTACAAGTGGTGGGTATTTAAGATTCGGCATAGCCGAATATAGCACTCTGACTTGTTATTAAATTAGTTTTACTTATTTTTACGCCTAAGCAATTAACTATTAAATAAAATGGATTTAATTTAAACATTTAAAGTGTTTGTATTTATTTGATAATGAAAAGGAATCGACAAATTCCTACAAAATTGGGGGCTCGACCAGAATGGCCCTGGTGGAAGAATAAGTGTGAATTGTGATGAACTGCCTCGACCGGAATGGCCCTGGAGAAAAAGTGAATGTGTGAAGTTGATTGGAAAGTGATGTGTTAAAAACCTAAAATTAATATGAAAGTAACAACATTGAAAACTACCCAGCAAAAAATCTGAAATTTTTGGTAATAGCCAGTAGTTATTTCATACATTACTTGGTAATGAGTGTTCATTATCATCCATATTATTTCATTTAGCTGAATAGGTTATTACTGGTAAAGAACAAAACAATTTGGATTTGTTAGGTCGTTCATTTAACAAACAGGGGGTTCGTGGTTCGAGCCCTGCTGGATACTGTTTATTTTTTTCAAAATGACATTCATTTATATATTTTTGTAAAAAGCCGTTTTGAAAATTATAAAAAGCAACATGTTAATGGAGCATCGAGTAAGCGGCTGGAGTGAGAAACATAGAAAACAACTGAATGCCTGGGTTCAAATCCCGGCCGAGGATTTTTTTGTTTTCTACATACAAAGTCGGCCCAAAATAACTAGCTATCACATAACATATTTGTAGGTTTATGTGTAACTAGTTATTTTGCAAAGTTTTTGTAATCAAATTAGTAACCATTTATTAATTTGTTTAAGGTAGGTACATTTTATTTGAACCTCGTCGAACAAAAATAATTAGTTATTCACTCCAAAAGTAATTAGTTTCCACGTGATTCCAATATTACTTTCAGATTACTAGGTAATGAAAATTTTTGCTGGGTAATTAAGATGAACTAAGAAGTTGAAGGAAAAGTAATGAAATTTAAGGGAAACATTATAGAAAAAAAACTTATAACTGCCAAAGGAAAAATAACGACAAAAAGAAAACCGTCGTCAAAATATTTTCTGTTTGTAGTGATGTGCCGTATGTACCTAAGAAAAAAAAAAACAACAACATGAATAAGTGCCGTGTGTGAAAAAATGTTTGCATAGAAAAAAGGGGAAAAAAACTTCTAGAAGCGAAAAGTCGTTACAATTGAAGTGAGTGTGTGTCAACAATTTTGAACTATACCACACAACTACCCTTTAAACATTTAGAAGACAAAACTATTGCGCATCACCCCCGACGCCACATCAGAAACACTTCTGATGGAAGTGTGGATTGTAGTCACTTCTGTACGATTGTCAGACGAGAGCACACATTTTACAAAAACAAAAGACATTGATTTCTAGTTTTTGCCGTCTGGAAGTATAATTTTAGGTTACTTCCGGATGATTAAGAAGAGTACAAAAACAAAAAATTATAAATACTCCATTTTTAGCGTGAACGCGAAAAAAATAAAAATAAATAATGCAGAAATTTTGCTAAGTTCAGTGATGTTTTGTGTTTTGTCCAGTCATGTTTAGTTTTAATTATTCATTGTACAACTTAAATGAGTTATTGAATAATATTCATAATATTCATAGAAAAATAGTGTAATTAATATATTGTGAATCTTAAGTAATAAAAAACAGTAATAATTTTCTTGTCCAATTAGTGACAATTGTCAAAATTTAATGTAATCAAAAAAATTTCGTTTGGCACAGCAAAAGTGATAATATTTTCCACCATAAGAACATTTTATTTTACCATAGAACTTTGTTGCCGTTTGGCACACAGTCTTAAGTATTTAAACGCTAGCTGGAATCATTATATTCAAATTAATACTACTGTTTTATACATAAATTATTATTTGACTTGGGTCACTTGACACGAAATTGCCCATATAATTTATTTAATATTAAAATCAAATATTTTTAAAACCACCTTTTTTAAATACAATTTTTTTAATTTTCATATAGCTTTGGATTTAATTATTCTAATTATAGGCCTTTACTAAATTTCTTAAGTTTTAGAAGAGAGCAAACAAAAAATAGTATTGCAGTATTAGTGTCAAAAGCAATATCCCGTTTAGGGTCGTTAAGGTGTTTCTATCGTTAGTGACTGTAAATAATTTAAAAAAAATGACTTAGTAATTTCAGATTTTTATATACGGTTTAATTCCAAGCTATTTAAAAAACGTTCATGAAAGGTAATGTTTTTATTGATTCAAAACAATAAATAAATAAATTAATTCATTTTTAATTATTTTATTTTTTTAGAAAGCAGTAGCTAATATAGTACCCCCTATTAAAATACTTCTAATCGAATTAAAATATAAAAAAGAGATTTGGTAAGTTATATATGTCATATATCATCACGCGGTTCCATTAAAAATGTCGATTATTTGCAGAAAATGTAAAAAATGGATCTGAACGTTTAAACTTCGGTGGGAAATGTATTGATCATAAGAGAATCCTATTTTTATTGCTTCCTAAAGTATAACAGGTAATTTCAATAAATACAAATGTATGTATATTCAATATTTATTATAACATTATTTTTGTTTATTTCGTTAAAGGATTAATGCGTTCCAAAATATAACTCTTTCAATTTGATGGATTGATCATAAAATTTATGAAGAACTACAAAAATATTTTAGAGTCCAACGTTTTACAATTTTTGGAAGTATTTCAGTCAACAGTTGGAATATTAATACAGATTTCCTGAAAAATATCTTATTATAAGGTAATAATTCTAATATTTGATACATATGTACATTAGACCGACTCACTCTGTATGGAAAGCAAAAATGTGTTTTTGTTACCCCTCTTAAAATTTACCTTGCTTTGTTTTATGATGATTCCCAAAATATTTTAAGACTAGCGATGACCGTTCGTGAGCTGAACCAAATTAAAAGAAAGGTATTATGAAATTATTTTTTTTAAATTTTTGTTTGTTTTGAAACAAAATATCCAATACGGGGTATCGATTAAAAGGTATTTTAAAGCAGCGTCCAATGATGTATTAATCATAAATAACCGTCTGCTTATAATTGTCATATTCCAAAATATTTAAAATTGTTAGGTTTTCACTAAGAAAAATAAAATGTATGCACAATTTTGCAAATTAGACTTGGCTTCAAAAAGCCTTTCAAATGATACCACATACTGTATATATTGTCTAATAAAAATAACTAAAAAGGGACCTTTTTGTAACCGGTTCAGCTCACGAACGGCCATCGATAGACTAGAAATATTTTGGGAACTAACATAACAAAGATTTTTGTAAGCTGGGTAAAATATTGAATTTTTTCTTTAAAACTATCCTGCTCACGAATGGGCAACACTTAACTTATTTTGAGGTGGGTAACTCAAGCACCATTTTTTGTGAGTCGGTCTAATGTACATATATTATTTTTTAGATTAATTGTTAAATCTATTATTTTTTATACTATTTTAATTTCAATTATTTCAATAAAAACTATAAAATTTCATTTTATTTAGATTTATTTTTATAGATTTTATTTTGGTGAGTATACAAATAGAAGAAGAGAAAACTCATCTTCAAGAAGACGAGAATACTCATCTTCTAGAAGAAGAGAATACTCATCTTCTAGAAGAAGAGAATACTCTTCTTCTAGAAGAAGAGAAAACTCATCTTCTAGAAGAAGAGAAAACTCTTCTTCTTGAAGATAAGATAGGAACACTTCTAGATGTTACTAAGTGGTCACTTCAAGAAGTGACTTCCTAGTTACATCTAGAAGAGTCTTTGGCAATACCTTACTTCCAAGAGTCATCTAGAAGTTTCTTCTGCAGGTCTTCCAGAAGTATCTTCCACGTTACTCTTAGACGTTCCCCAGCTCGGCATCAGTTCTTCCCGACTGGCGACAAGAATTCTTATACTTCCGCAACATCGCTGGCGAGCTTTTAGCACGTTTTGAAGTTTCATACGGGTAACTTCCGCAATAGAAAATGTTTGTAGGGTACATTCGTGAAAAAACTGTGAAGGTGGCAACAAGAATAATCACGCAATGATCTGTTGTTATGTTGAGGAAAAGACGTTACAAAGAGATTAAATGAAAAGAACGTTACGAAAAACTTGTGAACAAACCCTTCAAACATTTAGAAGACAAAACTGTAGCGCATCACCCCAGGTCAGAAACACTTTTGGACGATTGTCAGACGAGAGCGCGCATTTTACAAAAACAAAATACATCGATTTCGAATTTTCGCCTTCTCGAAATATACTTTTAAGTTACTTTCGGACGATAGTTATAAGAGTGCATCCATTTTACTTAAACAAAAGACCGTTACTATTGCATTTTTTCATCTGGAAGTATACGTTTTAGTGACTTCTGAATGATAGTTAGGAGAGAACACACAATTTACAATAACAAAATACATTGTTTCCGAATTTGTATCTTTCTGGTTTGTATGTTTATGTCACTTCTGGAAGTTAGTTTGAAGAGTGTACACATTAATATTGCATTTTAATCATCTGGAAGTGTACATTATAGTCACTTCTGGACGATTGTCAGACGAAAGCACACATTTTACAAAAACATTGATTTCGAGTTTTCGCCGTCTGAAAGTATACTTTTAGGTTACTTCCGGATGATAGTTAGAAGAGTACAAAAACAAAAAAGATAAATACTCCATTTTTTCAGCGTTTTTAATTTTTGAGGTGATATATCTCGAGATCTAAATATCGTATCGGCTTGAAATTTTCAGAGTAATTTTTTACAAAAAATAGTTAGAGATATATATATATATATATATATATATATATATATATATATATATATATATATATATATATTACCACCAACGTCGGATCTGATGAAACTGGTTGAAGAGGCACAAAGGAAAAATAAGAAAATTGTAATAGGTTGTGATGCCAACTCGCACCATGTAGCTTGGGGTAGTACAAACACCAATCGCAGGGGACATGCCCTTATGGATTTCCTTAATACTAAAGACTTGATAACATTGAACTTATGTAATAAAGCTACCTTCGTCAATAGAATCAGAGAAGAAGTATTAGATATAACTATATGTTCAGAAGAGCTTATAAACGAAATTCAGGATTGTAGAGTTTCGGACGAGCACTCATTTTCTGATCATCGGTACATAAAATTCAAAATACTAAGGCCACCACCAAAGCCGATAAAGTTTCGGAATAAGTCTAAAACTAATTGGACAATTTTCGGAACCTTACTAAAGAACCGTTTAGGTCAGGACACTTTTCAATGTCGAAATAAAGAGGATATAGATGCCAAAGTGGAAACGTTCACAAGTGTCCTGGTTGAATAGTTCGAGGACAGCTGCCCTCTGCGAGAGCGGAAATCTGCCCAGGAAAAACCCTGGGTAACCGGGGAGATCCGGAACCTTGGGAAGACCGCAGTGAACTTGGTGAATATAAGAAAATCGTTCGAAAAGCCAAACCAGACTCCTGTAAACTTTTCTGTGAACAGGTAGATAGCGTAAATGATGTATCGAAGATAAAAAAAATCCTATCCAAAACTCATGTCCAACCGGAATCTATGATCGATGACACGGGCAAGAGGCTTGAGGATATGGAGGAGACAATGAAACTCCTAATGGACTCTCATTTCCCACCCGGTATATCGAATAACATAGATGAACCGATATTGGAGGAAGGGGAGGATAACACGGAAATAGTTATTACAACTGACATGCTTAAAGGGACAATCATTATAGGGAGCTTTGCTCCCTATAAAGCTGCAGGGCCGGATGGAATTTTCCCGGCACTTTTGCAGATGGAGGCGGGGCTGGTTTCCTTACATTTGTCACAGATATTCACTGCATGCTTAAAATTGGCATATACCCCAGTTAAATGGAAAGATGCAAGGGTAATATTTATACCCAAACCAGGGAAACCTAGCTATGCGACACCTAAGTCCTATCGACCGATAAGTCTTACGTCCTTCCTACTTAAAACCTTGGAACGGATAGTCGATAGCATGGTTAAAAGCAGTATACCATACAAAGACCTTAAATATAAGCAGCATGCTTATGTAAAGGAACGATCGGTGGAAACCGCTTTAAACGAAGTCGTCCACTACATAGATGAATCTTTCGATAGCAAACTATATACACTTTCGGTATGCATTGACATCGGAGGCGCTTTCAATACCCTTATCCAATCCCTAGACCAGTTTTATGTTGACCGGGTGCTCCGTTACTGGATCAACTACATGCTAAGGAACAGATGGATAAGCTGCGAGATGTACGATATAACAATCAGGAAAAAGGTATTGGTAAATTGTCACCTTTACTCTTGGTTACCACGATTAATAGCCTCCTAAGGACCCTAACTGAGAAAGGTCTTAGATCTGTCTGCTATTCAGACGATGTCGTAATACTTTTAAAGGGAAAGGATCCAAATTACTTGTGTAGAAGAGCTGAGGAGGCTTTGAATACTGCCTTGAGCTGGGCTCCATCGAGAGGCCTCAATGTTAACCCGGCAAAAACGGAAATCTGTCTTTTTACAACAAAGACAAAAATTTCTACGTATACTGAACCTTGCTTCCTGGGCAAGAATATACCAGTAACAGACAAAGTTAAGTACTTAGGTGTAATCCTCGACCGGAAATTAAAATGGAGATACCACATAGAAGATAGGATCAACAAGGCACATCGGTGCTGGGCGATATGTAGGAGAACTATATTCATGAAATGGGGTCTTAGTCCAACTATGACAAATTAACTCTATAAAAGTGTAATTAGACCAATTCTAGCTTATGCTTCAATGATCTGGTGGACTGCGTTAAGCCAAAAGTGCAATATGAAACTACTACAGGGAGTTCAGCGTACATGCTGCTTGTGTATAAGTGGTGCCATGTGTACTACTTCAACCAAGGCTCTGGAAACGTTGCTAGATATTCCACCCATTGAAACATATATAAGATATGAGGCGGCGCTTACAGCCGAACGGCTCTTTACTTTAGGCGAACTGGCCAAAAACGGTTATAGGACACCTCATCAATGTATACTGGACACGTTGGAAGGTTATACACATTCATCGGACGTGCCTGATCGCATACCAGACACAGAATATGTCGGAAACTTTGAAATGCTAATCCCAGATGGAATGTCTTGGTCAAGCGGAACATTGGAGCAAATACCAGTAGGAATCCGTTGCTACACGGATGGCTCTAAATTAGGGGACAAAGTGGGCCTGGGGTTCTATATTGAAGACCCAGAAACAGAAATATACCACCGTTTACCTAATCATAACACAAGCTTCCACGCAGAAGTACGAGCAATAACGGAATGTATAAATTGGATTAGAATAAATATGGCGCCCACAGGGCTTAATATATTTACTGACAGCCAGAAGGCAATTAGTGCGATATCAGGTGATAGAATTAAATCTAAGACCGTATTGGATTGTAAGAAAGCTTTAACAGAATACTCTCCCAGAGGTAAGGTTTACATCATATGGGTACCAGGCCACTCGGGAGTAGTCGGCAACAAAAGGACGAATGTAATAGCTTTAAAGGGAAGGGAGCTCGATGTAGTTAACCTGACAAAAACCATTAGACGCAACAAAAGCAGAATTAAAAATATGGATGAGAGAATCCCGTAGGGCCTCTTGGAATAATGAAACGGTGGGTAGAAGCACAAAGATTCTATAGGGTGACCCTGATGAGAGCAAGACGAGAAATCTCCTCAAAATGAGCAAGTCTGAGGTTAGTATGATGGTACGTATTCTGAGTGGATACACAGGTTTACGTGCACATCTATACAAAATTGGACGTGCGGATTCAGACGAATGTAGAGCATGTGGAGAGGACAGTGAAACTCTGGAGCACTTTCTTTGCCACTATCAGGCATTCGTCGAAGTTAGATCCAAGTATCTTGGATGTGATGTTATTCCGGAAATAACATTCTTAACCAACACCGATTGGAAGATTCTTAGGAATTACGCCCAGGAAACTGAGTTTCTGAACATGGAAAAATAATACATTCAGTGAACAATACTTTTTTTTTCCTTCATGAATTGGAGCGCACAACAGGCCCGATAGTGGCCTAGGTGTATTTCTTCAAATTTGATGTAGTATACATCCTCCTATCAACCTAACCTAACCTAAACAAAATTATTTTTATTTGTTTCATGTTTACATTTGGACATTAAAATAACAAATTCATTTTCTGAAGTGGAACTATGTTAAATTTCGTCGCTAAACTGGTATTATGAAGACAGTTATGAGCGTTAAAGTAATTTTCTGTACGGGATCTTATATGAGACGTATGGTCAATTATGGACCAATTCTCTTAAAATCTCACAGATATATTTTAGTTCCTTTAAAACTTGATTATGTTGAATTTTGTTGCTATATTGCAGTATATTATGAGCTTTAAAGTCATTTTCTGAGGAAACTTTTTATGAGGGATAGAGTCAGTTATATACCGATCCTCATAAACTTTGACAAATACATTTCCAATAAAACTTTTTTATATTAAATTTCATCGCTATAGATGCTTTTTTAAGCAATATAGTAATTTTCTTGCATAATATGGGGGCTAGGTGAAATCGTTGACCGATATTTCGCATTTTCAATACCAATCAAACTGGGTCAATTAAAAATATTTTGGCAAAATATTTCAGTTTTCTATCTTGTTTCTTTTCGACTCTATCGTGTTTCCAACAATAAATATATGTCTCTTCGCGGATTCGTTAGTAAGTGTAATTAATATTTATTTTAAAAAATAACTGAGTTTTTAACGCGTTTTAGCGCAATTCAAAAATACTCCACATATGACTTTTTGGAAAACAATTTTAAATTATAAAATTCTTCCCATTTTATGTACAGATTTCGAGATTTCGTTCGAAATTTGGGTTTAAATTATAATACCATGTAGCGGATGTTAGCATTACATTAATAACTTCAGCAATATTTGTAATCTATCCAAATTATCTGACAAATTGACCAAAATTTAGAATTTAAGACGATAAAATAAAAACTAGTATACAACATCATTTAGAAAATGTAAATAAAGAACTAAAAGTCATGGTGAGATAGTAGAAGTCAAAGGTCATGAGTATCAAATCTTTGCATATATCGCGATTATTGTTCGTCGTACGAGTTTTTAGATATTAGATATTTAAAGATATTGTAATACTATTCTTACATCAATTAGCAGAAAATACTTTATTAATTCTTATTAAATCATTTATCTTAGAATTTCGGCAAATTAGCACAGTATCTGTTTATGCAAAATTTGAAATAGGTATAGAAGTTGCAATTATACTTTAAATTTTAAATTTAATTTGGAGGACATAATCTACTAAGTACGTAGACTATTCCCACCAAATTCCATAAAAATCGAAATGCCAAATACAGCCTACTTCGTCTCTTCATATAAGTATCGCGAGTTCTTTACATAAAAAGTTATAATAGAAATATTAAAGGAAGGACGGACGAGTTTGAATCGACCCAAAAAGTGATTTTAAGTTCATGGATGCACCAGAAGGAGAGAGAGGATTCGTTATTCACGATGTTAGATTGACTAGTGTAAATATAATAATATTTCGGTGTGGTTATGATTTTAATCAACTCTTTTAATATGTGGAAAACTCATAGTTACTTTTGCCAAATCCTTGATTTAAAACTAGAGATAAAAGATTTTTTTAATTTTATTTTTAGAATAAAAGCAAACAGCACTTAGTTCAATTGTTTGCAAAAAATAACCAAAACGAAAAAATAATTCACATGTACACATGCAAAATAAAAATAACCAATTTTGGTTAATAATAACCAAAGTGGCAACACTGGGCCGCTAATAGGTCTAACCCCAAGAGGAACAATAGGCTATATAAGATCTTGATCGGATCCCACGCCCCTTTTTACGCCCACTTTTTGTAAAACTATTATTTGCAATCACAATATGCAAAAACTACTAAACCGATTAACCTGAAATTTTGCCTACCGATAGGTATAAGCTTGGGAAGAACTATAGGCTATATATAAGAACTTGATCCGATGCCACGCCCCTTTCTACGCCCACATTTTACAAAACTATCCTTACCTATATCTTATCCTATAATTATATGAAAGAGAAAGTTTGTTACGCTTTCACGGACAAACTGCTGAACCGATTTTCATGAAATTTAGAACACTAATAGTTCTATTCTAAAGTGGAACAATAGGCTATATAAAATCATGATTTGACGTCACGATCCTTCTTATGCTCACTTTTTTCTATATAATTGTTATAGAAAATTTTCATTCGAGACTTATAGAAAACTACTGACCCGATTTACATAAAATTTGGTATACCGATCTCAGGATCTGGATCGGACGCCATGCCCCTTTTTACACCAACTTTTTGTAAAACAATTATTATACCAAATTTACGTTCAGGCATACAAAAAACTACTGATCTGATTTTCATGAAATCTGTTATAATGAATGGAATGAACAGTACGACACATTACATCTTCAAAACCTATAATATATAATAATAAATAAATATGAGACTTTTTTTACCCTTTCACTACATAACTAATAAACTTATTTACATAAAATTTGGCATTTAATAGGTCTAACCTCAGAAGTTAAAAAAAAACTATATGATATTGATTGGATGCTACGCATATTTTTATGTTAACTTTTTGAATAACAGCTATACACCAAATTTCTAGGCTAAATATAAAAAAACGTGAACCGATTTTCAAGAAATTTGGCAACAGACAGTGTATTTTTAGAATCAACTTTTTGATCTGGATTTTATGCTTCATGAAATTTTGCATGACAACAGTTCTATCGTGGAAGGTTTGGTTAGTTTGAGGAAGGGAATGTTTAATACATTAAATTCGAATAAATACACCTATACCACTAATTTCGGGCCTGTTATAATCTTAATGAAATGCAATGACCTTTTTCCGTCCATTTTTTGTTACATTTGTAACGCTCATGATATATACTTCTTATAGTATATGAGAATTATTATTTAGGTAGTTAAAATTTTAACCAAAAATTTATTTTTATTTGAAAACTCTAAAATGTTTGTAGGTCCTTAACCTACTTTACGATTAGGTAAAATACAAATCTGTAATCAATTTAATTTATTAACAAAAATAGATTTTCATTTAAAACGTAAAATCGGTTGTGGATTCGTATACCCCATCACTTATATTTTCCACGCGAAAACTATTCTTATTTCAAAACCTGTAATCCGCTGCATATCCTCAAAAAAACTATTTTTAAACAGAATCGGAAATTTGTTATCAAAGTTATATTGTTGTAGATCTGTATATATTACTCCCATCACTTATATTTTCCACCGGTAAACTATTTTTATTTCAAAACTTTTAATTTGTTGTATATCCTCAGAAAATAACAATTTTAAAAGAGAATCGTATGTAGTTTCCTACAATCGAGAAAACTATATCAGATCTTGAATGAATGTCTACGATGCCACTTTTGTATGCAGTACTGAACAAAAAACTATAACTATATTAGATCTTGAATGAATGTATGTCTACGATGTCACTTTTGTATGTAGTACTGAACAAAAACCGCTCCTAAAATAAGGTAAATAATATATTCATATTACATTTTTCACAAAAATTCGAATTTTAAATTTAAATCTACAAATCCATCTAGAAATCATTTATATCTCCTCCTAAAATTTCTATTTATATAACTCTTTAAAAATTTACTTTAAATAACTCTCAATTCGAGAAAAAATAAAGATCCGTAATCGCTAAAAAAATTCGGTTGCCATTTTTTAAATGCAGCTCAAATCTAAAAAACCATGATATGTATTTGACTACTCATTTGAGTGTCCTGAAAGACAGCAGTTTTCAAATCTTATATAGGTATACCTCTGAACGATGCATATAAAGCATTGTTCATATAAAATATAGATGAATTCATCTTTCAATATCTTTTTATACTTTTAGAAAATTATCCCCCAAAAATTCTGCACGTATGTAGCACCGTATTTATTCCAAGCTTTTCAAATTAAATAATGATTTTGAATAATTGCAGCACACATTTTCCAAATTTCGAAATTTTTTAATTAGAGGAAGATGTGGATATTTTAATAAGTAAAATTATTTGGGTAATATTTTTGTATATCTAACGATATTTGATCTTTAAACCTTTATTTCTTCGGATTTAGTAAGTGGTGTCTAAATCCATCCAAAAGTAAAAGCTAATGAATAAAAATAATATTTTTGTTTCTTCAATTGCATCACTTTTTCAAACAGCAAAAAAAATCGCTTGGAATTTTATACGGTTAATGGTACGTATTTTTGAAATTAATAAAATGCTCCGAAGACTTTTGCCCCTTTACACCAGGGGTACTACAATTCAAAGTACGGTGTGACGTAATTTAAACTGAACAGTTCTTTAAATCTACTGCACATGGAAAAAATAAAACAAATCATTTGAAAGTGTCCTTAGTTCACTACCAGTGATTGAAAATGCTGATTTCAGTATAATTTCTCAAAAAAAGTTTTATAAATTTGTCTACAAATTTCCTAATTTAAGCTCATTTTTAATTTCTAAAATTTTAAGGACTTTTTGCTCCAGAGACTGACATTAAGAATTAAAAAAGGCAGAAAAATAAAATAACTATTTTAAGATTACAAAAATATTAGATAGTACTTTTTGGACTTGAACCACATACACATGAAACTGAAGATCGTATATAGTAAATCTGCGTTCTCAGTTTTTAATTTTCTGATCCTTTCTTCATTTTAAAGGACTTCAAAGTTTCAAGGATGTACAAATTTATAAAAAATTAAATAAATATTTTTATAAATGTTTGTCAATATGTGTATCAAATAAAAAAGACAATCATTGGAAATGAAACAAAAGAGTTACTTAATTTTTATACCCACCATCAAAAAAGATGGGGGGTATATTGATTTTGTCATTCCGTTTGTAACACATCGAAATATTGGTCATAGACCCACAAAAGTATATATATTCTGGGTCCTCATTAAATTCTAAGACGATCTAGCCATGTCTGTCCGTCAGTCCGTCCGTCCGTCTGTCTGTCTGTCTGTCTGTCTGTCTGTCTGTCTGTCTGTCTGTTGAAAGCACGATAGAGTCCGAATGGAAAGAGCTAGAGGGTTGAAATTTCACATAAATATTTCTTATAGGTAAGGTTTGTTTGGTATTGAAAATGGGCAATATCGGTCCACGTTTTCGGATAGCCCCCATACAAGTGGCCCCTCGAAAAGCAGCTCTAACAGCCATAACTTGTTTAAAAATATGAATATAGCGATGAAATTCGACATAAGTAAGTTTCTTGTGATCCAAAATCACTGTGCAAAATTTTATGAGGATCGGTCCATAATTGACCCTACCCCCCATATAAGGTCCCCTTCAGAAAATGACTTTAACGCTCATTACTGGCTTAAAAATTCTAGTATATAGATGAAATTCGACATAAGTAAGTTTCATACGAGTCAAAATCTATCTAAAAAATTTTATGTTGATCGGTCCATGATTGACCCTACCCCCCATATAAGGTCCCCTTCAGAAAATGACTGCAATGCTCATTAATGACTTAAAAATACGAGTGTAGCGATGAAATTCGACACAAAAAAATTTAATACGAACCAAATTCTGTCTACCAAATTTTATGAGGATCGACCCATAATTGACCCTACCCCCCTATATAATGTCCCCTTCAGAAAATTACTTTAACGCTTTTAACTGGCCTAAAAATATGAATATATAGATGAAATTCGACATAAGTAAGTTTCATTCGAGTCAAACGAGGTTTGATGGTGGGTATATAAGATTCGGCATAGCCGAATATAACACTCTTACTTGTTATTCTTTCATATTTTAGTATAATTCTAACAAATTCCCAATTAGTACCAGCAGGAACAAATATTATAAAAAAATTAAATTTATATAATAAAAAAATATTTAAGCTATACTAAATACTAAATAAGTATATAAAAGAAAGAAGAAATATAAAAATATATTATGGAGGAAAATGAATACGTTTACTCTGCCGCTTGTTTGGAGTGTGTGAATCTCGACATGTCGGCCAACAGTATTTAGCGAGCATGCGACAAGTGCTCTTTCCTCTAAAGCGATTTTCAAAAATTGGTAGGTCCTGGTGGAATCGTTCCCCATGTTCGTCACTAAAATGACCCAAATTATCGGGGGAAAAATCTAGGTGCCTATCTAAGAAGTGTATTTTCAGTGATTTCTTCGTAGTTTTCATGTAAATTAAAATAATTAAAAATATTTAAAATTTTATTAAAACTTAAATTTTTGCATCTTAAATAAATATAAATGCAACAATAAACACCACAAAACATTGATGATTCACTTTGAATTCGCATTTCATTATAGACAAATATCTTAGAATTTCGATTTAAAAATGAAATAAATGGTTTAGTTGGAGGTTGACCTGCAGAGCAAAAAAATTCTGCTGGTTTATTTTCAGCGATCCAATGCTGTCCAGGTTTATAAGATGGATCAGTGTTGGTTATGTAAAATGAAGGTTTTGCAACAGGTGTTTTAGGCAATTTATTACTAGAGAAAACTCCTTTAAATTTATATTCTGTATACTTATTTGAATTTAAAGTATTTATAATATTTATTGAGTTCATAGCGTTTGAATTATAGAGCGAGACTTATCAATTTCCAGTATACTATCAAATTCACAATATACTAAACAGGTAATTGCCTCCGTAATCGGTTTTCCAAAACGTCCTTCTATTCGAATAGTTCCTTGATTTATTAAATTTCCACAATTAGAGTTATTATTATGATCTGGTGTTAAATCGAAAGATAGTAAAAATATCCGTTATCAAATAGTTCTTTTGTTATTTGATGACCTTTATCGAAATGATGAATTCCAGTTCCTTTAAATAGTGTTTGATAACCTCGAGTGCTTATTATTCCACCATTATTATAATTAAATTCAATAGGCTGTGCTGGAAATTGTACTCCATTAACAACCAAATTAAATCTTTGTAAATTAAAATGTTGAAAGTTATATGAATTTTCTTTTCTATCTCCAGTATATGCTTTGTTAGATACCATTCCAAAAATTAAAAAGTTTGGTAATTGCCCAAGTACAACATTATCCAGAGATAATGAATGGTTTTCAGGATGTATAGTGAATGTCTTCATTTCTACTCTTTTATATGGGTAAATTGCATTTTTTAATTGTAATACATTATGGCACATCATAATGTATTAAAATATTATTATTAATAACAAGGTGATTTATGTATAAATTAGCTTCATGTATTTTTATTTGAGATTCATTTTTATCTCCATCTAATATATAGAATTCAGGCTTCTCCAAAGTTAATGTAACCTTAAGATCAACATTATTAAGTAAATATTTTTGTTGATTAAAAACATCTACATGAAGTTTTCCAAAAAGCTTTACTTTTTTCCATCATTGAATAGTTTTTTTATTTTGTCCAGTTTTCGTTTTCAATTAATGAATTAATTTCAGTCATATCAGCAGCCCAACCACATGATTCGAGATGTGTAGATCTAGCATCATTTCCATAATTTAACAGTGTTTCCATATATGCTCTATAGTGATAATTATTGTCGGGTTGAGATACATTTTTATTGTTAAGATGAACTACACAATTTCTAAATAAGGAGTGTAATAGGTTATTAACAACACCTCCATTTCCTTTAAATTCAACCACCAGTCTCAGCTAAATACTATTAAGATCTCTATATGTTTCACCATTCCCCAATGATACATATTCTATAGTACTAGAGTTGTCTAATGAAGCAATTGGATTATAACATATTTCATCTGTTTTAATTACACTAGTTTGAATTGGAGGAGATTCAAATAATTCCAATACACTTTTCATACATTCTATAAATCCAGACATTTTAAGTTTCCAAAAATATCTTTTAACTTCTTTCCTCTACAACGTTTGAATTTATTATGTGGGTTTTGTTTTAAACGTTTAAGTTTTATAGGATTTCCTTTGCCTTTCTTGTTTTTATTTTTTCAATAGTAGCATCTTTAATATTATTTATCACTTTTATAGAGTTATATTAAAAAGGTTTATCTGTTAAGTGTATAGTCATTATATATATTTTTTGAAGTGTAAAGTACAATAGACTGGAATATATTTCTCTAAAGCAATATCTCTTCCTTCATCATTTCGAATCATTATGGATATATCATTAATATTGAAAGTTTCAATAGGATAATAATCTATTCTATTAAAATAAATATAATTTTTTAATGATGATGTTGAAAATATTTTCAAACATTTAGTTTTTTTGCTCCCCACATGCCGAGGTTTAATAATATCTGTGTAAATAAATACAATTTCGTTTACATCGGTTGAATCAACTTTATTAAAATAATGCGAAATGTTACTGGAAAACTTATTTAACGAGTTTTCCAAAATATTATGTGTGGACGTGTGGATAAAATGGAATCGTTCCTATCATTATCTAATTCTTGATTTAAATCTTTTTTATCACTTCCTGATTATTTGAGATAACTTGAGCATTACGTTCTACGTTCACTTTATTTAAGCTTTTGTTGACTTTTTCTCTTAATGATACGTTAATTTGTGGAGTATTATTTGTTCTATTATTAATACTTAAATTTGTTTCCTTCTCATATGATGAATCCATAAGTTCCTTAAATTTTGTAATGTTATCATGTTCAGTAGTACTCAACTTTGATATTGTCGTTACTTCATGTTTTGAAGACTTATCCAAATTTGAAATATTTCGCTTTTTACGTTTTATAATATTTTTATCAATTATATCATGTTTATTAATTAATGTAAATGAAATATCTGATAATCCTACAATCCATTCACCATTTAAGTTTAGCGATTGTTTTAACAAGTTTGTAAACGTACTTGGAGAGTTATTATAAATATGCACTGAATCATTACTTAATAAAGTAACATGAATATTATTTTCTTCTATACTTGAAGCCATCTTTAGATTAAATGATTGAAAAATTTGTTGACTGCAATACATATATGTTTAAGTTATGCACTAATATCATTTCGATGAATCCATGAATTGTACTCCTTTCCAAATCGTAACCATTTTACAAATAATTTTTCCCCACGACGCTTTAACACCTTTTTCGACCAAAAAAATGTTTGGAACTTTAATTTTTAATAATTCTTCCTCATAAAATCCGCCTTTTATTATATTTCCATTTAGATCAACAAGCTGGTAGGTTATAGGACTTGTAATATAAATTTTGTTTACTTTAAAAAATTCTGAAGACCAATTTGGCGTATAACCTTTTTCAAAAACATTTTTATATTTGCTTATTCGAACAAAATCATTTATATTATATTTTCCTTTTTTGAAAATTTTTAAGTTGTTGTACACACTTCTTAAAAACTTTTCTTCATTTATGTTATTAACTGAATTTGGTGATGTTTTTATAGAACGATGATAAGAGGAGTTATATACTTTCAATAATTTATCTAATGTATCTATCCATTTATAATTTCCTTGCATACTAAATTTTTTCCACATTTTTTTTGATGTTCTATTAAATCGCTCTACTATTGATGCCTTCATATTGGAATAAGTATGATAATGATTAATGTTAAGTTCTCTCATAAGAGCTTTAAAGTGTTTATTATAAAATTCTTTTCCTTGATCTGAATGTATATTTTTGGGAGATTTTCCTTTATTTAATTTTACAATGTTTTAATGCTTTCGATATTTCTATTCCAGTTTTAGTTTTTAATGGTAATGCATATGCATACTTTGAAAATACATCAATTACAGTAAGCATATATTTAAAACCTTTATTATATTTTGCAAATGGTATCATCTCCACCAAGTCTATTTGCCATGTATCTAAAATGCCCCTTTGTATGATGAAGCTCATTGGCGAGAATTTGTTTACTCATATTTATACTAAGAATGTATTGCTTTGATTCATTTCAATGTTATTTATGAAAGTGTAAACATGTTTCATCAGTTTATATATCCATTCACAATGATGGTTTGTGGTCCCTCAGGATGTGGAAAATCTTCATTTATTTTAAATTTGTTAAGAAATCAACACTTAATATCTAAAGATATAGATCGAATCATATGGTGTTTTGCTGAAAAAAATTCACTACCCAAAATTTAAAATGTAGAGTTTATTCGAGGAATTCCCGAAAATTTTGTTACTAATGATAAAGAATCAACTTTAATAATATTGAATGATTTAATGCTTGAAACATCTAATAAAAAAATTTGTGAACTCTTTACTAAGGGATCTCATCATAACTTATCTGTAATATTAGTAACACTAAACATTTTCCATAAAGGTGCTTATTCCAGACATATTTCGTTAAATTCAAAATATGCAGTAATGTTTAAAAATCCGAGAGACAGGTTACAGTTTCAACATTTAGCTCGTCAAGTATATCCTAAAAATTCAAAAGCTTTGATTGATGTATATAATAAAACATGCTCATGGTTATTTATTACTAGACCTTACTCAACTAATACACAACGCCTTAAGATTTAGATCTGATATATTCAATAATAGTCATCCTATATATATATAAAACAGACTGTTTGTTTGTGTGTTTGTTTGTTACGCTTTCACGGCAAAACTACTGAACCGATTTACATGAAATTTGGACAGCTAATAGGTCTAACCCCAAAAGGAACAATAGGCTATATAAGACCTTGATCGGATGCCATGCCCCTTTTTACGCCCACTTTTTGTAAAACTATTATTACACCAATTTTACAATCACAATATGCAAAAACTACTAAACCGATTAACCTGAAATTTTGCATACCGATAGGTATAAGCTTGGAAAGAACTATAGGCTATATATAAGAACTTGATCCGATGCCACGCCCTTTCTACGCCCGATTTTTAGAAAACTATCCTTACCTATATCTTATCCTATAATTATATGAAAGAGAATGTCTGTTTGTTACGCTTTCACGGACAAACTACTGAACCGATTTACATGAAATTTCGAACACTAATAGTTCTATTCTAAAGTAGAACAAGAGCCTATATAAGATAATGATTTGACGTCACGATTCTTATTATGCTCACTTTTTTCTATATAAATGTTATACAAAATTTGCATTCGAGACTTACAGAAAACTACTGAACCGATAGGTCTTATCTCAGGATCGGACGCCACGCCCTTTTTACACCAACTTTTTGTAAAACAATTATTAAACCAAATTTACGTTCAGGCATTCAAAAAACTACTGATCCGATTTTCATGAAATATATTATAATGAATGTTGTGGTATGAACAGTACGACACATTACATCTTCAAACCTATAATTCTATATATGTATATATATAAAACACACTGTTTGTTTGTTTGTGTGTTTGTTTGTTACGCTTTCACGGCAAAACTATGAACCGATTTACATGAAATTTGGACAGCTAATAGGTCTAACCCCAAAAGGAACAATAGGCTATATAAGATCTTGATCGGATGCCACGCCCCTTTTTACGCTCACTTTTTGTAAAACTATTATTACACCAATTTTACAATCACAATATGAACAAGTTAGAGTGCTATATTCGGCTATGCCGAATCTTAAATACCCTCCACCAGCAAGCTACTTTTTATTAAAAACCATTTAACTATCTTATTTTTAGATAACTTGACTTCACATACTAGCTACGACCAATTACGGGCCTTTCCAGAAAAAATTCGTAAAGTGATTCATATGTATGTACTCAAAACATATTTGTGTCGAATTTTATCAAGATAGCTTTATTTAACAATGAATATGTGAGTTTAAATGATTTTCGGAAGAGAGCCTTATATGGGAGCTATGACCAATAATGGACCGATCCGGGGAAAATTTGTTAGAATGATTTATACGTATACAAAACATACAAGTTGAATTTTATACCGATAGCTTTATTTATCAACGAAACATATGCGTTTAAATGTTTTTCGGAAGTGGATCCTATATGGGAGCTATGACCAATTATGGTCTTATCCGAAAAAAATTTCGTAGTGTAATTCATATATAGACGAAACATATTTGTGTCGAATTTTATCAATATACCTTTATTTGACAATTAAATATGTGCGTTTAAGTGATTTCCGGAAGTGGGCCTTATATGAGAGCTATGACCAATAATAGTCCGATTCGTAAAAGATTTTGTAGAATGATTTGTATGTACGCAAAACATATCTGTGTCGAATTTTATCAAGATACCTTTATTTGACAATTAAATATGTGAGTTTAAATGATTTTCGGAAGAGAGCCTTATATGGGAGCTATGATTAATAATGGACCGATCCGAAAAGAAATTTGGTAGAATGATTTGTATGTACATAAAACATATTCAGCTCGAATTTTATCATGAAAGCTTTATTTTTATTTGTCAATGAAATACGTGTGTTTAGGTGATTTTTGGAAGTGGACCTTACATGGGAGCTATGACCAATTGTAGACCGACTGAGATCTACGTTGGTGATTTCTATTCATATTATATTTGTATGTACATAATTTTGTGTTGATACCGATATATTTGAGGGAGTTATTAACGATAAACTTATATCCGGGAATATACACCTTTGTATGGGGGCTATGGGAATATTGGATCAATTGTTATGAGTTTGAACATACTAGATCCCTGGCACAAAAAATATTGTCTGACAAAATTCATCGAAATATCGTTGGTAGTTTCTGAGAAAACTACTTAAGAATTGGAATCGAGGTAGTCTGAAATTTTTAATCATAACTTTTTACGTCGTGAACCGCTTTTACTGATTTTCAATACCAAACTGGACCGGATAATAAAGAATGTTTTGGGTGAGTTTCGTGAATATTTGTTGCTTTGTTTTATCGTGAGCGTGTTTTACACAGACAGACAGACGGGCATAGCTAAATCGACTCAGAATTTCATAAGGATCAAGAATATATATACTTTGTTGGGTCTCAGATGAATATTTCTTGGTGTTACACACGGAATGACAGAGTTATATATACCATCTATCACCACTGATGATAGTGGAGGGTATAAAAAACTCTATATGATATTGAGTGGATGATACGCACATTTTTATGTTCACTTTTTGAATAACTGCTATAACACCAAATTTCTAGGCTAAATATAAAAAAACATGAACCGATTTTTAAGAAATTTGGCAACATACAATGTTTGAGGAAGAGAATGTTTAATACACCAAATCCGAATAAATACACCTATAGGACTAATTTCGGGCCTGTTGTGATCTTAATGAAGTGCAATGACCTTTTTCCGTCCACTTTTTGTTACATTTATAATGCTAAAGAACATGATATATAATTCCCATAGTATATGAGAATTATTATTTAATTAAATCTGCTGAATATTCTCAGAAAATAACTATTTTAAAACAGAATCTTTATTAGATCTTAAATGAATGTCTACGATGCCACATTCTAAAATAGGGAAAATAATATAATCATATTTACATACATTTTCACATAAATTCGAATTTTAAATCGGCTGTGGTTGCTTTCTTTAACACCGTGATCACTCATATTTTCCATACAAATCGAGTTTTATATCAAAATTAAAAAAATTAAATTTATTGTTAATCGAGATAACAATAAAAATCTATCAGGTAAATATGCCATCAAAAAATTATCTTGATATAAATTCGGCTGCCATTTTTCAAATGCAGCTCAAATCTAAAAAACCATGAACATATGTATTTGACTACTCATTAGAGTGTCCCGAAAGACAGCACTTTTGCAAATATTAAATAGGTAGACATCTCAAACGATGCATAGAAAGCATTGTTCATATAAAATTTGGATAAATTGATCTAATTAAAGCTCATTTTCAATTTGTAAATTTTTAAGGGATATTTTTGTCCAGAAACTGACTTTAAGTATTAAACAAAATGCAGAAAAATATAATAATTTTTTTATCGTTATAAGCTAAATTTTGACATCTATTAAAAAAAGTATAGTCATTACAGACAGAATAATTTTATTTTAGAAGAAACCCGGGCAACACCGGGTTCGCGCAGCTAGTTACTCAATATTTGCAAACATATTCTTTGTGTTCTTAAAAAAGCAGAGCCTAAACTAAGAAATGCGATACTAAAACATGTTGATGATGTGGTCATAAAAACTACCTAGCAAAAAAAGTGTGGAAAAAGATGTAGAATTTTCATCACAACTAGTAACCCGAAGTGCTTCAAATTCAGGTGAAAAACCTATGAATTTTACATTAGCGTGTCATTGGAGGGATGTTGTTTATTTTTGACAACTTTGAACTACATCTAATCTTATCTTTAGAAGCTGTAAAAATCCGATATTTTTATGTCAAAAATAAACCACATTCTTTCAATGAAACGCTTATGTAAATTTCATCAAAATTTGAAGTACTTCGAATATGTTGTTTGTAGTGACTTTTCTACATCTCTTTTCTCATTTTTAACTGTGTTTTAATTTGTAAGTATATGTTTGGTTTATAAAAGCGAAAAGTATGCAATCGCATTTTTAGATGTGATTAAGATGTTGTTTGTAAAGTATGACATCAATTATTTTTTGCTGGGTATATATGAAATTCTTTTTAACGTCATCAACAAAAATCATAAAATAAATATAGCAGTTTTTGATAAAATAAAACCATATAAGAATAGGATTAGAAAAGTTTGTTCCTCACAAACCTCTTTGAAACAAAAGAGGAAACATCTTATTCAAAAAGGTGGATTTTTACCAGTCATAATTTCTTCAGTATTAAGTGGAGTCATTGGAAAAATTTTAGAAAATGTAAAATAATTTATCAAAACTTATTGTCCTCAATCCATCAACGTATGATACATTTAAAATAAAAACTATGGATTCTGATTTTCTACATCGAAAGCTTTTACCAATATATGGATCGCATACACTCAAAGATATCAACAAATGGTACCATACTAAACAAGAACTGTCTAAATATTTGATTGGAAAGCAAAAAAACAGCTTATCAGAGTGCAAGTAAAACAATGAATAATTTACGTGATAATGAAACTCAAACAAAAAAATATATAAACAAGTAAGAAATTATAGTCGGGCGAGGCCGACCATATAATACCCTACACCTGTAATGGACCGATCGTAACCATTTTCAATAGACTTCGTCCCTAGGACAATAGAAGATCATGTACCAAATTTCATTGAATTATCTTCGAAATTGCAAGGTTTACATGGACGGACGGACATAGCTAAATCGACTCAGAAAATGATTCTAAGCCGATTGGTATACTTTAAGGTGGGTGGGAGCAATATTATTGTGCGTTACAAACATCAGCACAAACCCAATATATCCTCCCCACTAAAGTGGTGTAGGGTATAAAAACATATTGAAACTCAAACAATGAAACCAGAATCAAGCAGTATTGGAATACAAACTAATATAAATTTACCAGAGGATGTCAATACTAATAATGATATTGATGATCAAGTTGATATGGATACAACAATAAAAAATTCAACCCAACTTCTGCATCTTCAGTAGCTAAATGACTTAAAAATTTTTCCAATAAAGGTTCACCAAAAATAAGAATACTATCAAAAGATGAAAATCATACAAATTTGAACCAATCAACTTTACCATATCAGTATTCTCCTCGTGTAACTAGAAATCGGAAAAAAAACTGGATTATGAAGTTAATGATGTACAATGGCAAAACGTTTTAAAATAAAACACATTTAATAATATTAAAAAAATATAAAAATTGTTTTATTATTATTACTTACATACTAATTATAATTTAATTTTTAAAATCAAACATCTATTTTCATTAAATAATCATCATCAGATGAATATTATAAAATTCTACATAATCATCTATATATATAAAATGAATGTGTGTTTGTTTGTATGTATGTATGTATGTATGTATGTATGTATGTATGTATGTATGTATGTATGTATGTATGTATGTATGTATGTATGTATGTATGTATGTATGTATGTATGTATGTATGTATGTATGTATGTATGTATGTATGTATGTATGTATGTAGTATGTATGTATGTATGTATGTATGTATGTATGTATGTATGTATGTATGTATGTATGTATGTATGTATGTATGTATGTATGTATGTATGTATGTATGTATGTATGTATGTATGTATGTATGTATGTATGTATGTATGTATGTATGTATGTATGTATGTATGTATGTATGTATGTATGTATGTATGTATGTATGTATGTATGTATGTATGTATGTATGTATGTATGTATGTATGTATGTATGTATGTATGTATGTATGTATGTATGTATGTATGTATGTATGTATGTATGTATGTATGTATGTATGTATGTATGTATGTATGTATGTATGTATGTATGTATGTATGTATGTATGTATGTATGTATGTATGTATGTATGTATGTATGTATGTATGTATGTATGTATGTATGTATGTATGTATGTATGTATGTATGTATGTATGTATGTATGTATGTATGTATGTATGTATGTATGTATGTATGTATGTATGTATGTATGTATGTATGTATGTATGTATGTATGTATGTATGTATGTATGTATGTATGTATGTATGTATGTATGTATGTATGTATGTATGTATGTATGTATGTATGTATGTATGTATGTATGTATGTAGTATGTATGTATGTATGTATGTATGTATGTAAGTAAGTATGTATGTATGTATGTATGTATGTATGTATGTATGTATGTATGTTTGTTTGTTTGTTTGTGCTTTATAGGCAGCTAAACGGCTGAACCGATTTCCTTGAAATTTTCAGAGTGTCTTCAGCTATGTCCGGAAGGAACTATAGGCTACCTTTTGTTTTGGAATTTCAAGTAGGCGAGATGGCACGCCCACCTACAAAATAAGTATTAAAAGTCGCATATCTCAGAAATTGCAACAGCTAGAGTCCTCAAATTTTGTATGAACAACTTTGACATTCATATGAACACATGTTGACAAAGGGGCAGCATAGCTACAGTGGGCGTGGCACCTCCCATATAAAGAAAAACTTCAATTAGTATATCTGAGGAAATATAAGAGCTAGAGTCCTCAAATTTTTTCGGAGCCACTGTAGTGTCGACATGAATATTTAGGAGGGACTACCAATAGGGGGCGTGGCATCTCCCATAGGAATTAAATACCAAAATTCGTTTATCTGGAAAACTATTTGAGTTATAATCTTAAAATTTTGCACGAAGACCTTTAACATCCTTATGAATATTTGCGAGAAAAATGGGCGGACTTTCATAAGCGGGGCTTGGCACCTCCCATATGAATCTATCTATCTTCTATATACAGTGGACGTCCACTAGTACGAATTATATAGTGTCAGGCCCTTTCGTAATACCGAAAAATTCGTATTATTGAACAACACATTTTGTATGTTTAAATTCAAATAATACACATAAAATATTGGATTTTATTTATTTTTGTTTTATTTTTCATGAAAAATTACATAACGGAACAAAATATAATAAATGTGTATTATTTTAAATAAATTTCTTGTACATAAACAGGCATAAAAGGGACATATTTACGTATATGAATTGTTAATTTTGAAAGTATCGTGAGTCCAATGGTTGAAATGAGATATATGTAGAAGGTATTAAATTTTAATGTTTTTAAAAAGATGTGTGCCAAAGACAATTTGCAATTTACATATGTGTTCTAAAATGTATTAAAATGTTCAGATTACATAAAACATTTATTAGAAACTTGAATGGAATATACCACAATTCTCTAATTTATAATTTTCTCTTAAAAATTAGAATAGTTATCCTTAAACCCATTGTTTGGAATGTGGAGTCACACTACTTTCAAAATTAACAGTTCATACATACATATGTATATAAATATCATTTTACTTATTAAAAAATCCATCATTTAACATCGATGTTTATTACATTGTAAAATGATTCTTACGGCTTTTTCAATAACAGCGCTTTTGAGGCTTCAATATTGTTCTCAGCAGAGTTATTGTCGGGAACTAATAAAATACTTTCCTCATTGGCGTTATCATCCAATTTAATTTCTTCTCTTGGGTCATCAAAATTCCAATAAAATAAATTAATAACACTAAATAATTGTTGATTTGTAAATATACATGCAGTAAATTGTGTGTATAGGATTTTTAAAAATACAAAACACTTGTAATAAATACAAAAAAACTTCAAAATTACTGAGCTTAAGGTGAATGATACCGAAATAATAAAATAAAAACATAATAAAAACTTCATTCATACGTAAATAAAACCAAAATTCCCATAAAAAATGCGTTATTCGTACTATCGAACAGAAAAATTGTGACTTTATTCGTACTATAGAGTAGACAATGCAACAATTTTGCCATTCGTATTATTGGATATTCGTAATAAAGAGTGTACGTACTATTGGACGTCCACTGTATATATAAAAACTAGCTAAAACCCGGCGTGCTTTGCTACTCCTGTCGATATAAAATAAAAAATATATTATTAATATATTGATATACATTTTTTGTTTATAAAAATTTTATTTTTATTTGTTTGTCACTATCTAAAACCATAAAGTAATAAGACAAAGAAAGTTTGATATTTAAAGTATTTTATTAATTAATGATATTTATGTACATATATTATTTCTTAATAATTATTTCATACAAGGAGGAGTTTATTTCATTGATGCGCCAGGAAGAACCGGAAAAAACCTTTCTCATCTCATTAATTTTAGCTAAAGTTCGATCACAAAAGAATATTGCCTTAGCCATTGCGTCATCAGGTATTGCAGCAACACTTTTAGATGGAGGCAGAACTGCGCATTATGCACTCAAATTACCGTTGAAAACACAATTTTCTGAAGATTATGCATTTAATGTTAAGAAAAATTCTTCAGTGGGTAAAATCCTGCAAACATATAAAATAATAGTGTGGGATAAATGCACCATGGCTCACAAAAAATCCTTAGAAGTGCTTGATCGCACTTTAAAGGACATGAGAAGTAATTCTAATTTAGTTGGAGGTGCATTAAACGGTTGCAATTTCCTATACGTTTGGCATTCGCGATGACAATAAACAAATTTCAGGGTCAATCCCTGCAAGTGTGAGGAATAAATCTCGAAAATCCATGCTTCTCACATGGTCAGCTTTATCTACGCGCCTGAGGGGAAAACGAAAAATATTGTATATTCCAAGGCTTTAGAATAGGAAATAATTATTAAGAAAAATGTTAAAAAAAATTTTGAATTATATTTTAGTAATTTTGTAATATTTTGTAAATTTATGCTAATGAATAGGAATAAGAAATAATTATTAAGAAATAATATATGTACATAAATATCATTAATTAATAAAATACTTTAAATATCAAACTTTATTTGTCTTATTACTTTATGGTTTTGGATAGTGACAAACAAATATTAATAAAATTTTTATAAACAAAAAATGTATATCAATATATTTTGAAAATTTTTTATTTTATATCGACAGGAGTAGCAAAGCACGCCGGGTTTTAGCTAGTTATCTATATTCATGAAAATATCATCGTCCTCGTCCGTAAAAGAGGTTTCAAAATTATGTTGAAGTTTATAATGTCCACGGGCATATGTATTTATTTCGTCGGCCGTAATAATTATTTTGTCATCTGCATAACTCAAAACTACTTTATACAACTTCTGTGTATACAGCTGGTAAAACTTTGATCTAAATGTATTCATTGAATCATAAATAATCTTTTTTTCAAATAATGTTTTTTTATTGATTGACAAATTTTCCATACAAGACTTTTTTATTCCTTTAGATTTTTTCACCTCTTTTATGCCAACTGTGTGAATACATTTTAGACCGAAGTCCCACAAACTCTTTCATAATTTTTCCATTATTCTCATCTTTCATCATACCAAGGACTTTTTTTTATTTAATAGAGGAATGTTAAATATGTTATCAGGTTGATACTCAGATGTATCAAACTTTAATGGAATGTCTTCACGGATATCACTATAGAAATCCTCCGTCTTTATGGAGTATATGAATGAGTCCGTGTCCATATAATTCAGAACTATATTTTTTTGGAATTTTGGTATCATATACTGATAATGGAAATCGTACATTTTCCATTTTGAGAGTTCCAACACAGCAAAGCCTAAATAAATAGGTTTATTATATGTTATTTGCATAATTTTGAGTTGGACTGCAAACATATCAGAAAATTGGCATATGCTTCAAAATTTTGGCTTTGAAATTAGTGCTCTAACTCCTAAATGGTTCCGCCTGGTTGGTTCCCAGTCGGTTACAATTTTTACATCTATCCGTTTATATACATTCTCCATGGTTTTTCCATAAACGGAATTATTTAATAATTTGAAAAAATCTTTTTCAAAAGAATTTTTGGCCAATGTTTTATGGTGAGTATTAAGGTCTATGTACTCTCTATGATTTTTTTTAAATATTAATCCATTCTTTAAACATTGTTTTAGAACTCTATGATGAATTGGATATTTTGTTTTATATGTTAAGTCTGCTATAAGCTTCTTACATTAAGAATTACCAACAATTTTGTTTTCTGCACAAAATGGAAGATCGTTGTGGGTTTCATGTAACTTTTGAGGATATAATAAGTCTACCTCTAGGATATATCCAATATTGGAAGTATCTGAAATACCCATTCAAATTCTCCGTATGAGAGATGATCAAAATCGTCCAAGTATTTATTATTTGCCTTGGAATATCGTTTAGAACATTGGACTAGACTACCTCTGATACCATCTTGTATAAAGTTATACATATTAATATCATTGAATAACTCTAACTCTATTTTCGTGGGCCTAAGAATTGCATTCCACGATAGTCCTGGATCTGTATAGTACTGACATGGATCCAGTTTATAAATACTTTTACAAATTTTACAAAAATGTCTGTTAGAAGGAGAACATCTGTTTTTAAATATAATTTTGTGTAATCCAACATATTCTTACATTTAAAGGTTTCCCACACAGTTTGAGCATGCTCATAATCTTCATTTGTACATTCCGAATTACTTAAAATATTATAAAATTTATCTTTAGTGGGAAGACTTTGTTCACTAAAACGATTCATCGAATCAATGTAAGAGTATGGAAACACACCTTTTCTTTTAAGTAGATTAAACTCTTGCGTTGTTGTGAAAACTTTTTTTAAAATATGAAAGTCATCATCATTTAAATTATTAGTGAGAGATTCTAAACTCGAGGTCATAAATCTACAAGAGTCTAGAAATAGAATTTCAAAAGACTCCTTTTCTCCAATTGATATAAACTTTGATAGTGATATATATAATTTTTTTGTTAAGGGGAATTACTTTAATTTGAGAGTTCTTTCATGAATAAGTGACAGTCATAAGAAGAAAAATTATGAATGAGTACCGGTATAAATTTAGCTGTTCTATAAAGAAGATTACAAGAGTTACAACCAGTAAAATGACAATGGTCTCGTGTCAGTTCCTAAGTTTTTCTCACAAATATGACAATTTGTTGAGGAGTCATAAATGTTGTTCGTCACTGGAAAGTGTTGTCATAGGTGTGTCTTTAGCTAAATAATTTGTATAAATTTCTGTAGTATCGTTAATTAAATGATCAATAAATATAGTAGGAGCATCATCTCTAAAATAAATATTAAACTTATCTAAACTACATTTAATATAATAGCTAAACGCACACGCCATATGTTTTTTAAAATTATTAGTTTCGGGGTTTTCAATTTTCTCCAAGTAAGCTTCAAAGTCAGCAAATATAACACCGTGCGACAGCAATTATTGGACTTGAACGGGACCATATACATATAGTTTTTCATTTTGTGATCTTTTCTCCTTTTAAAAGGACTTCAAAGTTTTAAAGATATAGAAATTTCTTAAAATTTATTTAAATAGTTCTGCTCATTAGTTTTTCTTTATATGGGTATCAAATGCAAGGGGACAATTTCTAGAAGTAGATAATTTCACTGTCAACGTCGAGTGCACGAACAAAATTTCTTATAAGTCTCAATTTAATGTGTAGCGGTGGAAGTATTATTTTTGATAACGGCACGAGCGGAATATTCTCAATACTATCCTGTCCAAGCTGATGAACAATACGAGGCTGCCATTTGTGGTCGGTGCAATGAAGATCTTTGCGCCGACCTTTCCAAAAACACAAAAAACATTGGTGTTTGGCAAAACCTTTTTTTAAACCCATTAAAATGGCAACTATTTTCAGGTCAGAACAAATCATCCAACAATGTCGGTCATAATTTATATTTTCATAATTTTCTTTAACATCTGTGCCATAAATAATTGGCACTGATGGATACACATTACCTACGTGAAACAACACACCTTTGAGGCTCTTCGTTGATCCATCTATAAAGAGGCGCCATTCATTTGGATCATAGGAATGGCCAATAGTTTCGAAAAGTTTTTCAACATCATCTGCGTAAGTGATGCCAGTTTAGTCAGCCACTTTGAAACATGCGTCAAATGATTGCTCGTTTGAACGCTTTCGGACTGAAAATCCCAAAAATCTTCAGAAACCAATTTCCACTGTTGTAATCGGGAACCTAATACTTCAGAATTCTTTGCGAAATATTTGTGTCACGCACGAGATCATCAAAATCCGCTTGGGTTATAAAATACAAATAAACCACAAACAACACAAAATTTGCTTTTATTAGAATATTCCATATTACTTTTTAAAAATGACCACTTATTAAAAAATTATTTATAAGAATTTTGACGTGTCAATTCAAAACTACTAGATGCTTGATGTTACATAAGATATTTAACTTTTTATATACAATGTATCCTGATAAATAAAAACGAATTAACTTTTAATAGACTCAACCCTTTTTTAAAATTAGTAAGGAAATTATCTGGGACATGAAAGAAAAAATGTTTAAAGGATTTTCCTTGAATTTTGTTGTCCTGAAAAATTAAAAAAATATTGTTTCCATTTCTGGTGACTGTCTTCTTTTATTTGACAAACATTAATTAATAAAAATATGTATATAAATAGAAATTTTTACATCTTTAAAATTTTGTTTTCCTTTAAAAGGAGAAAAGATCAGAAAATTAAAAACTGAGAACGCAGATTTGCTATATACGATCTCCAGTTTCATGTGTATGTGGACTTGTTCAAGTCCAAAAAGTACTATCTAATATTTTTGTAATCTTAATTGCTGTATCGATAAAAGTATTTTTTTGAATGAACTTAATAAGTTTTTTTCTGTTTAGGCTTAACTTATAAAGCTATAAGAACGAAATTTAAGCATGTGTTAAAGTATATGCATGGTTTCAACATATATTTTTTTAGAAAAATATATTGGAAATTGGATATAAAAGGATACATTTTTCAAAGGACATTTTTTACAACTTTTCGTCCTGAAAAGTAATAATAATAAATTGTATCTATTTCTGGAAAATGTTCTCTATCATTTTATATTCATATAAAGAAAAATTAATGAGCGGAACAATTTAAATAATTTTTTTTGAAATTTGTATATCCTTAAAACTTTGAAGTCCTTTAAAAGGGAGAAAAGATCACAAAATGAAAAACTGAAAACGCAGTTCTACTATATATGATCTCAGGTTTCATATGTGTATAGTGTCGTTCAAGTCCAACAAAAAAAATGTAAAATTGTATCACGGTGCAATAAAAGGAACATCCAACTGTTTATGATGATTTTTAAAACGTAATATATTATCATCTACATTAGGCATCATTGTAACTACTTTCTTGCAACTATTCTTGTGATCCCTTATTATTTTTTCAGTTTGAGAGTATTGAAGACATGCGTTGCAAAGTTATATTCGTCCCTTATGTGAAGTTATGCTACTTCTTACTAATCTAAAATATTTACATAATAAAATTATATCAATATATTGTATGAAAATTGTATGAGCATTGTTATTATTTAAATTACCTTGAAATATCTGTTATTAATACATAGTGGAACCATTTTTCATCACTCAAAAGAAGGAGATTTACATGGTGTTCTTTCACTCCGTTTGTAAGATAATAGGGCCCCACAATGTTATTCCCTTCACAACCAAACACATTAATACTAATGTTGGTGTTGTTTTTTTTTTCAAATTTGCTAATATCTTTTAATTTTAAAGGAAATTCCAGTCCTTCAAATTTAATTAATTGATCTTCTACTTGTATGCAGTTTTCAGCTATATTAATATTATTTATTATGTTCAGCTTGTTTCTTGAAAATGAAGCAATAACGCTCCATTTGAAGCAGTAATCATCATCATTTAAAATATTGAAGCTTGCTTGTTTTTTCATTAACCATTGAGGTAATGGGATGTATTTTGATCCTCCTATAAGAGAAGCCATATTAATGTTTACTTCAAGCTTCTTTATCCTAATAAGTGATCATCCACTATCCCTTTCTTGAAATTCACTTATTTTGTTGATTATTTTATCATAATGTAATTTAAGAGATTCTTCAACATGGTCACTCAGTGTGAATAGAGACATTTTGGAGTGGTGGGTGATGGAGGTCAATTCATCTCTTATTTGTATACCCTCCACCACCATCAGTGGTGATAGAGGGTATATATAAGTGTGTCATTCCGTGTGTAACACCAAGAAATATTCATCTGAGACCCAACATCCATATGAAATTCTGAGTCGATTTAGCTGTGTCCGTCTGTCTGTCTGTCTGCCTCAAACACTCTCACGTTAAAACTAAGCAAAATAAATCAGCTAAATTCACTAAAAATATACACTATTGTCCTAAACAGTTTGGTATTGAAAATCAGCCCAATTGGTCCACAACGTAAAAAGTTATGAATAAAAATTTCAGACTACCTCGAAAAAAATTGAGTTTTTTTCCTAATTCTTGAGTAGTTTTCTCAGAAACTACTAAACATATTGGAATGAATTTTGTCACACCTTATTTTCTTTACCCAGGGATAAAAAATGTTCAAACTCAAAACAATCGATTCAAAATTTCTCATAGCCCCCATACAAAGGTACATATTCTCGGAAATAGATTATACAATAGATAGATAGAAATCATATTACCAACGTAGATCTGTATAGGTCGATTATTGGTCACAGCTCTCATATATGGCCCACTTTCGAAAAAGACTTAAATACAAATAACTAATTAAGAAATAAAGATATTGGAATAATATTCAACATAAATATGTTTTGTGTATACATATATCACTTTGCAAAATATTTTTTGGATTGGTCCATAATTGGGCATAGCTCCCATATAAAGCCCATTTCCAATAACCACCTAATCGCACATATTACATAACTGAATGAAATTATCGGTATAAAATTCATCATCAATGTGCTTAAAGTAGATATAAAATACCCTGCGAAATTTTTTCCGGCTCGGCCCATAATTGTTCACAACTCCCATGTAAGGTCAACTTCAGAAAATTACTTAAATGCAAATAATTTATAAAGATATTGAAATAATATTCAACATAAATATGTATTGTGTATACATATATCACTCTGCAAAATGTATTATAAACGCACATATTTCATAACTGAATGAAGATATCGGTATAATATTAGTCATGAATGTGTTTATAGTAGATATGAAACACCCTTCGAAATGTTTTCCGGATCGGTCCATAATTAGTCACAGCTCCCAAATAAGGACCACTTCCGAAAATCGCTTAAAAGCAAATATCCAATTAAAATATAAAGATATTTTAAAACAAGTAAGAAATTATAGTCGGGCGAGGCCACCATATAATACCCTACACCTGTTACAAAAATAAAATGTGATTTAGTTTTCATAATAGAGCATTTAGTTGAATTGTACCTTGCCTCAAATATACTTAAGCCGTTTATTGTTGAATAAAATTGTGGACATTTAAGTCAAATTTTGAAGGGGGTTTTGTATAGGGGCTATGGTCAAATGAGACCCTATAATTATAAAATTCATGAGAGTCATCGAGGCTAGTATAGAACTTGGTTTTGCAGCTTTTTGTCGAGATACGAGCATATTGAACATAATTATGAACTTAAAAGCCCTATTCGTCGGGTTCAGTTGTAAGGAGGCTAGGTGAAATAATGAACCAATGTTAATCATTTTCAATAGGCTTCGTCTCCGGTACCATAGAAGATGATGTGCCAAATTTCATTGAATTATCTTCAAAATTGAGACATGAAGTTAGATTACAAGCTTTACAAGCCCTAATCGACTCAAAAAAAGATTCTAAGCCGATTGATATACTTTAAAGTGGTGTAGTGTATAAATAGGCTATAAAAATAAGTTTTTTATGGATCGGTACATAATTGTTCATATCTGTCATATAGGATCCACTTCAGAAAATCGCACATTTCATTGATAAATAAAGATATCGGAATAAGGATATTTGTGTATATAAGAAATCTTTTTTTTTTAATTAGGATCAATGCATAATTGGCCTTAGTTCTCATACAAGGCCCATTTCCATAAGTCACTTTTTCCAATATATTTAATTCAATTATAAATATATACGAATAAAATCGGACACAGTGTGTTTTTTATCGAAAAATCATTCTGTGAAAGTTTGTTCGGATTGGCAAATAATTGGCCATATCTCCATAAAAGGTATATATGATTTCTAAATGATAGCACTCTCATCCCGGAAGGACAATTTAAACTTTCACAATTTATTAAATACGTATCTAGTAATATTTATAAGGGTTTTCATAAAAAGTAGCTGACAGGTGGAGTGTATTGAAGAATCGGCATAGCCGAATATAGCACTCTGACTTGTTATGTATTCGCACTGAAGCTCCATATTATACTTGAATGTAGAATAACGCTTGTATTTATAAAAAAATCTTATTTTGCTTTTAATGCACTCAATAGTTAAAGCACACTTTAGCCTTAAAAACCATTAATAAAATTGTGATATTCATAAACAAATAATAAACGTATATTAACTATTGTGCTGATTTATGTTTAAGTTGGCAGCACTGTACAATATGGCTGTCATTTTATGTGTTAGTGTTGCGTACAATTAGGATAAAATATTCGTTGATTCGGTTTTCTTAATTTCATATTTTTGTTTATAATAGATTTTTGACAATAAAAACAAACTTTTAAGAAAAATAAATATATATATATGGCTTTAATAAATGTCTATTTAGTTCAGATGTATAAATATAACATATAATTTCTAATTATTATTAAAAGTATCCGGATATTTTGCGACAAAATATACATCACTATGACACATTTTCTTATTTTTACTTATTTTCCTTGTAATTTTTGATAAATTTTTGCAAATATTGATAAATTTCTTTGATATTTGACTAATTTTAATGCTGGCGAATATATTTTGCATTAGTATAACACTAATCAATATAATTTACATGGTTAATTACTTTATGGCATTATATTTAATCAACAAACTTTGAAAAAGCCAAATCAAATGATTTTGTCCATCATTTGGTTGACAGACGGGCACTTCCAAATTGCCTAAAAATAGTGCTGGACAATTGGAATATTGTCAAATATTCATGCATTAATCCAAGAATGCCTAGATTTGAGTTTTTTCCTCAAAATATAATCGTTTAAAAATTTTCTGGGATTTTATTTACAAATTTGTAAACGTTAAAATTAGAATTTTTTAGATTTTATTTTAAAAGAAACCATAATTAGTTTTCGCAATCAACCTAAAATTACCGGAAAAATCTTTATCTGAGAAAAAAAATTGTTAAAAATCAACTTATTGTTGGCTTAAAGAAGGGTCGAGCCTACAATAAAATTCTTCTAATTGTCAATGGTTTATTGAAGGTGTTTTAAGCTATTTCACGTTTATAAATACGATTTTCCTGAATTTTGCCTAAAATTGTTTAATAAACCTAAAATAAGTTTTTATAAATACAGCCGTAATACTTTATGGAATTATTAATAATACATACTAACCCTCCATTTACTATTTCGAAAAACTCATATCATACCATGATTAACCCATTTATTTCCCATTGTAATTGCTTGGGTATAGCAAAAATTATTATTATTGTTGTACAATTTTCATTACCTTCATTTGAAAAATAGTATTGCAATTATTTTTCAATTTTGTTGGGCGTCGAATGGGTTAAATTAAAAAGAATATTTGCCGAGGTGTATTCATTAATAATTATTAATTAAAAATTACTTTCAAAACAAAATTACTTTGTAACAAATAAAAGACATCCCTACAAACATTTTCTATTGCGGAAGTTACCCGAGCTAAAAGCTCGCCAGCGATATTGCGGAAGTATAAGAATTCTTGTCACCAGTCGGGAAGAACTGATGCCGAGCTGGTGAACGTCTAAGAGTAACGTGGAAGATACTTCTGGAAGACCCGCAGAAGAAACTTCTAGATGACTCTTGGAAGTAAGGTATTGCCAAAGACTATTCTAGATGTAACTAGGAAGTCACTTCTTGAAGTGACTACTTAGTATCATCTAGAAGTGTTCCTATCTTATCTTCTAGAAGATGAGTTTTCTCTTCTTCTAAAAGAAGAGTATTCTCTTCTTCTAGAAGAAGAGTATTCCCTTCTTCTAGAAGATGAGTATTCTCGTCTTTTAGAAGATGAGTTTTCTCTTCTTATATTTGTATACTCACCAAATTAAAATCTATATAAATAAATCTAAATAAAATGAAATTTTATAGTTTTTATTGAAATAATGAAATTGAAATAGTAGAAAATAATAGATTTAACAACTAATCTAAAAAAAGCAATATATGTACATTAGACCGACTCACAAAAAATGGTGCTTCAGTTTACCCACCTCAAAATATTCGCTGTTATGTAATATGATGTTACCCAAAATATTTTCGGTTAAGTGTTGTCCATTCGTGAGCTGAACAGTTTTAAAGAAAAAATTCAATATTTTACCCAGTTTAAAAAAATCTTCGTTATGTTTTATAATGGTTCCCAAAATATTTCTGGTCTATCGATGGCCGTTCGTTAGCTGAACAGGTTACAAAAAAGTCCCTTTTTAGTTATTTTTTTTTTTTATTTTTTAATTATACAGCATTTTTTAAACAATATATCGTCACCTAAAACGCAAAACGGCCCCATCTAATATTTTTAAAATTTTACGGGAGAAGCAAAAAACTATTTAAATTGAAATGTTTGTTTCTATCAACGCGATTTATTTTTATAAAATAAACAAATTGTTTAATGGTGAAACGTATTATTTGTTATGATAGTTGACATTGCCGTACATAAAAATGGATAAATTGGACTTTTACCCTTAATATTTAAATGTTTTTGTAGATAGGGCCTTTTGTTTTTTGTCACTAAAATTGCCAATTTTGGTCGGAGGAGTCTAATTTATTTTGTGGACATTTGTTTTGATGCAATTCATTAGGAATCTGCAATATTAATTCATATTAATTTGTAACTGAAATTCATTGTAATTTATATCAAGTAAGAAAGTATATTCGGCCGTGGTTGACCATATGAGTATAAAATTTGATTTATTTTTCGTAATAAAGCATTTATGTTGAATTGAACCTTGGCTCCGATATATTTAAACTAATTTTCTGAGAAAGGCTTTATACATTTGTATATGTATGGGGGCTAGGTAAAATAAAGGACGGACTTTAACCATTTTTTAAAGGTTTTGTCATTGGATCAAAAAGCATACGTGCTTATTGTTTTGAAAATTTCAACCTCTAATTTTAAGTTATTTATCTTCATGAATCTTCTTGCATTATTTTGAATTACAGTGTAAATTATTACACTGTATATTTCTTGTTCCTTGTGTTTGGGTAGACATTTAATTCTGATTTTTTCCGGTTAAACCTATTTCCAATATAAATCTTTTTTGCAAAAATTTGTCTTTTTTTGTTTATATACTAAAATTGCAAAAAAAGCTAAAAATTATAAAAAATATTTTATAAAAATGCTAAATAAAATGCCAAATGCTAAATTTAAATTTTACAGCTAAATCAAAATAAAAAATGCTAAATCTAGCTGCCAAAATGGTCACACTGCTGTCAAGCAACTAAATCATATACCGGCGTATAGAGAGGCAGATAAACAAATCACCACTACACACACACAATAGAATGATAATTTCTTCACATAGAAACAACATTTCAAATTAAAATGTACAAAAAAGAATGAAACAAGATGAACTTATTTACTTTCATTGTTGAAAATTATTTAGGGTGTACGTTGTTCTTGTAAATTATGCTCTTGTTTTTGCAAGTTGTTATTGTTTTTTCAAGTTGTGTTTTTCAATTTCTTTAACAAAGCGACATCAACCTGCTTTGTTGAATGCTGTCAAGCAACTAAATAAAATATTTGTATTTTTGATGCTATTGTTTAGAAGTTCATCTGCGATCGTGTTGTGTACATGTGTTTTGCCGAAAATCTTCGTTGTCAGCAGTGTTGCCACAACAAAATTTTTTTTCTATCCAAATTTCGAATAAAAAATAACCAAATTAAGAAAAAAGTAAACATGTTTACAATTGAACATTAAAATAACAAATTCATTTTCTGAAGTGGAACTTGTAACTATGTTAAATTTCGTCGCTAAACTGGTATTATGAAGACAGTTATGAGCGTTAATGTAATTTTCTGTAAGGGATCTTATATGAGACGTATGGTCAATTATGGATCAATTCTCATAAAATCTGACATTATGAGCTTTAAAGTCATTTTCTGAGGAGACTTTTTATGAGGGATAGAGTCAATTATATACCTATCCTCATAAACTTTGACAAATACATTTCCAATAAAATTTTTTATATGAATTTCATCGCTATAGATGATTTTTTAAGCAATATAGTAATTTTCTGAATAGGCATAATATGGGGGCTAGGTGAAATCGTTGACCGATATTTCGCATTTTCAATACCAATCAAACTGGGTCAATTAAAAATATTTTGGCAAAATATTTCAGTTTTCTATCTTGTTTCTTTTCGACTCTATCGTGTTTTCAACAATAAATATATGTCTCTTCGCGGATTCGTTAATAAGTGTAATTAATATTATTTTAAAAAATAGCTGAGTTTTTAATGCGTTTTAGCGCAATTCAAAAATACTCCACATATGACTTTTTGGAAAACAATTTTAAATTATAAAATTCTTCCCATTTTATGTACAGATTTCGAGATTTCGTTCGAAATTTGGGTTTAAGGGGTATATTTGACCAAATTATAATACCATGTAGCGGATGTTAGCATACATTCATAACTTCAGCAATATTTGTAAACGTAATCTATCCAAATTATCCGACAAATTGACCAAAATTTAGAATTTAAGACGGTAAAATAAAACTAGTATAAACATCATTTAGAAAATGTAAATAAAGAACTAAAAGTCATGGTGAGATAGTAGAAGTCAAAGGTCATGAGTATCAAATCTTTGCATATATCGCGATTATTGTTCGTCGTACGAGTTTAGATGTTATTACAACTTTTGTATACAATACAATTTCATTTTCCTTAGCTGTGTTACTTAAAAATATCAGTTGATTAATACTTTAAAGATATTGTAATACTATTCTTACATCAATTAGCAGAAAATACTTTATTACTTCTTATTAAATCATTTACTTAGATTTCGGCAAATTAGCACAGTATCTGTTTCTGCAAAATTTCAAATAGGTATAGAAGTTGCAATTATACTTTAAATTTTAAATTTAATTTGGAGGACATAATCTACTAAGTACGTAGACTATTCCCACCGAATTCCATAAAAATCGAAATGCGAAATACAGCCTACTTCGTTTTTTCATATAAGTATCGCGAGTTCTTTACATAAAAAGTTCCAATAGAAATATTAAAGGAAGGACGGACGAGTTTGAATCGACCCAAAAAGTGATTTTAAGTTCATGGATGCACCAGAAGGAGAGAGAGGATTCATATTCATGTTAGATTGACTAGTGTAAATAAAAATATTACGGTGTTGTTATGATTTTAATCAACTTATTTAATATGTGGAAAACTCATAGGTACTTTTGCTAAATCCTAACCAATTAAGATTAAGTATAACCAGTAGATGTACAATTGCAGTAATAAAAAAATTTCGAATAGTAAAAAAAAAAATTCCACATATTACCAAAATTCAAACAGGATGATATGTATATTTACATAATTGATTTAAAACTAGAGATAAAAGAAGTTTAAAAGCAAACAGCATTTAGTTCAATTGTTTGCAAAAAATAACCAAAACGAAAAAATAATTCACATGTACACATGCAAAATAAAACAAGTAAGAAATTATAGTCGGGAGAGGCCGACCATATAATACCTTACACCTTTGACAAAAATATAATGTGATTTAGTTGCCATAATAAAGCATTTAAGTTGAATTGTACTTAAGCCGTTTATTGTTGAATAAAATTGTGGACATTTAAGTGAAATTTTGATGGGGTTTTATCATAGGGGCTAGTGTCATATGAGAACCTATTATTATGGAATTCGTGGGGGTCATCAAGTCTTGTATACAACTTGGTTATTGCAGCTTTTTGTCGAGATATGAGTATATTAAACATAATTATGAACTTAAAAGCCCTATTCGGCGGGTTCAGTTGTATGGGGGCTAGGTGAAATAATGAACCGTTGTAAACCATTTTCAACAGGCTTCATCTACGGTACCATAAAACATCATGTGCCAAATTTCATTGAATTATC